>NC_064920.1:657320011-657634864 GCF_023897955.1 Schistocerca gregaria
TAGTTATTTATCGTATGGCAATACAGACACATAAGAAAGAAACAGACAAATCACTAATATAACAAACGTTAATAATTGCAAACAAACATTACTAATATAACAAAGTTTAAGGTTTACAAACAAACGTCAAGTCTATTAATATAATCAATCGACTCTGGAGTTGCGAGCAGGAACTCGTCGGGGCTCCCATTATAGGCTCTTCTGGAACACTCTTCAACAATGTGGCTGATGATCTGACTTTCTTCGCAGTCACACTGAGGGGATAGTACTTTATCCCATTTATACAGGGAGTAAGCACATCTGCCATGACGAGTTCTAATCCTATTTAGAGTGGACCACGTTCTGCGTGGTAGGTCAAAACCAGGTGGCAGATGAACCATAATCATCGTGGAATTGACTGAAATAGGATCGGATAGTTCCAGAAGTGACGCCTATTGAATTATATTTCTAAGCCGGCCGCTGTGGCCGAGCGGTACTAGGCGCTTCAGTCTGGAACCGCTCGATCGCTACGGTTCTGCGTCGGGCATGGATGTGTGTGATGTCCTTAGGCTAGTTAGGGTTAAGTAGTCCTAAGTTCTAGGAGACTGATGAGCTCAGATCTTAAGTCCCATTGTGCTCAGAGCCATTTGAACGATTTATATTTCTAACGATATTTCACACCTCCTTTGCTAGAGCTTGGTTCAAATGGTTCAAATGGCTCTGAGCACTATGGGACTTAACATCTGAGGTCATCAGTCCCCTAGAACGTAGAACTACTTAAACCTAACTAACCTAAGGACATGACATTCATCCATGCCCGAGGCAGGGTTCGAACCGTAGCGGTCGCGTTGCTAGAGCTAAACGAGGTGATTAGATCTCTCATTTGGGCCGCTAACAAATGCGTGTTTAGCGCAATGTTGAGCAGTCTTTATGTCAGCGAAAGAACGTAAACTGTTGTGACAGAATGTCGTGGTAGTACGGCGGTCGTTACTTTGGCGTGGAGATTCCATGGCCTGCGGTGCTGCCACAGACTCCGCAACCGCAGCCGCAGCCGCAGACGCAGCCGCAGACGCCAGCATCGATTTCTGTGCAGCCGCTGCCGGCCGGACGCCGCCTCTGGCTCCCAAGCCTTCACACACACACACACACACACACACACACACACACACACATTACAGAAAAGCAATAGCGCCACCACGTTCAAATTAGAGAAGAAAGCCGAGAATCAAGCACGAATACAGGGTGTCTCAGAGTAATGTATACACTAGACTATCGCTCGTTCGACCATTCCTTGCACATTTAGCCTCAGGATTAGCGGGAGTTCCGGATTATTGAGAGTGTCTTAAATTTATTTTGAATTTGTAGGGATTGTACTTTATTAGATACCGAGAAACATTCATATCCATAGAAAACTTAGTCGTTCCCTCGTATGCCGTAGTGTAACGCACTATGAAACACGTCCCGAATTTTTACTTGTCGCAGTGACGATACACGAGATCGGCAGGTTTTATCAGGGAAACTGCTTTACAGGCAGTAATATCGGTACTGCATGTTCGGGGTTCTTGTATAATGTACTCCAGAGACAGGTCTGCATCTACAGCAGCATCAGGGTGAGAAAACTTCGTGCTCTCTCCTCCTATGTCCTTCCCTTCGACACTTTCCTCATTACTATCCTGGAAGCTTTTGATTATTTCTTCATCTGTTCAAGTTTGGCCTATTTCGTGGTTTTCCTCATTCGGCCACTTAGGAGCAACTTCTTCATACTATAAACAGTTACGACCAGTTCTCATTCCTTCGCATACCCTTGCGCTTTCCCAACTCGCTCTCAATTTGCATTGCATATTGCTGAATGAAAATAGAAACCTTCGAAATGTGGTGCTACAGAAGAATGCTGAAGATTATATGGGTAGATCACATAACTAATGAGGAAGTATTGAATAGAATTGGAGAGAGGGCTAATTTGTGGCACAACTTGACTAGAAGAAGGGACTTGTTGGTAGGACATGTTCTGAGACATCAAAGGATCACCAATTTCGTACTGGAGGGCAGCGTGGAGGGTAAAAATCGTAGAGGGAGACCAAGAGATGAATACACTAAGCAGATTCAGAAGGATGTAGGCTGCAGTAGGTACTGGTAGATGAAGAAGCTTGCACAGGCTAGAGTAGCATGGAGAGCTGCATCAAACCAGTCTCAGGACTGAAGACCACAACAACATTGTTGAATAACATCTTCTTCCTTTGTGTCATAAATAGTTGGTCGTGCAACACAGTACTCAGCAGCAATAGCTACCTGCGAAGAACCTCCTTTCGACTCATCTACAATTTCGAGTTTCTGCGTATGACCTAACGTAACGTGTTTCCTTTTAGAAACCATGATACTAAACTGCAAAGAAAGCCACAATGTCAAATATGTATAGCGTTGTTTAACATTGTTGTGCAGGATAATTCATTGGCCTGCGTGTCATTTCTGCTAGAGCGCCTAGAGGCTGGATGTCGCAGGACTATTGAGAGGCCGGGCTACATTAGCGAGAATTTAGTGCACTGTCTTTCCGACTTAGAATCTCTTTAATTAAACTGCACAGATCTACAGTTTTTGTGGTGTCGTGTGTCTTAATGATTCTTTTTACTAGGAACAATCCTGTCGGAGAAATATCCGCAGCTGTGCATTATACCAGAGGTTGAAAGTACCACTACAGTTGTAAGGTTCTTTTATTTAGAACACGACCGGTTCGAGTTCTTATACTCCCATTTTCAGATGTCGTATCTTGCTGCAGTGACCCCGAGCGCCGCGGTGGGTGAGTACAAGACGCGGTGTGCTACCAGAGAGCACTCCTCTGACAGGTTAGATGCGGCTTGCCACGAATTCCTCTCTTGTGCCAACATCTCAGTGTAACACTTACACCCTAGACCTCAACTGTTTGTTCAATGTATTCTATTCTCTGTCTTTGCTACAGTTTCTACCCTCTACAGATCCCTCTAGTACCAGGGAAATTACTTCCTTTATCTCTTAACCCATGTCCTATCAATCTTCTCTTTATTCTTGGGTGTTACTTACAGTTCGCCAAAGATCGTCTACACGGACTACATTTGAAATTGAGCACTGGAGAAGTGAAGATGAATATTTCGAATCTTCGTGGCGCAAGCAAGACAAATGTACAGAAATGAAGCATGGACACTGTAAATCTGGAACTCAAACCTGAATTCTGCGGTATGTGGCGCTGCCGAAGGATGTTAAGTATTAATTGCATCGATGAAGCGAAATGAAGAGATTTTAGGAAAGATGGGCGAGGGTTGTTACAAGGCCGTCACTTTTCACAAAATACACGATGCGGTGGAAAACGCCAGATGCATTATGAGACAGTTCAGTGATATTGCTATTGTTTATGGAAAAAAAATGTTATGAAATTCGGAAAGACTTGCTAATAATCTAACTTTGTTGCCAGTTCAGGCATCTGACGTTCAACATAAATTAATGTAACGTACTGTGCATAAATGTGGATACACCCGTTATTATCCGTCCACACGATGGGCGTCCTAACGCTGAGAACAGTACAAACTGTGAGATATATGTCAGTATGTGACCGAATCGATCTGAATTGGTACGATGACGCAAAACTACACTACGCAACAGAATTAAAGAATCATTTTTTTAAAAAACTTCGTAATTCCCAGCCATTGTGACATATACTTTTGAAATTTGAGTCACAAGTGCCTTCAACGGTGCTCTAGCGGTGCAAAAATGGGGCGGTCTGCGACGTCACCCTCGGACTCAACGACGATGAAAACAGCAAGGTGTTGACACATGCGAAAGAAAAGACCACAACTCAGTTCATGTAACATGTGAGTTGGATTAATGATATCACATTGGCACCACACTTCAGCACATTTCTGCCAAGCATCACCTTGGACGTAACACAGTAGGGGAAGATCTTCATAGCCCCCTTTCCCCACATTTTACTCTTTGTTTTGATGTCTCTGCGGTGCAGGTTAGCACCGCGACGCCCGACGTTGAAATCACACAGTTACCTTGTGGACGGCCGAGGAAACATTCCAGACACACCGTGGCTCCTAATCGACACGAAAATGCAGCTGGAAGTGACATAAACGGTTAACGAAGACAGCCGTTTCCCTGGGGCGTTGACCCCCACACATTCCGAGACGGAAAACGACAGTGCGCAGTGTGACGGGCAACAGGAAGACGTACTTGACTCCTGCTGACACCCTCAGAATTTTCACCCTTCTCTGAGGACATTGTGGGGCTGCATCCCATGAAAGGCGACCTGATGTCTCTGGAGGGCAGCCGACCATCCCCATTAAACGTGATCTGATCCCTTTGAAGGCAGCACGACCGCAATTTTTAGTCTCATGTGCAGGTTGGTGCCACTGGGGACCATTCAAAACCGTTTGACGAAATTTGAAAGAGAAAATGGTCCTTTAATTCTGTAGTGCAGTGTAGCTGCAGGAAAAAGTAAGTTCTGCTAAATGAAGAGATCAACATCACAGGAGCTTATAAGAGTCAACGATACATTCTGGAGCTACGGGCTGTTCATATCAACCGTACCTCCCTCCTTCGTGAGATTATGTCGAGTTGTTCGGCGGACTCTATCGACTTCTCTTCCATTAGGGTTACGTATCACACACGCGAGCGACTTCTTGTTTGAATACATATTAGCATCATAGCCATCACCGTTCTTCAATCTCTATCTTCCCTTTTGACGTTGAAGATGTGGAACTTACAATCAGTAATTGTGCAAAAATTATTGAAATGGAACGAAGCTACTAAGTAGAAACCACTTTACTTGTTTCTTGTGCATTCTTTTAATTTTTTACCATCGTGATTTGCTTACAATAAGTATTATATTGGTAGGTGGAGGCAAAATAAAAGAGCAAACACTAACAATTCTTCAAACATAATTTCTCTCTCCCCCTCCTCCTCTTCCCTCCCACCTCCCCCCCCCCCCCCCCCCCGCTCTGTTTGTCTGTGTGAGTATGTGTGTGTGTGTGTGTGAGAGAGAGAGAGAGAGAGAGAGAGAGAGAGAGAGAGAGAGAGAGAGAGAGAGAGAGAGAGTTTGTTTCCTTATATGCATTTAGAATAAGGATGTAGTAGGAGCTGGTGAAGAGATTGGATGTATTTCTGTTCTATAGCTAAATTGTTGTTTTTTTCCGTGACTAACACGATCGATGAATTACCAGCGGAAGAGTGTTCCTATCGGAATACAAAAAATGAGAATATGTTCATGTTTATTTAAGAGTCGCCGCTTGCGAATTCGCGCTTCTTTTAAAATGCATCTCAACTAAGATTCCCAAAAGCGCCCCTAAATGTAACTCACTCACACCCACTAGTTGCTCACACCCTTCCGCTTCCAGTTACCGTTTCTCGCTCATTCATTCAGCCCACCTCATTGTAGTTATATCGATGTAACTGTCTCGTTGTCATTGACATACACTTTGTCTCTCATTATCATTGGCTCTCCCACACTCCCTTCTCTCTCATCTCTCTCCTCCCCCCTCCCCTCCCTGCACTGTCTCCTTCACTTTTTTCCTAGCACTGTCCATTATCTCGTTAGCTTTTACTATAACTCAACCACTGTACTATCTTCCAGTATTTATTACTTCTCCGTCTCTTTCCCACTCCACTGTCTTCTTCTCCCTCAGCATAAAAAGTGTATATATGTTCATACGGCAAAATTTTGGAAGGCAGTATACGGCATCTGGTACCTCTCTTTTCATCAGAGTCTTTTAAATAAACAGTAACATATTCGCATTTTTAATGCTCTGATGGGAGAATTCTTCGGCTGGTTCCCTTCATTTTCCTGCTGCAAAAATGCATTTAACTCATACGAAAAGAAGTGCCTTGGTAGGAAAAATTTCGATAGTTTACTTACGTGAAACTGAAATAAGGTAAAACTAAGTTTACACTTCAGACCGGATTTAACACGCAAAAAAATTTTGCATTTTCTTCAGTACTGCATCATGGTGATCGCAGATGATAATGGAGACACTTATAGCATATTTCTAAGCGCTACGTTACTTTATAAACTACGTTTTCACGTCACACAGGATTTTACGTGTGTATTTTTCGGGTACAGGTAAGTTAACTTTGAACCAATGTATCTCGAAAATGGATGAAGATATAAAGAAAATTTTCAAGGTTATTCAACATCGGGATCTTTGGAATACGTAGTAAATATTCCAGCCATTTTCTGTGCATAGCCGTATCGAAATCCGCGACTGGGTTTTGGTACCCAAAAAAAAACATATTTTTTGGATGTTTCTCGATAAAGGATAAAGATCTGTAAACTGGGAGATAGCTCTGCTAAGTAAATGCCTAGAGAATATACTGTTAAAATTTGAGCAATTTGCTGCGGTTAGTTATTATTTAGATTTCGCCTCATACCGGATATTACATGTAGAAGTAGGGTGACAGAAGTAGGGTGACTGAACCCCTGTACCTTGGAAACGGATGAAGAACTCAAGATCATTTTGAAAGCTGTTCGAAATCGGAGCCTTAGGATTACGTCGTAACAATTTCAGCCAATTTCTGTGCATAGCAGTCTTGGAATCAACTGCTGGGTTATGGTCCGCTGGTTACGGTGAAAATATAGCAAAAAAAGTCTTTTTATGGGGTTTACCGAAGAAGTGTCCGTGAACTAATGGTGCCCCCATCAAGTCCACCATAGACCACATCAAACGCAAAAAGAACAAACCTATTTGCTCTATTTACCTAAGCATGAGGAAGTGTGTAATACTGACACTAGTGACACTACGACAGTCCTCCTGTTGGATATAGAATTACTCCCCAGCTAAAGGGCTACCCTAAACACCTCATCGTACCTTTTATCACCGATAGAACCAGATGTATGAGCAACGGATGCACATCCCTCTGGATCGTATTAGGTATGCAAGCTATCGTATGCATACCGATTAATTTATTCATGAATTTATTATTAAATGCAAGGGAATTTTTTATGTGGAAATTTTCCTGTTATGGATGCAACTTTCTTCCACGGTTACACATATAATCTTGTTTCATGTTCGGTGGCCCATGGCCACGCCTTATCAAATGGTTTGCAAAGCAAAAGGTTATTTTCGTTTTTCTATCTTCTTAAATGTTCTTTGTATCGTGTTTTGAATTTCATTCTTGTCATCCACAAGTTGTTTGTTCGAATGTTTTGCCATTCGACCTGGTAAATACCTTACTCCTTGTCAATTGGTTTAGCTGTGTACAAATGTGACTGGAGTGTATTTTCTGCTTCTTCATTACATTACCTACACGAAAAACAAACAAAGCCATCACTGCATACAGGCACCACAAAACAAACAAACGACAACTGAAGGTCGCACTTCAGCCACTGACAACACTGCATGCAGTAAATAAGCGTTTAAAACCATGCTAGTAAACCGTGAAAGAGAAAATTTTGAGGGGAGACGTAAATATGTGGGATACGGCAGCAAGGCAAGAAAATACAATTGTACTGTCCACAGACGTGAAGGAACAGCCACTAAAAATACCAAATGGAACAAATAAATGTCGAAGCTACAAGTGGAATGAAACATAAGTTTATTTGCCTGAAAATAGGAGTCTAACGCGGAAACTCCGAAATAAAAACATGTTTCAAATTATATATGAAAACGAAATTTGTGGTACAGGTCACTGATGATGCTTAAAAATCACAAGAAGAGAAACGCTCACTGCAATAAACAAATAGCTAGGTATTCAGTCAAAAATGGTTCAAATGGCTCTAAGCACTATGGGACTTAACATCTGACGTCATCGGTCCCCTAGAACTTAGAACTACTTAAACGTAACTAACCTAAGGACATCACACACATCCATGCCGGAGGCAGGATTCGAACCTGCAATCGTAGCAGCAGCGCCGTTCCGGACTGAAGCTCCTAGAACCGCTTGACCACAGCTGCCGGCGGTATATAGTCGCAGAAGCGGACTTCACGTGTTAAGTATATGGCCACGATTGTAAAATTTCTTGATCTTAACAAGGTTATATCTTAGTTGTTACAAATACAGTATCATTCAAGCTGAAAGTCTTGTGCACCTCGTGAAATGCTTGTTCGCGCCACTGGATCTAAGGATTTAGAAATTCGTTTGTAAATGATGTGGACAAACTTTCTAACACGCTAAACTCTTTAAGTTCACGAAATTCGGCTCACAACAGGTACAGTGAGGAATAGTAAGTACATGAAATATATGGAAATGTCTACCGACTTACGTTAAAATGAAAAGAAAGGAACTGTCAAAAAAGTGTTACTTGCTGTCAGCCTTATCAGCTAGATAATGTAGCTCGACAACGAAATGCCAGAATTTCTGTGTCCAGCAATCTATATCATTTGCCAGCATCACACGCAATGACAACTTTATAGGAATCTGTCTTCCACTACTAACAGTATGTTGCCGCCGTGCCATAGTTCCACCGATAACTGTAGCATGAAACCAGCAAGTTCATTGGTTAAAGCTTTCATCGATATCTACTACATTGTCTTCGTCTATTTTGTAACTGTTTATAAATACCGGGTGTTATAATTATACTTTCGCTACTCGAGAGGGCCGCCCTGATAAACGAGTGGGCCAAGAGAGTGAAACTTAGTGGAAATATTTGTAGGGACATGAGGAAGAGAAATAACGAATGAACCATTGAAAGAAACAGATTTTAATTTCCACCTGAGAGGCTAACATTTCTTAATTGCGTACAATGTTTACTTTAAAGGTTACAAACGTTGATCATTGTGACGAACATCTGCGTCCGCAACAGCCTGGAACCTCGCTGGAGATTGCAGGACAATTGTGCGCAGCATCTTTCGAGTAGTGGGCCACGAAATGTTCAGCTGTCGTGACACAGTACTTGCCACTGCTTAAGATTAGACACTGCGCCCAGCACTCTCAGGCATGGCAACAGTAGCTCCTTCAACAATTTGTGGCGCAATTGGCAGTCGGCCTCTCCCACGAACAATACCCACATTCGAACTTCCGAACCATGTTCTTCGGCTCCGATGCAGAAAGAGGACCTGTCAGCACTCCTTTAACGTGTCGACACTAGCTAAGAGCAGCAGCACTATTGCTGTTGTTTTGATAAAGCAGCTTTACGAGTAAACCATACAATGAAGGCTTTAACGACCGGACGTTTTAGCTCCTGAGAATTCTTCCGAGTTGTATGGCCGCGGTCCAGGAAACTCTTCAATCCCTGACGTTTCGTCCAAGGCTACCTTGGACATCTTCGGAGGTACTCCTGGTTGTGCTGAGTCTTGCCGATTTTACGAGTAAAGTCGTGCTCACCTTGTCCTGAGCCAAACTGACTGTAACCGTACCGGTGACGTTTGGCAGAGCATGCTCCTCGCCATTGCCGAGTGGCGGCGAAATGCTTCGTAGTCATGTGGCGTGGTACAGGATGCTCCATATCGATTTCGCATGGCAGAGAGGGCTTAGTACCAACGTCGTGTGAATCAAGGTACACCATCCCAATACTGTGTTGCAGAGGGTGCTTCGTGCCAATGTTGCATAGCCGAGAGTGCTTCGTACCGATATTGCTTGGCAGCATACCAATGTTGTGTAGCAGACTGTGCAACCTACGAATGTTGTGTACTGCTTACCAATACTGTGTAACTAAGAGTGCTTCTTACCACTTATGCGCACCGATGTCGCAAATTAGAGAGTGCTCCGTCGTAATAATGCGTGGTTTAGGGCGCATCCCTATGAAGCAGGGAAAACACAAGGTGGAAGGAGATTATAGAGGGTGGAAATGCAAGAGGACGTAGATGAGAAGAGACATATGAGACTGCCTGAAGAATTCGAGAGAGCAGTGAAAGACTTAAGTCGAAACAAGACCCTGGGAGAAAACAGCATTCCGTTAGAGCCACTGATAGCCTTGGGAGAGACAGCCATGATAAAACTCGTCCATCTGGTGAGCAAGATGTATGAGACAGGCTAAATACCCTCAGACTTCAAGAAGAATATAATAACTCCAATTCCAAAGAAAGCAGGTGTTGACAGATGTGAAAATTACCGACCTATCAGCTTAGTAAGTCACGGCTGCAAAATACCAACACGAACTCTTTACAGAAAAATGGAAAAACTGGTAGAAGCCGATCTCGGGGAGGATCAGTTTGGATTTCGGAGAAGTGTAGGGAAACGCGAGGCGATGCTGAACCTACAACTTCTCATAGAAGATAGGTTAAGCAAAGTCAAACCCACGTTCATAGCATTTGTAGACTTAGAAAGCTTTTGACAGTGTTGACTGGAATAATGTCATTCAAATTCTAATGGTGATATGGGTCAAATACAGGGAGCGAAAGGCTACATACAATTTGTACAGAAACCAGATGTCACATATAAGAGTCGAGAGGCACGAAAGGAAAGGAGTGGTTGAGAAGGGAGTGAAACAGGGTTCTAGTCTATCCTCGGTGTTATTCAATCTGTGTATTGAGCAAGCAGTAAAGGAAACAAAAGAAAATTTGGAGTAGAAATTAAATTCCAGGGAGAAGAAATAAAAACTTGGAGATTTCCCGATGACATTATAATTCTGTCAGAGACAGCAAAGGATTTCGAAGAGCAGCTGAACGAAATGGACAGTGTCTGGGAAACAGGATATAAGATGATTATCAACAAAAGCAAAATCAGGATAATCGAATGGAGTCAATTAAGTCACTTGATGCTGAGGAAATTAGATTAGAAAATGAGAGACTTAAAGTAATAAACGCGTTTTGCTATTCGGGAAGCAAAATAGCTGATGATGGGCGACGTAGGGAGGGTATAAAATGTAGATTCGCAATGGAAAGAAAAGCATTGCTGAAGAAGAAAATTTGCTGATGTCTAGTATAGATTTAAGTGTTAGGAATTTTTTTGTGAAAGTATTGGTATGGAAAGTAGTCATATATGGAAGTGAAACATGGACGACAAACAGTTTAGACAAGAACACAATAGTTGCTGCTACAGAACAATGCTTAAAATTAGAAGTGTAGATCACGTACCTAATGAGGAGGTACTGAATAGAAATGGGGATAAGAAAAATTTGTGGTGCAAACTGGCTAAAAGGAGAGATAAGACGTATTCTGAGGCAACAAGGGACCACCAATTTTCAACTGGGGGGAAGCGTGGGAGGTAAATATCGTAGAGGGAGACCAAGAGAGGAATACAGTAACCACACTCAGAGGTATTTAGGCTGCAGTAGTTACTTGGAGATGAAGAGGCTTGCACAGGATAGAGTATTATGGAGAGCTTTGGACTGAAGACCACAACAACAACAGGGCGCATCCTGCCAATGTAAAGTGGCAGAGGGTGTAATATACCATTATTGTGTGGCAGAGGGTACTTCATAGAGGTGTTACATTGCAGAGTGTACCTTGTATCAATGCTGCTTGGCAAATGGTGCTTCTTACGAATTTTGAGTAGGGAAGACTGCTTCTTAAAATTAGTGCTAGGCAAGGGTGCTTCGTAGTGATGTTAAGTTGGGAAGCTCACACAGAAATTGTGGCACCACAGCTGCGCAGACTGCGTGGCCCAGTAGCTCGCAGCGCCCGTCATTACCACCTGATGTCACTCCAAATATCACTTAAATATGGAACAGTTAACAGTCGTGGCTGCTGATAACTTTGCTGACATTCACTGCTTAGATCGTTTAAATTACGTGAAAATGATGATATTCAGTTAACGAACGTTGTTCTCTGTGTCATATGCTAAGCACTTTCCCATCAAAAATATTACCACTGGGCCAGAGAAGTCGTCCTTCAATACTTATTTAGTGCTACCCACGCAAAGCCGGGTTATGTCACTAGTATCTCAGAAATTAAAGTTCCCTGTCGCATCTTTCTGTCTTTTATTCAAAGCCACTGCCACTTTTTTTCTGTATGTACGTGAAGAACAATCTCAGGAACCAGTTTGCGGAATTTGATACTGTTTTTACTAATAAGCCGACTGATTCACGACGGAGGCTCATGTATATGACTTATTAGTGCTGAACAAGGGAAGCCGTCCTGCTGTAGGACAGAGTCGCCAGTTGTCTAATATTTTCGTAATTTCAAATGTTTACCGAAGTATACGAGTAACCGAGGCTAAATCATAATTCACTACACTTTACGACTTAGCAGTAATAGCAGTTTGATCTAGAAATATTTTTAATGGATGTCTTGAATGGCTAACCACTGGACATCCATCGACGTCGGCTTTTCCTTGGCATCACAGTCACTGCCTCTGATAGCTAACGCTTCGTACTACTCCTCACTCTGAATGGATTTATTATTGTATAATTTTGCATGAAAAGAGTCCACGGTAAACAGGATGAACATTAAGTAGAGCATATATAACGAAGACGCAGAAACACGTTTCACTTTTGAAAGGTATGAACGTAGTCATGAATAACATGAGGCACTATGTTTTAAACTATAGAAGCCTTGAATCCTAAACTGGCTCGTCATGTAAATTCTGGCGTCATACAAGTAGAAATGCAATAAAGAGATAAAATTTTAAAAAATGGAAATATTGTGTTGGAAGCTAAAGTAGGTATATGATATTTTTTTATACATCAAGCTTTTCAGTACTCTTTTCTGCTAGAAACGTTATGCCATGGCAGGCTGGCAGGCACTACTGCAAAATTGGCAACCTTGTGCTGTTTTGTGCAGAACTGAATAATACGCTGGAACATTCTCCACTATTTTCTTTCAAACGTTACATTAATTTGATATGGTACTCTTTGGTACCAATTGAAATAAAACATATCGGTTGACAACGATAGAGAATAACCGATGTCCAAATTCTATGCAAACAAAGTGCCTTTTTAGCAAGCTTAAGTCTAAGACGGGTGCGTGTCTCCAGTGAATGACAGACCCACCTTTTGGCTCTGCCTCCGTGAAGTCGAAACGAACGTCGTTGACCTCATGCAGGTGCCAGTACGTTTTAGTCCATCGTATGAGCTCTGATAAAATCCCTCTTCAGAAATTACTGGTCTCTAGGGAAGCTTGATTGCCTGTAAATGAATAACAGAAAAATTTGGTAAAACCTTAATACACTACTGATCCCCAGAGGCCACCAGTTTTGTAGTTGTGGATTAGCTACTTCAACTGCATGAAGTCAGAAATGATTTTGTCCCAGTTCACAGAGCTAATCCGAGCGTAACTTCTTTCTCTCGCTCCTACACTACCAATACCCAAGGAAAAGTTACTCACGCATGACTTTACAGTGGTAAACTATAAAATACAGGACCAGATTAGTTTAGAAACTGCTGGCAATCAATAACCCGATATTCTCCAAGACCCAAAAATATTCCACAGCCGCAACCAAGTGGTCATCAGCGACGATAAAATCACAACACTGAGACAGTGGACACTAGAATCCTCAAAGCATCCTACTTACCGACGTGAACTGGACTGAATGCATCTGTTCTGGTCTAGGCCTTGTGCATATCTGTTATAGTCTAAATCTGTGTACATTGTCGCGAATCAAAATATACTATGTAAACACCCAGAAATTTAACTTCCTATGAGACTGTAGTAGATCCGACGTTGCTGACTTAACAAGAGCGACAACAAAGCTGCTTATGCGAGAACTGTGGAGCTGTCATTCGCCACATTACCTGTCTCTCCCGAAACCAGCTGCGTTCTCGACTCACAGTGGAGCGTCGCCCCACTTCTGCCCGTCCTTCGAACCACTAACGTCACACCATCCGCTTTAAGAATCATTATTGTTGTTGTGGTCTTCAATCCTGAGACTGGTTTGATGCAGCTCTCCATGCTACTCTATCCTGTGCAAGATGCTTCATCTCCCACTACGTACTGCGGCCTACATCCTTCTGAATCTGTTTAATGTATTCATCTCTTAGTCTCCCTCTACGATTTTTACCCTCCAAGCTGCCCTCCAACACTAAACTGGTGATCCCTTGATGCCTCAGAATATGTCCTACCAACCGATCCCTTCTTCTAGTCAAGTTGTGCCACAAGCTCGTCCTCAATTCTATTGAATATCTCCTCATTAGTTATGTGATCTACCCATCTAATCTTCAGTATTCTTCTGTAGAACCACATTTCGAAAGCTTCTATTCTCTTCTTGTCCAAACTATTTATCGTCCATGTTTCACTTCCATACATCGCTACACTCCATACAAATACTTTCAGAAACGACTTCCTGACACTTAAATCAGTACTCGATGATAACAAATTTCTCTTCTTCAGAAACGCTTTCCTTGCCATTGTCAGTCTACATTTTATATCCTCTCTACTTCGACCATCATCAGTTATTTTTCTCCCCGTATAGCAAAGCTCCTTTACTACTTTTTGTGTCTCATTTCCTAATCTAATTCCCTCAACATCACCCGAGTTAACTGGACTACATTCCATTATCCTCGTATTGCTTTTGTTGATGGTCATCTTATACCCTCCTTTCAGGACACTGTCCATTCAGTTCAACTGCTCTTCCAAGTCCTTTGCTGTCTCTTACAGAATTACTTAGTGCTTTTAATATTACAATAGTTTAAATCGATTGTTCCAATGGAAACAGTCTCAGAACTATACCTAACAGAATTTCTCCTGACTGCTAACTAAGACAATGGGTAACTTTATCAGGCACAATTTTTCCAATTAATTTCTGCTTTCAATTGGAATCTTTCACTATGTCTTATCGAAGGTGTGTCCACCTCTGAAAACTAGGCCACGGTTATTATATCCCTGCCATCGTTCGAAACTTCTCGCCACCATACTCTGAGCCCCTGTCAGGTTCACTTGCGAATTTTTGATCTTCGCGATAGCCAATGGCTTAAGCAAATTCGGAACATTAAGGTCAGTGAAGATTCACATATCTCGTGGTTCTCTACCAAACTTACTCTAGTGAAATTCTACATACATCTTCATACACTGAGGTGACAAAAGTTATGAGATACTTACTAATTTCGTGTCGGACTCCTTTTTCCCGCCGTAGTGCAGCCACTCGACTTGGTATGGGCGCAACAAGTCATTGGAAGGCCCTTGCAGAAATAAGGAGTCACGCTGCCTCTACAGCCGTCCATAACTGTGACAGTCTGGACAGCGGAGAATTTTGTGCACGAATTGACCTCTCGATTATGTCTCATCAGTGTTCGGTGGGATTCATGTTGGGCGAGCTGGGTGACCGAATTAGTCGCTCAAATTGTCCAGAGTCTTCTTCGAACCAATTGCAAACAACTGTGGCCCGGTGACAT
Organism: Schistocerca gregaria; assembly: GCF_023897955.1. Taxonomy (NCBI): domain Eukaryota; kingdom Metazoa; phylum Arthropoda; class Insecta; order Orthoptera; family Acrididae; genus Schistocerca; species Schistocerca gregaria. The sequence continues at coordinate 657,335,163 of NC_064920.1, forward strand.
GGCCCATTGTCATCCATAAAAATTCCATCGTTGCTTGGGAACTTGATGGTCAAGTATGGCTGCAAATGGTCTCCAAGCAGCCGAACATCCAGAGGACCCAGTCCATTCCATGTAAACACAGACCACATCATTATGGAGCTATCAGCAGATTGCACAGTGCAGTTTTGACCACATAGGTCCGTGGCTTCGTCGGGTCTGCGCCACACTCGAAACCTACTTCCAGCTCTTACCAACTAAAATCGCGACTCATCTGCCCAGGCCACGGTTATTCAGTCGGTATAGTTACGAGTCCATGAGAGGCGCTTCAGGCGATGTTAACAAAGGCACTCGGCGTCGGTCGTCTGCTGCCGTAGCTCATTAACGTCAAGTACAAGGATGAGAGATGGAGTGAAGGATAGTTTACAATGTTTCTGTGTACAACGGCGTATACGCCTCCATATTATAAAAAGGATGTGAGTAATCATTTAGTTTGTCTAAAATACAGAAATTTAATGTCACCCTGTATATTACAGTCACGTCAGAAATATCTTTCTCGCTCAATGAGACACCAGATTAACATGGGCACCAAGTAATGTCCTCGCTGGGGTATTTATTGGGAGTAACATCATAAAACTTTCCATCGTCGTATCCTTTAGCTCTTTTCCTAGCTACCTAAAATCAGTATGGAACTTGTGGGTTCGTCTTGATGACACTTTCATTTTTTATTCACGAACTAGTTTCATTGTTAATTTCTTCATCATCAGTGATCGTTTATTTTTCAAATAGATTAAACAGATTTACGGAATAAAACTCCGCTTCACTTGCCTGTTATTTTCTTAATGTAATCCACGACCCGAGCGGTTTCGAAGCTTAAAGCTTCATCTTCAGAGACCACCAAATAATTATGGGAATACAAATAGCGGGCTGTCGGGCCAGTCAGTCATGAGGGATCACACCTACGTCAAACAAACGCACGGGAGCGTACATGGATGAAGTGTGTCGTGCTGTCCATGCGTTTGTTTGACTGGTCAGACCCCCACACATTTATGTTCCCATAATTATTTGGTGGCACATGAAGATTAAGCTTTAAGCTTCGAAAACGGTCGTGGAATAAATTAAGAAAATTACAGGGAAATGAAGCGGATTTTTACTCTGCAAAACATGTCCCTCCGTTTCGGATGGTCATATGGTAAAATATTTTGTAGACTAAATAGGAGTTCATTGATCAAAATATCGCTCATTCCTGAGCTGTTTGCGGCTCGCGGTCATGCCATTTATTGCTCATCTTGTTTTTGTGGTTCTGTCGCCTCGTTATTCTTTTAATTGGATTTGCGGGCGTCACAAGGTTGCTGGTTTGCTTGCCCGTGAATGGCAGCAGCAGCGCTTATCGATAAGTGCACTGTCGTACTATCTCTGAAGAGCCCACTAGTATTTCAGGGCCGTCGTGTGTCTGGAGGTCTGTCGGGGACGGAGAAGCAGTGGGGTACGGAACACCAGTGAGGTGCGGACAGCCAGTACTCGCCGGCTGCTGGCCACACACATGAACTGTTCGACGGAAGAAGAATGGAGCTGGAACGACCGCCAGTTGGTCGTTCGGTTGGTCGTCTCATTGGCCGACGTATATTTGGTCTTTTGGCCGTTCCTGGGCCTCGTCAGATGGTCATCTTGCTGAACGTGGGTCGGTTCCTTCCTCGTGCAGAGAAGTTGTCGCCGATGGGCAAGCGTTTCCTCTGCATGGGTGGGTCGGACCTAGTTGCCGTGTTTCCGAGTTCCGAAAGGACATCGAGTTGAGTCGGGTTGCAGCTGCAGTGAGCTCCGCACTTCCAAGACTCTCCCGACAGTTGCCGACACTCGTAACTTGAGGGGTGACGGCCTTGGTTGGTCGTTCGGTGGGTCGACTCATCGGACGACGTGTATTTGGTCGCCGATCGCTTATGGAAACTGTGTCTGACTTGTCATTTGTCCTTGTTGTTCCACGGTCATTGGTTTTGGGATTGTCAAAGTTCTTGGTGCAAGTGTTTACGTGGAACTGTGTGTAGCTTCTGCGTTTAGAGGCCAATATCAAGACGTTGTACTGCTGCTATCTTCGTCCTCGCTGATATTTTCCGTCGTCGTGCCGTTGGTTGGGTGGAAGGGAATTGATTAGGCGGTTGGTTGGTTCGCCAGCTATCCGTAGGTCGTGCTGCAAGTCGATTGTTTAGTGATGCGCTTAGCTGTCTGTCTCATCTAAACTGTGGTTAGAGTTCCCTCCCCACGCCGACCCTTGGAACGCTTATGAGCACCACTTTTTGTTGTTTGTGATTTTCATTTTATTTGGTCACAGGTACCGTGACAGGCCTTCAGCCGTGTATTAATATTGTCTGTTTTATGTTTAGTATATGGCCTTCAGCCGAACTTCATAACAACTTTAAGATTAGGTCTTCAGCCGTGTTTCATTGAAAATTCTTGTTGCTCTGTATTTAGGCTTTCAGCCGCGTTTCTTTTAAAAATTGTGGCTTTCAGCCATAATTTGTAAATTCCTGTCTGTAAGGTTTCTATTTAATTATCATGAATTCTTATACTAGCCTTTAGCCGTACTGTGTAAATTCTTAGGGTTTCTCTTTAATTATTTTGAGTAATTGTTTAGGCATTCAGTCGTCAAGATATTTCAAGGTTTCTTAACATGGTTTCCTGTTGTACTGTGTAAATGTTTGTCTTTATAGGTTGCTTTTTATTATATTGAAATGGTATTGAGCTTTCAACCGAGGAATTAATTTAAATTTTCCTTAATATGGGTTTTAGCCGAAACTGGTAAATGCTTACCTTTTAAAGAATTTCCTTTGCTAATCTCAAATGTTGTTTGGACCTTTAGCCGAGGAGATATTTTAATTTTACTTTAGAAAGTCCTTCAGCCGTTTCTCTAAATCCTTGTGTTTTAAAAGGAATCATTTAACTTTATTATTGAGAAGTTAGTTGAGCCCTCAGCCGTGAATTGATTCTTAATGTTTTAAAGAGGAAACTGTGAATTGGTTTTCGAGGAATAAAGTTGTGTGTGTTTTTGTATAACTAATACTAATTGGCCTTGCCCCTTTCCACGGCCTGATCCGCTCTGTCCTGCGAAATCAGATTTCAACTCCCTTAAAAGAATACTTCCTACTTTCGCAGCATGCAGCTGGTTATAACTCGTAAGAGGGGGTAATATGACCCTCCAGTGCTGAGGTATGTGATAGTCGGCTGTATGGAAACACAGCAATAATATGAGTCACTGTGGAGACGTGACAGATTGGCTGTAAGGAGCTGTCGTCTTCACATGTGCCCACGTCTACACTGTGAATGAAGTGGGTCGTTTGGTTGGTTTATCAATGGTGATCTGTACAACGTGTGTACAGGAAACAGCGTATCACTCCCAGCCGTCTAGGACGGCATAATAACAGTAGCTGTAGCAGGTTCTAGCTGACAGGACCGGGCACGAGAGTCACGCTATTTAAATGCCGGTCGATTTCAAACCCCTCATTATTTGCTACTATCAGCTAACGCAGGTCCATCTCAACCAATACTGCGAAGAGAACTACATGCAATGCACATTTTGAAGTTGGGTATCTCGCAGTGAAAAATAAAGCAGCACGTCTTCATTGGGCCAACAGCATAGAGCTCGACAGTGTAGTTGGCCAATTTGACCCGGGCTTGGTGTTTTGTGTTCTCATCACTGCTGTAGAGTCTTGCACAGTAGGAATCAAGGGAGAAGGTGTTGTTTAGTTGCCGGTATCCTCTTTCTACAACACAACTGCAGACATGCAGCAACGGGATTCTTTACTTACATAAACAGGAAGTTACTTATCTTTAGATAGTCCATGTGTTGTGGTACAAGCTCTTCCGTAATAGACCACATTAGCATCACCGCTGATGAAGTACAAATCCCGCTACAAACACTACGCTTGTTGCAATGTACAGACAGACGCAAACTTGGAATGCCAGTTGTACACCAGTGACTGAGTGGCTAAGCTAGTGACTGAGACACTGTGCTAGTGACTGGAACTGATTAAGATTGAGCTCTCCGGTCAGCGGCGGCGATCTAAATACTTGCGGTCGAGAGGGCGTTGGCGTCGTGTTACTTGTGAGTCTATCTTTGGCCTCCCTGCTGATAGGCGCGCTTGATCCAGCGCCTGCTAAGGATCTTTGCCGACCGGTGTGCCAGCGGCAGCTTACGCCAGCACATTTTGTGAACTCCTTTATTTTATTTCTTTAATTTCGTCATTTCTGCATTTTTTTTCTTTACTGTACGTAATTTTTTGTGTTGTGGTAATTTGTGTAATGTGTATCTGAATTTTACATGTATATGTAGTTTTATTGTAGTTCTAGGCCTTGGCTCTGTAGTGCCCTATCAGTGCTTAATGTTAATAAGGCAGAAAAATGGTTGGGGTGAGGTGCAGAGGCTTTAGCGAAGAACTAAGACAAAATTATGTTATGGAAAAAGCTCCTCAGTTTTATTAGGAACTGTTTATCGGCCGAAGAAGAAGGAAGAATTTTGATCAATGTGTTTCATTGAAGATATAAGGTGAGGCCAGTTGTACTGAGTGACAACGCGACACTTGTATTGTTATATATATATATATATATATGTGTGTGTGTGTGTGTGTGTGTGTGTGTGTGTAACAATACAAGTCTGTGGCTTGTAATAACGAAAAATAATTTAGAGAGGAAGGCGAATTTGCAAGAGGAGAAGATCGCAAGAGGAGGAAAAAGTAGAAGAGAAAAGATTTTGGGAGAGAGAAGAGACTGGGGAAGATTCATCATAGAAGATGCCATTAACAGCCGTCATACTAGAGCCTCAGAAAGTGTCACAGACAGTCGGTGGTAAACTGGAATAATTCAGCTACGCCAGAACTCATCCTGGAGTATACATAACCAAATATATGAGTGTAATTTACATTCTAAAAGAGACTCTGAGCTGTGTTTTGCTGCCGAGATAACTACGGTGAACTACTGTCATTGGTGTAATAAACTGTATTTCATGGCTACATGCAGTGATAATTTATACTTTGTCTACGGGCCGAGCGTCAAATACTGTTCGACTTTGAGAAGTATGAATAAATGGAATAGCTCTACAGTAAAGAGTACGTTAGTCAGCTACCCAAGGTTAAGATTGAGTGGTGTTTTTTACGATCAACAGTCGATTGCATCTTGACGCATTTTACGGTGTAGCAGTGAAAATTGGTTCTATTTTTAATGTGTTTTGAAAGTGTGACGTTAGGTCCTGGATTCGCACCATTAATTTATGGAATTTAGTATCGCTATATATGTTTGAGTCCAGCAATCAATGAGATAATGAAGCGTCCTCATCAGATATAACGCAGTAGTCATTCCAAGCAGGGGGCAGCTAAAAACACATGTATGGAATCGCACCGTCGGATGTTAACAGGCATTTGTTAACACAAATTCCCGAGTACAAACAGTGAATGTGCGTCACGTGAGTTTGTGACAGCTTTCGATTTATTTCTTTTCTAATTCTCTCACAGTGACACAGATTAAAATTACATATGTCCCATAAATAACCACTTCAGTGTAAGTGCTGTACATAATTTTTTAAGTAACGAGTGTACTGACATAGTGATTTACATGGAAGACACTAGTTTTACGACTGTGTTATACTGTAGACATTACAAAACTGAAGTGGAAAGAACTTTTTTTCACAAAACTATTACAGGGAGACTGCTTCTTCGCTTTACTGATACTTTGGAACGCTGCCTACTAACATTCCTATCCACATTTACTATCACAACAACACTGGCTCTCGAATATTAATATACAGACTATCTACTTGTGTGAATAACATATATGCATTCATGGTGTGTGTATTACTTGTGTTTTGTGCCCGCAACCTTAGTAAAATGAGCTGACAAAGTGTAGAGAAATGACAGATATTTGATTGACTGTAAGCTCCAGCAGAACAGGATGCGTAGCTGCTTTACAGCAACATTAACTTTTGATATAGTAGTCTTACCCAAACAGTTAAAGTAATGGGAGCCAGCTAAAGGAAATCAGAAGCAGTTATGATCGTTATAACGGAAGCTGACTGGAGGCATGTTTCGCGGTCCGACGAGTCTAGACGTACCTCTTTTTGAATGAAGAAAAGCGTCGACTGCATCGACGGTTCAGTTAGGCGTCTAACCCGCAGTAGGTGCAATATGTAGGAGGTTGTTATCTGATGTTTCGGGAGTGTATTTAGTACCGTGACGTGAGTCCGCTCAGGTTACATTGAATATGAAACGGGATATTAATATAACGTTGTTGGCGAGAAAGTATTGCGCTTTCTTCTAAATCATAATTAGTATGATATGGATCCCTCCCACTCCTTCCGAGATGACAACTGCTGTGTTCACAGGCTTGCACGCAAAAATTCCTGGTTTGACGAACACTCAGGCTTGAGTGGCTTGCTAACTCAGTCAATTTCAGACCGATAGAAAATGGTTTGGACTGAAATACCGTGTAAAACACAGCAGCGAAGACGCCTATAGTTTGGTAGCTCTACGGGAATCGGCAAACAAAGACGTCAGCTGGGTGTTATATACCTGATGAAACTCGTCCGAGGCGGTGTTACCACGGTATTAGCGTCATGTCTCCTAAGTATGAGTAGCTTTTTGTCTGGTGTGCTTACACTGCTACGCAATGCAATTGAGTTTATTTCCTTTCGCTTTCGAGCCAAGCCGTGCAGTCGGCGGTGAGGACCCGACGCCGGAGCAATCGCGAGCAACAGCGAGGAGCGGCGCTATCTTATGATAGCTACGCGGCATTTGGGCTCGGAGGCTTCCTACTTTAAGGCTACGCCCGTAACCCGAGACAGCCACTTGGACGATATCGGAGATAGCGGAGAGCAGCCACCTTTACTCACGGTGGCACTTGAGGTACCTGGTTGATAACAGTTGACTTGCAAAACGTGTTGTGCCACCAGTACGCACACTCAAGGGGGAATATTAAAGGGAACAATCTGTGATACGAGTTAGGTAGTGTAATGACCACCCACTAGGCTGGACTGTCTAGCTGCAAAGGAACATATTCACACTTCTCGCAAATTTATATTTTACGGCAACAGCGAACTGTGTACATCAGGCATGTCTGGCAAGCTAATCATACTGAAACACAGCGATCTCTGGATCATCGCACAGTCACATTCCCTCCAACACTGTTATGACAGACGTATCTCGTATTGTACAAGTTGCCCAGCCAGTCTAATAATTACCTCGGACTCTTTTTTATTACAGTATGTTCTTGTAACGATCAAATACAGTTCACTACGGCCTATGAGCCAAGTAAGATCGCAGCTTCAGCAGAGGTCGCTTATTCCCGTGGGATGTGAGTGACAGTCTGGTCGCTACGCAGCTGCGGTGTGTAACCGGCAGGGATCAAGGGAGGAGAGTGCTTTGAGCGTCGGCTTCTGGCCCCGAGCTCTCTACGGTCCCGCCCTTCAGCTATCCAGGACGTGTTTCCTTTCTAACTCCTTTGTGGACTTTATTTCCGCAATGGCTAACTTATTTTTCTAAAGCCACTCATGACTGGCTAGCGCTTGGAAAAAACCTGGCAGTTCCCAACTGTTCTCGGTGTAGGGTATAAACTTATTTTGTTCATACGAACCGACATTACGTGTTGTCTGCCCCCGGTAGCTGAGTGGTGCTGGCAGGGTAGCTCAGCGTGTTCGGTCAGAGGGCCAGCTGCCCTCTGTAATAAAGAAACTGAGTTAATGGATCAACAACGAACTGAAACGGGTGTCCGCCTAGGGCAGATACAAAGAACGCAAACGAACAAAATGAGATTAAAAAAAAGTGGTCAGCGCGACTGCCTGTCAATCCTAAAGGCCCGGGTTCGATTCCCGGCTGGGTCGGAGGTTCTTCTCCGCTCAGGGACTGGGTGTTGTGTCGTCCTAATCATCATTATTTCATCCCCATCGACGCGAAAGTCGCCGAAGTGGCGTCAGATCGAAAGACTTGCACCAGGCGAGCGGTCTACCCGACGGGAGGCCCTCGCCACACGCCATTTATTTATCACCTGATTTAATTCCCCCAAAAGGATGCCCATGATATCTCTATGCTGACCAGGTTCACTCTGCACCTGTGCACTATTGCCATTTCGTTGAACGGACGAGAGAAAACATTACGGCTACTCTTATATTTGTAATGACCTCTTTGTCGATGGGATGTTTAACTCCAGCCTTCTTTCTAATGACTGATATTTAAAGATGAACTTCCCAACAAGGCATTATCCTGAAACAGGGAAAGAATTTGTGTCGTGTAGAAGCATGGGATTAGTTACTTTCACCGCAGTCGCTATAACACCCAGAATAAGTACAAACGTCTCCTCAGAAATCATTCTTTTCGAGGAGCACCCTGGACTTAGCAGCAGAAAGCCGACTGGCTTAGATAGGGAATGTGTTATCTCCAAGGAAGGAAGTAAATTTACAGTAAACATCTCTTCGACTAGCTCACATTGAAGGATGAAGTAGGAGAGCTTTGGTCTCGTTCAAGAAACTATCCCGAGATTTACCTGTAGAGAAAAGACGGAAAATTTGAAGCACTTTGACGGGGAGGAAGAGAATTTCAGGGTCGCACCTTACGGAGTAGACGCCATGGAGGCCACCCCGTTCGCTGAACATCTCCTGGACTACAGTGAGCTGTAACATGCTCATGCTTCGTCTCCTGTGGCAACGTCTTAATCGCAAGGAGCACTTGCCGCACACTACGTCAGCAGTTACTTCTCGTTTATTCTACAATCTCTACCTTTCTTTACAGTTTCTCGTTAGAGCTCTGTCTACTACATAGAAGTTATTCCCTGATGTCGAAGCTCAAGTCCTCTCACCCTGTCCCTTGTTCTTCTAACTCTTTTACAAGTGTTGCTTTGTTCTCCGATTCACTACCACATAATGCTCAAAGGTTCGAGTATGTGCTGGAAAGTAATTCCTGTGAATTTTTTACGTCGAAACTCATGAACCTTTCAAAGTAAAAGAACGTTATCAACATTCTACAGTTTCGTTATTTATTTCTACATATTGATTTCTCAACATAGTCATCACGGCGACGAGCTCATTTCTCCCAACGAGAGACTAGTTTGTTCACATAGTCACTATATAATGTTTGACTTCGTTGACGGAGCAGCAACTTCACCTCTGTTTGCACCTCTTTATCACTATCATAGTGAAGTCATCGAAGGAGTTCCTTAAGTTTTGGAAGCAGATGAAAATCGGAAGGGGTCAATTCGGGACAGTATGGAGGATGATCGGTGACAGAGAACCCAAGGCGTCGGTGTGTTGCAGACGTCGCCGCGCTCGTGTGTGGTCTGGCATTATTATGCCGACAAGAGGGTGCCTCATGTGTGGACGAACTCTTCGAATTCGAAACTTGATTCCGGCACGGTGTTTCTCGCGGGATGACATAGTTACGTTACACACAGTCATGTTACACACTACTATTCGGAGTCCTCTATCGTTTTTTATTTTATTTTATTTTATTTTATTTTTTAATTTTTTTTTTTTTTTTTTTTTTTTTTTTTTTTTTTTTTTTTGTCATCAGTCTACTGACTGGTTTGATGCGGCCCGCCACAAATTCCTTTCCTGTGCTAACCTCTTCATCTCAGAGTAGCACTTGGAACCTACGTCCTCAATTATTTGCTTGACGTATTCCAATCTCTGTCTTCCTCTACAGTTTTTGCCCTCTACAGCTCCCTCTAGTACCATGGAAGTCATTCCCTCATGTCTTAGCATATGTCCTATCATCCTGTCCCTTCTCCTTATCAGTGTTTTCCACATATTCCTTTCCTCTCCGATTCTGCGTAGAACCTCCTCATTCCTTACCTTATCAGTCCACCTAATTTTCAATATTCGTCTATAGCACCACATCTCAAATGCTTCCATCCTCTTCTGTTCCGGTTTTCCCACAGTCCATGTTTCACTACCATACAACGCTGTACTCCAGACGTACATCCTCAGAAATTTCTTCCTCAAATTAAGGCCGGTATTTGATATTAGTAGACTTCTCTTGGCCAGAAATGCCTTTTTTGCCATAGCGAGTCTGCTTTTGATGTCCTCCTTGCTCCGTCCGTCATTCGTTATTTTACTGCCTAGGTAGCAGAATTCCTTAACTTCATTGACTTCGTGACCATCAATCCTGATGTTAAGTTTCTCGCTGTTCTCATTTCTACTACTTTTCATTACCTTCGTCTTTCTCCGATTTACTCTCAAACTGTGTACTCATTAGACTGTTCATTTCGTTCAGCAGATCATTTAATTCTTCTTCAGTTTTACTCAGGATAGCAATGTCATCAGCGAATCGTATGATTGATATCCTTTCACCTTGTATTTTAATTCCACTCCTGAACCTTTCTTTTATTTCCATCATTGCTTCCTCGATGTACAGATTGAAGAGTAGGGGCGAAAGGCTACAGCCTTGTCTTACATCCTTCTTAATACGAGCACTTCGTTCTTGATCGTCCACTCTTATTATTCCCTCTTGGTTGTTGTACATATTGTATATGTCCCGTCTCTCCCTATAGCTTAGCCCTACTTTTTTCAGAATCTCGAACAGCTTGCACCAATTTATATTGTCGAACGCTTTTTCCAGGTCGACAAATCCTATGAACGTGTCTTGATTTTTCTTTAGCCTTGCTTCCATTATCAGCGGTAACGTCAGAATTGCCTCTCTCTTGCCTTTACTTTTCCTAAAACCAAACTGATCGTCACCTAGCGCATCCTCAATTTTCTTTTCCATTCTTCTGTATATTATTCTTGTAAGCAGCTTCGATGCATGAGCTGTTAATTCTCGCACTTGTCAGCTCTTGCCGTCTTCGGAATTGTGTGGATGATGCTTTTCCGAAAGTTAGATGGTATGTCGCCAGACTCATGTATTCTACACACCAACGTGAATAGTCGTTTTGTTGCCACTTCTCCTAATGATTTTAGAAATTCTGATGGAATGTTATCTATCCCTTCTGCCTTATTTGACCGTAAGTCCTCCAAAGCTCTTTAAATTCCGATTCTAATACTGGATCGCCTATCTCTTCTAAATCGACTCCTGTTTCTTCTTCTATCACATCAGACAAATCTTCACCCTCATAGAGGCTTTCAATGTATTCTTTCCACCTTTCTGCTCTCTCCTCTGCATTTAAGAGTGGAATTCCCGTTGCACTCTTAATGTTACCACCGTTGCTTTTAATGTCACCAAAGGTTGTTTTGACTTTCCTGTATGCTGAGTCTGTCCTTCCGACAATCATATCTTTTTCGATGTCTTCACATTTTTCCTGCAGCCATTTCGTCTTAGCTTCCCTCCCTGCACTTCCTATTTATTTCATTCCTCAGAGACTTGTATTTCTGTATTCCTGATTTCCCCGGTACATGTTTGTACTTCCTCCTTTCATCAATCAACTGAAGTATTTCTTCTGTTACCCATGGTTTCTTCGCAGCTACCTTCTTTGTACCTATGTTTTCCTTCCCAACTTCTGTGATGGCCCTTTTTAGAGATGTCCATTCCTCTTCAACTGTGCTGCCTACTGCGCTATTCCTTATTGCTGTATCTATAGCGTTAGAGAACTTCAAACGTATCTCGTCATTCCTTAGAACTTCCGTATCCAACTTCTTTGCGTATTGATTCTCCCTGACTAATGTCTTGAACTTCAGCCTACTCTTCATCACTACTATATTGTGATCTGAGTCTATATCTGCTCCTGGGTACGCCTTACAATCCAGTATCTGATTTCGGAATCTCTGTCTGACCATGATGTAAACTAATTGAAATCTTCCCGTATCTCCCGGTCTTTTCCAAGTATACCTCCTACTCTTGTGATTCTTGAACAGGGTATTCGCTATTACTAGCTGAAACTTGTTACAGAACTCAATTAGTCTTTCTCCTTTTTCACTCCTTGTCCCAATCCCATATTCTCCTGCAACCTTTTCTTCTACTCCTTCCCCTACAACTGCATTCCAGTCGCCCATGACTATTAGATTTTCGTCCTCCTTTACAAACTGCATTACCCTTTCAATATCCTCATACACTTTCTCTATCTGTTCATCTTCAGATTGTGACGTCGGCATGTATACCTGAACTATCGTTGTCGGCGTTGGTCTGCTGTCGATTCTGATTAGAACAACCCGGTCACTGAACTGTTCACAGTAACACACCCTCTGCCCTACCTTCCTATTCATAACGAATCCTACACCTGTTATACCATTTTCTGCTGCTGTTGATATTACCCGATACTCATCTGACCAGAAATCCTTGTCTTCCCTCCACTTCACTTCACTGGCCCCTACTATATCTAGATTGAGCCTTTGCATTTCCGTTTTCAGATTTTCTAGTTTCCCTGCCACGTTCAAGCTTCTGACATTCCACTCCCCGACTCGTAGAACATTATCCTATCGTTAGAGGGCTAAAAATATGAAGACGTGGACAACAAAGTTGTAGAATGTTAGAAAGTTTGTTTTATTAAAAGAAACTTGAACAGTTTTACATAAAAAATTCGGATCCATTACTTTTCTGTATGGCCTCTCACTTTCACAGAACCTTTTTCCTCAAATTCATTTCGCTTCGCTAGGAATGCCCTTTTTCCCAGTGTTAGGCTAGTTTTTATGTCCTCCTTTCTCTGACCATCCCGGGTTATTTGGCTGTTAAGGTGGCACAATTCTTTAACTTCGTTTACTTAGAGATCTCCAATTGTGACGTTAGGTTTCTCACTGTTCTCATTTATGATATTTCCCAAACTCTCGTATTTCTTCGATTTATCTCAGTCCATATTCTATACTCATTAGACTGTTCATTCCATTTAACAGGTCCTGTAATTCTTCTTCATTTTCACCGAGGTTAGCAACATCGTCAGTGCGTCTTATCATTGATAACCTTTCACATTGAATTTTAGAAATTTCTATGGAATCTTATCTATCCGTTCCGCTTTATTTAATCTCTTCCAAATCTCTATTAAATTATAGTTCTAATACTGGATACTTATGTCCTCCAGAAATACAAGTCGCTGAGAAATGGAATAAATAGGAAGTTCAGGGAATCTAAGACGAAATGACTGCATGAAAAATGTGAAGAGAACGAAAAAGAAATGATTGTCGGAAGGACAGACTCAGCATACAGGTAAGTCAAAACAACCTTCGGTGACATTAAAAGCAAGGGTGGTAACATTAAGAGTGCAACGGGAATTCCACTGCTAACCGCAGAGAAGAGAGCGGGTAACTGGAAAGCCTCTATGAGGGGGAAGATTTGACTCATGTGGCAGAAGAAGAAACAGGAGTCGATTTAGAAGAGATAGGGAATCCGGTATTAGAATCAGAATTTAAAAGAGCTTTGGAGGACTTAAGATCAAACAAGGCTGAAGGGATAGATAACATTCCATCAGAATTCTAAATCATTGGGGGAAGTGGCAACAAAACGACTATTCACATTGGTAATGGGAGCATGACTAAAGAAAAATCAAGACACATTCATAGGATCTGTCGACCTGAATACAGCGTTCGACAATGTAAAATGGTGCAAGAGGTTCGAAATTCTGAAAGAAATTGGCTTAAGCTATAGGGAGAGACGGGTCATGTACAATATGCACAAGAGCCAAGAGGGAATAATAAGAGTGGACGACCAAGAACGAAGAGCTCGGATTAAGAAAAGTGTGAGACAGGGATGTGGCCTTTCTCCCTTACTGTTCAATCTGTACATCGAAGAAGCAATGATGGAAATAAAAAGAAAGGTTCAGGAGTGAAATTAAAACGGAAGGTGGAAGGATATCAGTGATACAATTTGCTAACGACATTGCTATCCTGAGTGAAAGTGAAGAAGACTTACATGATCTGCTGAATGCAATGAACAGTCTAATGAGTACAGAATATGGACTGAGTGTAAATCGAAGAAAGACGAAGGAAATGAGAAATATCAGAAATGAGAACAGCGAGAAACTTAACGTCAGGATTAATGGTTACGATGTAGATGCAGTTAAGGAATTGATCTACCTAATCAGTAAAATAACCGTCGAGCTGGATTAGCCGAGCGGTCTAAGGCGCTGCAGTCATGGACTGTGCGGCTGGTCCCGGCGGAGGTTAGAGTCCTCCCTCGGGCATGGGTGTGTGTGTCTGTCCTTAGGATAATTTAGGTCAGGTAATGTGTAAGCTTAGGTACTGATGACCTTAGCAGCTAAGTCCCAGAAGATTTCACACACATCTGAACATTTTTGAGTAAAATAACCACTGTCGGACGGAGCAAGGAGGATATCAAAAGCAGACTAGCACTGGAAAGAAGGGCGTTCTTGGCCGAGAGAAGTCAAACATAGGACTTACTTTGAGGAAGAAACTTCTGACAACGTACGTCTGGAGTACAGCATTGTATGGTAGTGAAACATAGACTGTGGGAAAACTGGAACTGAAGAGGATGGAATCATTTGAGATGTGATGCTACAGGCGGATGTTGAAAATTAGGTGGACTGATAAGGTAAGGAATGAGGAGATTCTGGGCAGAATCGGAAAGGAATATGTGAAAAACACTGATAAGGAGAAGGGACAGGATGATAGGACATCTGTTAAGACATGAGGGGAGAGGAATGGCGGGCAGCATCAAACCAGTCAAACGACTGATGACCGCCCCTCCCCCCTAAAAAAAAGAAAAGTGCTCCTTGTCGACTTCAATTACTCCTTCTGTCACGCCACATTGAATTCCTCCTCCTCTTCCCATTTATCTTCTCTCTCCTTTTTGTTTAAAGGTGTAATTCCCATTGCTCTCATAATATTGCCACCCTTGCTTTTAATTTCACCGAATATTTTTCTTTGTGTGTGCGTGTGTGTGTGTGTGTGTGTGTGTGTGTGTGTGTGTGCTGAGTCAGTCCGTCTGACGATAATTCCTTTTATGATTTCTTCAGTTTCTTCGTCCAGCCATTTCACCTTGACATCCCTGCACTTCGTATTTACTTCATTCCTAAGTGACTCATATTGCAATATTCCTATATTTACTGAACATTTGTGTACTTCCTTCCTTCGTCGGTCAGTTGAAGTACAGACTGTTTCAAAAAGGAAGCAAGAATTTCAATTGTTTAGCACTACAAACTTCGAAAGATGGAAACTCATTGCGTATGTCACTGGATAGTGGTAGGTTAAAAGTTTTATGTTCGCACAAACAATATACCATACACTCAACCTGATCACCAAGCGTTGCTCGAGAAACATCGAAACGGTAGTTCATTTCTTTCCGCACACTAATCGACAGGTTCCTGTTTACTGGATCAATTCTCAGATCTTGAATAGTAGCTGCCATAGGTGAACAAAAACTATCTTTTACCCACCATCGCAGAAAATGATCGTGAAGTGTTAGGTCTAGTGACCTGGAAGACCAAAAACAAACTGCAACAAACAAAATGATTTCTTTTGCGGTGTAGTCGTCATGTTGCTTCAACAAAACTTTGAACCCTCCTCTGCTCACTAATATGCGCAGTATGTTTCAATAATGAACAACGAAATCTTCTTCCTTTATGAATCAACATTTATTTCTCCTCTTACCCGAGGTCTCTTCGCAGTTACCTTCCCTGCGCCTTTGTTTGTCTTTCCTTGCACATTTTACACTCCTCTTCAACTATACCGCCCTCGGTGGTGTTCCATCCTAAAGTATCCACATCTTTACCGAACTTAAAATGCGTCTCATCATTCGTCAATAATTCAGTATTCAACTATCTTCCACGCTGATTTTTTCATGTGATTCTCTTGTACTTCAATGTACTACTCATCATTACTAAATTGTGATCTGAGTCTATATCAGCTTCTGGGTACGCCTTGTAATTCAGTATCTGATTTCGGAATCTCTGTCTGAAGACGATGTAATCCAACTGGAATTTTCTCGTACCTGCAAGCCTTTACAAAGTATATTTTCCCCTCTTGTGATTTTTAAACAGTGTATTTGCTATTACTAACTTACTCAATTAGTCGTTCTCCTCTCTCATTCCTACTGCTAAGCCCATATGCTCCCGTAACCCTTTCTATTCCTTCCACTACAACAGCATTCTAAAGCCGATGATATTAGATTTTTAGCCCCTATCACATGCTGAATTAATCGTTCGATCTGATCATGCCCCGCTTGCGACATCGGCATGTACACCGGAATTATTGTTGTCTTCGTTGGTTTGCTGTCGATTCTGATAAGAACGTCCATTTCACTGAACTGTTCACAGTAACTCAGTGTCTGCCCGGCCTTTCTGTTCATAGCGAATCCTACTCCCGTAATACCAATTTATGCTGTTGATGGTATTACCCTATTTTTGTCTGACCGGGAATCCTTACCCCCTTTCGTTTTCACTTCACTGAAGCCCACTGCATCAAGACTAAGCCTTTACAAATCCTTTTTCAGAGTTTTGTAGCTTTTCTGTGATGTTCAAACTTCTGGAATTCCATGCTCCGGTTCGTAGAATATTATCCACCTGTTTGTTATTCAGTCTTTTTCTCATGGCCACCTCTCCATTGGAAGTCCGCTCTCGAGATCTGAACTGGGGACTCATCCGAAAGCTTTTGCCAGTGCAGAGGTCATCATGACACTTTTTCATGACAAACTACATATCCTGTGGATATAAATTATGTGTCTTTAATGCTGTTTCCACTGTCTTTTGCATCCTCATGCGGCTGATCATTGCAATTCTTCCGCATTTTAAGGGACAGTTTCCCATCCTAGAGGAAGAGAGTGTCCTGAACCTCTATTCATTGCTCCTCCCTTTCTGACACAACTCCGCTCTTTCTGACGAGGCCGTTGACAGAACGAGGGTGACTTCGTATCCCAGAAGTCTTCGGCCGCTATTGCTGATGATTCTTATTCAAAATTGGAGCGCCAGAAAAATAAGCAAATAGTGTTCTGCGTTTGACACTCAAGTGCTGTAAATTTAATGTCTCTAAATGTAACTGTACTCAGTTTCGCAGAAGACATCACCAAGAGAGCGTTTTTGTACAGAGAGACGGCAAAGAAAGTCCCCATTTGGAGCTCAGGTGGCAAGACGGATTGGAAAAATGCCTACTGATAGCATCGTCGTCTATGCACTAAATAAAAAGTGAAAATATCCAAGTCTCCATTGGATACCTGACATGAAATCGTGATACTAACAGGTCTGGTCAGCGCTGCAGTAGGAAAACATTCATCAAGGAGCGTGTTCGCCCAACGTGTGATGTGGTTCATGGTCTAAAATAGTTTTGTTAAGAGATAGCAATTGCTGCACACATGCCGCCGGTTCGTCCCAGTCCAACGCCTGCTGGAAACTGCTTCTGCAACGAATGAACATCCCCAAAGGAGTAGCAAAAAGGAAGCCTTTTCCATTCCTGCTGTTAGGTATTTTTGGCTGCAGTGGAACTAGAGACGCTTACAGGTGTCTCTGGAAAACACAACATACAATATGAAAGGATGAATCAATTTTACAACCTTCTGGAAGAGGTATGCCTCAAAGCATGCTTTACAAGGCTTATCTATATTTACATAAACACTCCGTAAATCACTCTGCAGCGCATGGCGGACAGTATTTCGTACCAATACAAGTGACAGTTGAACTGTCGATATTTCCCGGTACATGCACAAATATCTTATCTTATTTTCATGGAATATACCATGCAAACAACACAGAAGTTTCACAGTATTTCAGAAATAACTGTTTATCCATCTGAGCTTTAGGAGAACAACGTAACAATATTTTAGAATATTCCCATTTAAGTTCCTCTGGATATGTCTGTCACACGACCGTTGGAGCTACACCGGCATCTTTCGATCCTAGCAGCACAAATCTGAATCCTTTCTATGTCTGCTGCAGTGCCTACTTGACGAGAAACCAAAACGCTAGAGCAGCGCTAGAATTGATTTCACTATCCTCTATAGTTGCAGACACTTTTTAAAAGCCAATGCGACATATCTAAGTTGTCCTTTCACCTTCAATTCTACCGAGTTCACACTTTGTCCATTTTCATACTGCTTTGCAGTATTATCACTGCATATTTAAACAATGTGACAAATTCAATACGTTTACTGCTGATCTTGTACTCGGATACTACCGGAGTTTTTCTAGACATTATCCAGCATTTATCCACAGTCAAAGAGAAATTTATTCAACATAGAATACCGCCTGCAAGGTAAGGTCCAGGGTGAAGAAAGCGATGTACTGCTCCGGGGCTGCTGTAATTGGGCTGAGCGAGTATTTAGTTTTAACGAGTGCGTTCCGTTATTTGGCAAAAATTTTCACATTTACGGGCCTATTCCATTCCACGCCTATCAGCATGGCAACTATCCCGTCCATCTGACAACAAATGTAACGTTGTGGACCACAAACTATCTCGACTACACCTCAGTTTTGTGGCGATTGCAATAAGTCTGACCACGTGCAGTATCAGATAGCTGGATGGCGTTTACATAGACGCTCCTGACAACAGAAAGGCTCATAAATGATCTAAACGTTACTCATGTACAAAGTGGCCAGCAGTGTGATGAAATTCAGGAAACATACCGGCGATGGCGAAAGCTACCCAACATCTGAGAATGGAGGTGACTAGCTGTAGACGAATAAGATGAACAAAAATATGAAGATATATTCATGAGATGTAAAAAAAGAAACTGGTTAAGTTCTGATACATTGTGTGAAGTTGGCTGACGTATAAATAAGTGTGTGTTAAGTATAATGATTGAAAATTAATGTCTAATTGGGAGTAAAGTTCTTATTTTAAGGTTACAACAATTTTTTGATAGTCCATATAAGTATGGTGTCTGTGACCTTCTAACTTACTTTCAGATTCTCATATACTTTTAGAGATAATGTCTTTCTAGTAAATGCAGTTTATAATTTCAGCTTTTGTTTGTTACAAGATACTTAGCATCTGACCGTATTTCTTTAATACTTACACATAGCACTCTCGTACATAATGGTTTCACTACAATTTCATTTTGTCTATACAGCTACTGTTGGAAAGGAATCCAATCTTTGACACACATCTAAGTGTTTATAGAAAAAAATGTTTAATAATGCTAAAACAGCTGAAGTAGGAGTCTGAATGTGAAAAGCTTTCAGCGTGAGTAGAAATCCTTAATGGGATAAATCTGTAATTTGATACTTCTATCGGACATCAGAATAGTTGGAGGATATTTTAAGTATCCCACAATTGATTCGGAAAATTGCAGCTTCGTAAGTCGATGAGGAGAGTACAACGGGGTAGAAAAAGAAACTCGAAAGTCGACATGTGCAATGAAATGTGTAAGGAGCAGCTTATCGCTTTTCTCTGCCTAGAGGTTGTAACGCCTCATTTACTTAACATAGCATTTCCTTGGGAGGAAATCGTCTACTATATAACCAGTTCACGCGAGCAGTGGTACACGTCGAGGTTTATGCTGGTAAAAAGTGAATATGTGAACGTTATTCTAATGATGAGTTTTTACTCTAGATATTGTTTCATGTATCATCGTATGGAGTGACATCTCGTGGCATTGACAAGAGCCGCAACCTGGTAGCTACAGAGGCTGTGTTATCTGACGGATGGTAAAGGAACCAGCAACCATAACACCGAAAGAGATGAAGCTGGACCAGAACATTATATAAACCACAAATTAACTCGACGACTACCAGCGCTTTAGTCATATTACGTTGTGATGAAATGTATTGTTAGCTGTTCGAATCGTTATCCAATTTGGCATAATTTGAAGTGTGAGGTTGTCTGTTTGTCGTCCAAAGAAGCCGTGTATCCAGCTAGAGGCACGCATCTGTTGCATTTTTCCTGTAACGTATAACAAACTACAGCACTCCGTCCATCCCAAGTTTGAGTCCGTAACATCTGAGCTGATTAATTCTTTTAGTGTAATTTTCAGTTGTGGTTAGACTGCGGATGTAGTGGAAAAACTAAATTTTATTTGATAGGCTAAAAGTGACGCATTCGATTACAGACCACTTTCGTCATTTTGTACGGCAGCTGCGAGGCAAAGACGGTAACTAGAAGTGGAAATATAATTATTGTATTGTTCAGACTGCTACACCACGCTTTTAGGTGAATGAAGTAATAAATGAAGGTTTGTTTAAAGTAGAGACGCTCAATCTTTGTTAAGTAGATAGCAACCATGAATATTTTATCCATTATTTTTTAAACAACGTAGGCTGGTAGTCATCTTTTCGCATCGGTCTGACAGTGTAATTTGAAACAAAAGGAAAATGAGTTGAAAGTTATTGCCTTACGAGCATATATAGAATTAAATTTGTCCACTATAAACTGGTTTCATTTAAACTTTGGAATTTAGGAAATTCGTGGTAAGGTCTTATGGGACCAAATATCTGAGGTCATCGATCCCTAAGCTTACACACTACTTAATCTAACTTAAACAAACTTAAGGTAAGGACGACACACACACACCAGCCCGACGGAGATGGTTCGAGCCTCCGACGGGGGAAGCCGCGCGGCCATTTAAAAGAAAACAAAAGTGTGGAAAGTAAAACCTGAATATCTAAGTGTGCCTTTATGTTCACAAAATGTTTATTAATGAAATGCAAGACAGCGATTCATAAAAATTTAACCTTTGGTATAGAATGACTTGAACTGTTTCACGTTGTAACAGAAGAATTAGTTTAACATAACTATCAGTAACAGCGTGTACGAAGAAAACATTCAGACTTGCTTTTTATAGGGTAAATGTATTTGGTTTTAAAAAATTGTTCTGTACAGAAATGTAAAGCCAGATGAGGATCGCTGGTATGGTATTTTGATTACAAGAACACAGCGAAACGGAGTAGACATTTGACGCAATTTTATAACTGTGTGACGTGATAAGAGTAAAATTACGTGATGCACCTTATTCGACGATTTTGGAGGAAACATCCCAGCAATTTTTAATAGTAATAAACAGCAGTTAGATCTCCTGACTTCTTCCAGTGACTAACAGTCACTTGCCGACTAGATAAAAGCAAGTATAAATGGTCAAAACAGGCTGCAGGTTCGCAGGAGAGATTCTGTAGAGTTAGGAAGGTAGGAGACGAGGTACTGGTAGAAGTAAAGCTGTGAGGACGGGGCGTGAGTCATGCGTGGGTAGCTCAGTTGGTAGAGCACATACCCGCTAAAGGCAAAGATCCCGAATTCGAGTCTCGGTACGGCCCACAGTTTTAAGCTGCCAGGAAGTTTCATATCAGCGTACACTTCGCTGAAGACTGAAAATCTCATTCAGGTTATAATATATTTATTTCATTACTATTAGCTAATGTCGACTGTTAGTCATTCTCAAGCGCTTATCACAAGGCTCAAGCTTTACATCACGTTTGACTAATTATTCGGTACATATATAAATGCACTCATCCCTTTCACGCTCGTGTGTAGCACAAATAATTGTGATTAATGCTTGATAATGACTAACAGTCGAAATTAGCTAACAGCACAAACAATGAATTTATTACAACCTGTCTCGACCATGTCTTCTTTCTTAAAACATATTGAGGCTGTGGACCCCCCACAGTGACAAATTCTAAAATCATAAAGCTTAGCCCCCAAGGCGTGTTGGGTTAACGGTGCACACTAAAAAGTAAAAACGATAAATAGAGAACCCGACAAGCTTTAATCGGTTGCTTCAGCCAGTGTATGTGTAGCGGAACTATAGCTCGAGTTTAATCGAATAGTCGACCTATCTTTAGAAAAATATTTAGCTAATAGAATAAAGACATTTTACAGACAATGTTACGAAGCTTGTTATGAAACAGCCCCTCCTGCACAAAAAGTATGTAAAAGAATACACCTACAGATAGGCTGATGTTAATCGAAACGCACTCTGCTAACAGAGGGTTAATGCGTGAAGCCATAAATAATTACCGTAACATGATTTCATCAGGAGACCTTTCTCAAAACCCCAAAGAAACTGATCGTATGTTAAAGTTGCTGTCGCACAAAGCCCAATGTCTAGACACATGCTCAAGAGACACGAAGGAATAGGAGACAGCAAAACAAAAGCAGAAATTAATTCTGTCTTCGTATATTCCTTCAAAACGAAAAATCGCCAATAGCAGTAAGGCTGCTAAAATTTGTGACATAGTAATCATTATTGATTTTGTTGAAAAGTAGCTTAAATTGCTAAATCCAGATAAGGAGCCAGGTCTCGACGAACGGAGTGTCAAGCTGTACAGGTGCTCTGACTAAACGAGAACGAACGGCAGAGAATAAGGTGCAGGAGATCATGTGGGCACATAGCCGGAAACGGCTTCCGGGGGAGTTGCACACACGTGAAGGCGGAGATAAAAGATCTTTGGGAGTGTAGGTTTCAGTGGTTTAAAGCGCACTTGAGGACACACCTGGAAAGTGGGAATGTTCTGTCTGTACTGGACTCTTAGCTCCGCGGTCAAGAGGGCACTGATTTTGCACGTGACCATGGTGATTCAGCAATAGCAGTGAAGCAGATGCCGCCCAATACCGACGTGCGAGCACTCTACCGCAGTCATGAGGATGATTAGTGCATCTTTAGTGAGGAGGCGAAACGCTAATACAGGCGGAACATTCCCACTTGCCTGATGTGTTCTCAAGCGTGCTTTCAATCACTGAAACCTACACTGTCAAAGATCTCTTATCACCACCTTTAAGTATGTGCAACTACCTTGGAAAGCATTTCCTGTCATGTGTCCGTACGACCTTTCTTCGTTCCCTATTCTCACAAGGATCGTCTCCTGCGTTTTGTCCCAGTTCAGCAAAATCACCCTCCACACAGACTTTGTGAGTGAATTAGGTCCGCTTGAGCCGTGCGTGGCTCGTATTCCCGCTATCAAGTATTTTACACCCTGTTTTTAACGTACTTCCGCCTCACTACGTTAATTTAAATTACTGCTGTCACTGAGTTGCTGCTTTGCCTGACCGTGACCGGCGCTAGAAGCGAGTATCGATATATCCCCTCTCGTAGTATCTTTGCTCGACTGCTATTACTTCCCGGTCGTTGTCTGTAGTGAGGCAGTTCGGGTCGCGAGTTCGGGCTGCCAGTCGGTTGGAACGCGTCTGAAGCGCAGTCCGGACCTGCTAGTGGGGGAGTTGCAATGCGGCAGTATTACAGTCGGGTTGGAGCAGCAGTGAGGTCTGCGTCAATATGGCTCGCCCGACCATTGCCACTACGCATCACTTGAGCTGGGCCACGGTCTTGGTGGATCATCGGTCGCTCATCCTACCGGACGAAGCGTTTTGGCTCGCCGATTGTTCATGTGTCGGCTGTATGTGTGTGTGTGTGTATGTGTGTGTGTGTGTGTGTGTGTGTTTGTGTGTGTGTTCGTGCGCGCGCATCGACTCCTGATTTGTCTTTGTACGTGCTTAGTTACTGTTGGGTATCGTTCAGGTCTTCGTGCAAGTCTTTCCCAGGTGGTGTGTGTAGTTGGCGTTATTTCCACTGACGACTATTTTAGATGATGTCGGCATTCTGATAGGAGTCGGTCGGTTGCTGCGGACCAGGGAAGTTGTCTCCGCGCGGTGCAGTCGGCTGGGTCCGCTGGCGGTCCCTGCGCTGTGTCGGAGCGTGTGTGGAGCTGTCCGATCACCACCTGTCTCACCCGACCGACCTCTCTGGAGGCTTCTGAGTGCCGTTTTCTTTATTTTCCTACTCACCGGTGTTTAATTGTGTTATAATCTGCCATAGCCAATGATTTAAAAAAATTCTTGATTTTACTGGTTTTATGTACTTCTGAATGTTTTTAAATTAATTGTGGGGCACCATCCACTTAAAGCCTTATTTAAAAAAAAATAATAATAAAACATTGCGACCTTCTGCCTTTGAAAGGTTATGGTAATTTCTTTTAAAATGTTGAAAATTTTATTGTGAGCCTTGAGTCGTTTGTATTGCATCTTATTTATGTTTGTCTATTCACCCTTGCCTTGAGGCTCTCAGCCTCGCTGTGTATGTACATGTTAATTATTTTATTTGCAATTTTAATTGCATGTTTTACCACTTGAGACTTATCTTGTTGCTTTAAGATTTCTTGTTTGGAGGCTTTCAGCCGTGAAATAATTGCCTTTTTGAAACTCGTTTGGTTTAAATGTGTTATTAAATTACAATAAATTACAATTTTGAGTGAACCTGACCAACACCTTATTTGGCCCATTCCACAATCCTAATCACCTGTTCTGCCCAGCGGGTTTAGCGGGCGAATCACCACTCTTAACTATAGTTTACCGCAGATTGAAAAAAAAGAGAGAGATCATACTCATTAGCAAAACATGTACTAGAACTGATCCACAAAACGTGCTTAACTATGGAGGGAATGTAACAGTAGTATCGTAAATCTTTACTAGCAAACACTCGAAGTAACTTCCAGTATCCTTCTAGAGAAACTGCTTATAAAAACTCAGAAAACATCTTTTAGTGCGAAAACTGTGAATATTCTTCAGCTCCTTTCGAATCGTATGGATCAAATTACTCAAACAACAACCGGTACAGTGGCGCACAAACAGTTATTCTTTCCACATTCCATCCAATAATAATTAAAATGTTTAAAAAATATTTTGTCTGGAATTTGATTAGATTCATTCAATCTTACAATATCAAAGATGATTTTCCTAAATACTCAAAGAGAAATCAAAACGGTATGTATGTAATGTTTGTTATATGTAGTATTGCGCTTAGTAAGTGGCACTCGTTTCTGATATTGAAAGTTATTCTCAAAATATCCGGAGCTCGGCGAAATGACTTTTCTGCCGCCCGACGTCTCACTGCTCTGTTCGTCGTAGGCTACAACTGACAAACAGATCGGACTGATCGTAATACACCGATTGGAAATTGTCCATTCATTCTAGATTGGATTCTGGTGAGCATTATCCGCCTACGAAAACCTCAGAAACTTTTGCGTTGCATAAAATTCTCCCAGAGAAGTTCTGACTGTTCACAGGCTCTTGGATTGCTACCAAAGTCATTCCGTCCGAAGGCGGGCAAGACCTCAAGATTCATAAACACTGCACAACACGAGACTGAATGCCGCCTGGAGGCGCTGCAGGCACGTTACGCAGTAAAGAAAGTGTATGAGCGGAGCAAAGATGAATGGAGGATCATTCTAGCGACAGTACTGGCTGGTAACGAGGAAGTCCACTGACATAAACGTCTTTGAGAAAGGGCAGATGGTTATTGCTCGGAACCTAGGAACGAGCATCCTGGAAACGGTGAAGCTGATCGGTTGTTCATGTGCAACTGTCTTGAGTATGACAGAAAATAACTGAAGGACGGTGAATCCCACGAGTAGGTGACAAGTTGTTAGGCATCCGCACTCCATCGCAGAACGTAGAAGTCGGAAGCTTATCTGCTCTGAAAATCAGGACAGGCAGCACGCTATGGTAGACCTGACGACAGAGCACAACGTTGTCGCAGACACAAATGTTTCAAAGCATACACTGTTGAACATGGTGTTTCGCAGCAGGTGACCCCTACATGTTCCTATGCTGACCCAACAACATTGTCAATTACGGTTATAGTGGACACAATAACCTCGACGTTTGACAGTGAACCAATGGAAACACGTCACCTCCTAAAATGAATCATGTTAATTGTTACACTAGATCGATGGTCACGACCGGATACGCTGTCATCATGTAAACGGTTGCTCGAAACATGCGCTATGCCACGGACGCAGGCCTGTGGCGACAGCATTATGCTATGGTGGACGTTCACCTGTGCTTCTATGTGACCTGTCATAGTAATCGAGGGCAGCATGACAGCTTTGGACAACGTGAAGGACTACCTGCATCCCTTCATGCTTAAAATCTTCCCCGACGGTGACAGATTCTTCCAGCAGAATAACCGTTCTTCTCACAACACCCGCCACGTGCTGCAGTGCTTTAAGCAGTGTGATACTGAACTTATTCTGATATCTTGGGAAC
The DNA here is from genome assembly GCF_023897955.1 of Schistocerca gregaria. Lineage (NCBI taxonomy): Eukaryota > Metazoa > Arthropoda > Insecta > Orthoptera > Acrididae > Schistocerca > Schistocerca gregaria. Next base: position 657,360,946 of record NC_064920.1, read on the forward strand.
CAAATTGGCCTGGCGTGAACCCAGTGGAACACACCTGGTACGCTGCACGGCATCCACTAACCACCGGTCCGTAATTTACGAGAATAGCGTGACCTGCGCGTAGACACCTGGTGCAATTGTGCCTGCTGCAAGCCTACCAGGGACTTGTCGAATCCATGCCATGGAGAATCGGCGCTATATCACGTTCCGAAGGCGTGCAACACGCTATTAAGCAGGTGGTCATAATGTTTTGGCTCATGAGTGTACGCTGCATCACTTGAAATAAAATCATAGTTATCTTTCCAGTTGGAGAAATGATGTATTTTTCTATATTATTCTTATACAAACAACAAGACTCGTTTGTATTTAACTATTTTACGATTTTAACTAAACATAGGAGTTTTTATATTCCAAATTTAACAAAAATTACTGACTTTCAACTACGCCTTGAATTAGCGTCAGACAGTGATTCATTACACATCCACTCAGTCTGCGAACTAGCACCAGAGCGTCATTTCTTAAGTCGTTAATCGCTTTCTAGCAAAGTCCACAGAGAACTACTGCGTGCTACAGAACGCATAGCTTCTTCCAGAGTCAGAAACAAGAGATAGTCCATTATGTAGAAATTTTTAGTAATTTTTACGCTATTTGCGCATGACCGTGTACTCTCACATTGCAAAAAAGAAAAACTGTCCCAGTGGAATGTCATTCATAGAAATATAAACACTAGCTCTTAAAGCTGGTAAATATTAAAGTTGTGAACTACGGGAAGAAACCTTAATATACAATATAATGAAAGGTACTCTCTGCCACACACTGTTGTCGTCCACAGAGCGAAAATGATATTGGGATATTGTGTGGAAGCGCCATACACATATCCAACCCAAAGCACCGCTCACTGTAGCAGATTGCCTACACAGTTAGGCGATGTCGAATTTTCTTCTGTGGGCGCATCCCGCAAGCCGTGTTTTTGTATGGTAGTGATTCCTGGTCAGGTTAGCACAAAGATTAGAAATTTTTCAGGTCAGTGAGACTGAAAGTAAGTATTAGGAAAAGGAAAACAACGATAAATAATGGAACATGGACTGGGCGGGAAAGAATCGTAGATTTACGATTCACGAAAGAAGATTTTACATCTGGGACAGACTTCGAGTCACCAGAACACTTCAGATAGATTATGTAAACGTAACATGGAGCGTTAGGAACAAGATTTCAAAATGCAAAACATTCGCAGTGGCACATGTAATTTATTGGTTATAAACCACAGATTAAAACAGAAGAAAATGCACAGAGGCAGGAAAAAAGATGGGAACAGGAAAAATTGAATTTTTAACGGTAGCATTAGGAACCAATTGACTGGTACTAGGTAAAAGAATACAACAGAAGATAGTGGGTAGCTTTAAGGGATAAAATTGTGAAGGTAGTAGACAATCAAATTATCAAAAAGAAAAGACCCATTACAAATACCATACCAGATACTGAATTTAATTAATTGAACAAGGGAATATAAAAAAAATAGCAACTGAAATAGGCAGAATGGAATGCAGGAGTCTAACAAATTAAAATGACCCAAAGTTTAAAAATGGCAAAGCAGGAATGACTTGAGGATAAATGCAACGCTGTAGAAGGATATATAGCTATGGGAAAGATAGAGGCAGCATGAAGGAACATTAAAGAAACATATGGAGAAAAAATAAGCAGTTGCATGAATATCAAGAGCACAGATATCAAGCCCCAACTGAGCAAACAAGGGAAGACTGAACTGTGGCAGTAATTCATAGGAGAATCGTACAAGGAAATAATGTTACGGAAATGTCGGTCATGAAGCGAGGAGATGGCGTAGTGTAACGATGAAACTGATAAGAAAAATAAAATAAAACTGGAAATTTGGACGGATAAATGTTCTGTGATCTGACATTCTATACTGAACAGCCGAGCTCCCGCAACCATCCTGGACTCACAGAGAATGAAAGAGGTAGTTTTGTCAGAAGATGAGGAATGAAATAGTAATGTGAGAGAGCAGTGAAAGATCTAAGTGGAAACAAGGCACTTAGGGTATAAGATTTTCCCTTAAAATTATCGTGACCCTTGGGAGAATTGGTCACGTCAAGACTATACCCCTTGTTACGTAATATATATATTAGACACGCGAAACGGTCTCAGTTTTAATGAAGAATGTTGTTATTCCAGTACCAAATCAGGAAAGAGCTGGCAAGTTAGTATTATCGATGCAGCGCCTTGTTCAGGTTGCACAAGGTATGTAGCGCAGTATACATCAGCAAGTGACATACCTGTAAGAAGAGTCATGACTCATTGCAGTGTTGTGTTAACTTTTATTTCTTTCACTTTCACTAAAGATCTGTTTCGGTTAAATTGTCATTATCGAGTTATGTACATATAGTATAGATGGACTGATACACTATGTAATCAAAAGTATCCGGACACCTCCAAAAACATACGTTTTTCATATTAGGTGCATTGTGCTGCCACCTACTGCCGGGAATTCCGTATCAGCTACCTCAGTAGTCATTAGACATCGTGAGAGAGCAGAATGGGGCGCTCCGCGGAACTCACGGACTTCGAACGTCGTCAGGTAATTGGATGTCACTTCTGTCGTACGTCTGTACGCGAGATTACCACACTCCCAAACATCCCTAGGTCCACTGTTTCGGATGTCGTAATGAAGTGGAAACGTAAAGGGACACGTACAGCACAATAGCGTACAGGCCGATCTCGTCTTTTGACTGGCAGAGGCCGCCGGCATTTGAAGACGGTCGCAATCTATCCAAACCACCACACAGGAATTCAGACTGAATCAGGATCCACTACAGGTACTATGACAGTTAGGCGGGAGGTGAGAAAACTTGGATTTCATGGTCGAGCAGCTGCTCATAAGTCATATATCTCGCCGGTAAATGTTGTGGAGTGATGAATCACGGTACACAATGCGGCGATCCGATGACTGGGTGTGGGTATGACGAATGTCCTGTGAACGTCATCTGCCAGCGTGTGTAGTGCCAACAGTAAAATTCGGAGGCGTTGCTGTTATGGTGTGGTCGCGTTTTTCATGGAGGGGCTTGCACCCCTTGTTGTTATGCGTGACACAACCACAGCAAAGGCCTACATCGATGTTTTAAGCACTTTCTTGCTTCCCACAGTTGAAGAGCAATTGGAGATGGCGGTTGTATCTCTCAGCACGATCGAGCACCTGTTCATAGTGCATGGGCTGTGGCGGAGTGGTTACACGACGATAACATCCCTGTAACGGACTGGCCTGTACTGAATCCTGACCTGAATCCTATAGAACACCTTTGGATTGTTTTGGAACGCTGACTTCGTGCCAGGCCTCACCGACCGACATCGATACCTATCCTCAGTGCAGCAATCCGTGAAGAATGGGATGCCCTTCCCCAAGAAACCTTCCAGCACCTGATTGAACGTATGCCTGCGCGAATGGAAGCTGTCATCAAGGCTAAGGGTGGGCCAACACCATATTGAACTCCAGCATTATCGATGGAGGGCGCCACGAACTTGTAAGTCTTTTTCAGCCAGGTATCCGGATACTTTTGATCATATTGTGTATACATATAACGTTGTTAGAAATTGTATTTTGACTGTCGTTCTACATTTGTTGAATTAAAGTAGTAATTAATATTTTCACAATGATTTGACAGTTTTCTAGCTATGATGATATATGTTACTAAGTATAAGCACTGGTATACCGTCACGGTGGAAAAATACTAACATGAATTACTTAAAGAAGAATGGAAAGACTGGTGGAAGCCGACCCAGGGGAAAGTTATTTTGTATGCTTGAAAAATGCAGTAACTCATAGGGTAATACTGTCCCTACTATTTATCTTAAAAGCTAGACTGAAAGAAAAAAAAAACAGTATTTCATTGCATTCGCAGATTTAGAGAATTTTTTTGGACAGATATGAGTAACGTTACTTCTTTGAAATTCTAAAAATGGGATAAAGTACCGAGAGCAAAAAGTTAATTACAACTAGTATGGAAACAAGACTGCCGGTATAAGACTGTAAGGGCGTGAACGGAAGGCAACAGTTTAGAATGGAGTGAGACACGGGGATAACCTACCCGCTTGATATTTAGTCTGTGAAACAAGGAAGTATCGAAAGAAACCAAGGGGAAATTTTGAAATGGAATTAAATTTCAGGGAAGAGATATATAAACTTCGAAGTTTGCCGGAGACACTGCAGTTCTATCAGATGGCAAAGGACTTTGAAGGACAGTTGAATGGAATGGATTGCGATCGGGAAAAAGTTATTAGGTGAATATCAACAAAAAAGCAGCTAATTAAGCAATGTCGAATTATATCATGCTACGCCAAGGGAATTAGTTTAGTAAATGAGACTTTAAAAGTAAAGGAAGTCTTTTGCTATTTAGATAGCAAAATAAATGACGGTGGCCAAAGTAGAATAGATATAAAATGTAGACGCAAAAGCAAGCGTTACTGAAAAAGATAGTTTAGGTAATATCGAACAGAAGTCTTTTCTGATAGGATTTATCCGGAATACAGGCTTGCCCAGAGGTGCAATGTGGACAACAAAGAATTCAGACAAGAAGTCGAAAGTTACGTGTTAAATTTTATTTTGAATTTTAAGCTATTCAATATTGGTCTGTTAATCGTTAGCAATTTTTCATTGACTCCCATACCTTAGTACGGTGAGTTGCTTATCACAGTCAATGGAGTCATATTCTTTTTCTTAAACCTTCTAACGTAGATTTATTTATCATACATAACTTTGTTAAAACCGGTCTTCAGAAACCCATTGTTATAAATCCTTCTGGATTAAAGGAGACCACTCACCGAAAAGCAGAAGCGTCGAGTCGTCGATAGTCACACACAAAAAGAAAGAAAACTTCTTAGCGTTCGAAGAAATCCTTTTTCGAGCTAAAGTAAAATACACACACACACACACACACACACACACACACACACACACACACACACACATACACACACACACACGCGCACACACGCACGCACGCCTATGCTCCTACGATGCGTGTTTTACTCTAACTCGAAAAAGAATTACTCCGAAAGCTGCCGGCCGCTGTGGTCTCGCGGTTCTAGGCGCTCAGTCCGGAACCGTGGGACTGCTACGGTCGCAGGTTCGAATCCTGCCTCGGGCATGGATGTGTCTGATGTCCTTAGGTTAGTTATGTTTAAGTAGTCCTAAGTTCTAGGGGTCTGATGACCACAGATGTTAAGTGCCATAGTGCTCAGAGCCATTTGAACCATTTGAACTCCGAAAGCTGGAAAGTTTTCTTTCTTTTCGTACCATGTAGGGGCATGGACGTGTGTGTGTGTGTGTGTGTGTGTGTGTGTGTGTGTTTGTGTTTTTACTTCAGCTCGAAAAAGGATTACTCCTAAAGTTAAGAAGTTTAGAAGTTTTCTTTCTTTTTGTGTGTGACTATCGACGACTCAACGCTTCTTCTTTTCGGTGAGTGGTCTCCTTTATTCCAAAAGTCTTTACAGACTATCAGAACTTTGGTATTTTCTGTAGATGTGTCATTTCACTTATTTTCCGTTAACTTTCACACAACAAAAATGTCAATCGTAAGACGGCTATAGACACGAATCGGGTAACGCCCAACTGTATAGGCATTCAGCTATAGGACGACGTGCTGTAGGTTGCATATACGTCTGGCGCTTCCACACAATATTGCAGGTGGACAAAATATGGAAAGTAAGGGACGATCGGTCGCGAAATCGAAACCACAGTGAAAATCAAAACTGTTATATTATCTACGGCTTCCATCTACTCCCCTACATAGTGGCCCCTCCAACTGAGTTAATTGTCGTAGGACTATACCAACTTTCCAATGCCCTCGTCATAGAAGGCAGCCGCCAGTGCTTTCTGCCAATTCTCTGCTCTGTCAGGAGCTTGTTGTCTGTGCCGAAATATTGTCTTCGTAGCAAGCGGCTCATGTTAGCAGAGACGAAAATCAGAGGGAGGGAGACAGAGCTGTATGGTGGATGTCCAGACACTTCACATCAGGAGGGTCCTCACTGTCCCTGCAGTATACGGCCGAGAACTGTCATGAAGAAGCAACTGCATCACAGCCACGTTATGTGCAGCTGCGTCAAATCTCTCGGTAGGCACCCATACGTGGCGAGAGACACTGTTTTCCATGCTTCTTTACGCCCTCGCCCTCGTCGTACGCACAGAACTCAGAAGAGCGACGTGACGCTGTCTACGCACTTACTATAGCCAATCCCAAGGCGACTCTGCAAAGTTTCATCGTATTTTCACTGTGGTTTCCATTTCGCGACCGATATTTCCTTACTTTCCGAAGTGCCGTCGTACTCAGCAGCAATGTTTACACGTTAACTATCCTGTCATGTATGAATGGCTCTTCTTTAACAGTTTGTAAGACAGATCCATTCTAAACATAATTTGAAAGTGAAATTCGCGAAGTAGATACTAGAGGCACTGCTATATGTCTGACTTACAGCATCCAAATCTGTAGAAGAACAAACATCAACAGCTGAATTTAAATTTGATTTACATCTTTAGACTCAAATTCTGGCACTTAATTTGCATATTTTATCTGCAGTGAGACATTCTTTTTTCGTAAATTTCCTGGTTTATCTTCTCCTTTACGTTATTCATGGTCGTCCGTTAGGCCGAGTGGTTCTAGCGCTTTAGTCTGGAACCGCGCGACAGCTGCGGTCGCAGGTTCGAATCCTGCCTCGATCATGGGTGTGTGTGATGTCCTTAGGTGAGTTAGGTTTAAGAAGTTCTAAGTGTGGGGGACTGATGACCTCGGATGATGAGTCCCACGGTGCTTAGAGCCATTTTTGAACGTTATTCAGGAAAAAGTTTTTCTTTCACTGTCATACCTAATGGCAAATTTCGAATAGTTACTCATTTTAAAAACTATCATGATGATATGCAGCTGGCTTGCTCTTATTACCACCGTTTTAATTTATTTTATTTTGCCTTTTTAATATCCCAATAAAAAACATTCATATTGCTGCTGCCATTCTACAGATTTAATGTGTGCAAGATTAACCTTATCATGCTAGTCAGGCTTTCGCCTTTCTTCACTGGTCTCATAACTTTGCACGTAAAACACAAATATATCGTAGTACGTGGTTTTGAACGTAGCATCGTAAATGAAACTCGGCCAAACACATTTACAGCAAAATGTAGGACTCCAGTAATAAGACGCCACTAATAAGATTCACCTCAAGCAGAATTAACTTAATTTTTATCCCATAGTTACTGCATAAGATATTTCCCGGTTTCGGAACATTGATCTTATGGAAACATTATTTGGAAAACCATCGTATTTAAGTAAGCCAAATGAAACTAAACTATCAATAAAATTAATAAAAACTTCTGGACATCACAGTCATCGTCAACACTCTGCACTCCGTTTTTATAATCATTATTTCTGGACGTGATTGTAACGGAAAAATTAATTTTGTTTCAATGTTCTTTCTAGCTTTCTAATCTTAACTGTCCAAACTCAATATCTGTATATTTTTACAAGTAATATGAGGATAAAAATACTTCTGGTGGCTGTTCTGAGTAACGTACACAATGTACACTCTACTAGTCGAAGGGAGGAATGAAAATATAAGACAAGTATAAACAGTATTAAAATTATGGAACGACCATTTAAAAGCGATGGCGAGTGGTTGAAAGTCAAGTGATAGTATACCATGCAATTGGTGATTGCTGAAAATAAAAGAAGAGACGGTTTCTAACAGTAACATTGTCTCGTCAAACAGCAAAAAAGGAAAACTTACCAATCTCACCGATGCACAGATCACGATCAGCAAAATCTTATACACCACAGCGTAAACTGCCATTCATGATGAGGACATTATTGTTGTTTTAGCTCAGTTGTATTCGGTCTGAACCTACAGAACCGACGATATTTTATTTATTAGCGTTTGGCCAGCAAGAGGACGGCTGGCTGTAATTAGTTTCTATGAAAACATCCCGAGTTACATTCTCTCAGTATCCAAGTTACAGGCTGGAATAGGAGAACATTGATTTCATCCACGCACTGCATGTCATCGCCGTGTATACATGTACATCGGAAGGAACTGTGCATCATACTTTTGAACAACACAGGCGCTGCAATATGGTATTTATCCGCCGAGAGTGAGCAAGCGACTTTCAGTTAAAATGTCTTCCCTGCACGGGAATACAAGTAACGAACCTATTAGAGCAGTTTGTAGACACATGGTCGACGACATATGTTAGTTTGAATCTGGCCGTGAGTCGTGCTCAGATAGCCTAATGGTAAGGCAACCGTTAGCGATAAACTGGAAATCCGGGTTCGAGTCTAGATCCGGCACAAATTTTCATCGCCGTCGTTATATTTTACAGCTGGTGGTTGTCAGTATTCGCAAATGCGAACCAATTTAATGTATTAGTGATAAGCTGAGACTACGAAAGGGTACCTGCGGTGCGCTGGTACAGCGTATCAGCTACTAAAGTTGGTTGCATCACGTACGTTAGATAAAGATTCCTAGAGGCATCTGGCCACAGTGTTGTATCGATTTTGATGAATCGGCTACGGCGTCGTTTGCGTAATAAAGCACAGGTACGAAAGATGGCCTCTTAGAAATTCTCTCAAAATAAAGCGGCTGGAGAATCATTTCGGATACCTAAACGACGGCGCCTTACGACCTTCTTTTGCTGCTTTAGGCGCTGCTTGGAGGATCGGAAAAGAACAGTCTGAAACATAGTCTGGTAATAAGGTGCATTACCCTAGTGCTCTTCTGAGGGCCAAAGTGTACAGTACTAAAATTGGCTCCATCACGTACATTCCATAAATCTTCCTTCAGGCAGCTCGCCATAGTGTAATACGGATTTTGCTGAGTCGGCTATGTTGTCGTTTGTGTAATAAAACGCAATGGAAACCCCGTAGCTTCACTGTGTGGGGGCGTTTGTATTGTGTTCGTAATGCCAGCTTACAGACAAATTTGTTGTGTGGAAACCATTGAGTATTGCTTAAGCTGACACAGTCCTCTCGTTTGCCTCCATAAAGGCAACGCGCAATTCTGTTGCGTTCTTATCGAAGTACTAAAACACATAATTTGCCATCATTTGACCACAGGCGACCGCTGCGAAGTAGATCCTCGATCTTTTGTGCCCCACGCTGAACGACGTCCATGCGATGTACTCCAACTAGGCGGGCAATATATCTTGTCGTAAAATGAAATAAATGACCTTCGTCACATAAAGACAGATCACACTGTGCACTGAAACCGTATTGTCCCGTTTAATATTGCAGATACAACGCACTCTCCAAAATTTCACCGACAATGCACCTACACCCCTGCCCGTACATAACGTTCCGCACGCCAAACAAGAGAGTAAGCGAGGCCAGGATTTAATCCACGCGGCTCATAAACGACAATGGCTGCAGACCCAGCCAGCCAGTCGACTTGCGTGTTGATTTTAAGCGCTTCCCCATAATTGATTAGATACGTGCTGCGCCTGTCCGCGGTTTCCACCTAAAAAATGCAATATACACTCCTGGAAATGGAAAAAAGAACACATTGACACCGGTGTGTCAGACCCACCATACTTGCTCCGGACACTGCGAGAGGGCTGTACAAGCAATGATCACACGCACGGCACAGCGGACACACCAGGAACCGCGGTGTTGGCCGTCGAATGGCGCTAGCTGCGCAGCATTTGTGCACCGCCGCCGTCAGTGTCAGCCAGTTTGCCGTGGCATACGGAGCTCCATCGCAGTCTTTAACACTGGTAGCATGCCGCGACAGCGTGGACGTGAACCGTATGTGCAGTTGACGGACTTTGAGCGAGGGCGTATAGTGGGCATGCGGGAGGCCGGGTGGACGTACCGCCGAATTGCTCAACACGTGGGGTGTGAGGTCTCCACAGTACATTGATGTTGTCGCCAGTGGTCGGCGGAAGGTGCACGTGCCCGTCGACCTGGGACCGGACCGCAGCGACGCACGGATGCACGCCAAGACCGTAGGATCCTACGCAGTGCCGTACGGCACCGCACCGCCACTTCCCAGCAAATTAGGGACACTGTTGCTCCTGGGGTATCGGCGAGGACCATTCGCAACCGTCTCCATGAAGCTGGGCTACGGTCCCGCACACCGTTAGGCCCTCTTCCGCTCACGCCCCAACATCGTGCAGCCCGCCTCCAGTGGTGTCGCGACAGGCGTGAATGGAGGGACGAATGGAGACGTGTCGTCTTCAGCGATGAGAGTCGCTTCTGCCTTGGTGCCAATGATGGTCGTATGGGTGTTTGGCGCCGTGCAGGTGAGCGCCACAATCAGGACTGCATACGACCGAGGCACACAGGGCCAACACCCGGCATCATGGTGTGGGGAGCGATCTCCTACACTGGCCGTACACCTCTGGTGATCGTCGAGGGGACACTGAATAGTGCACGGTACATCCAAACCGTCATCGAACCCATCGTTCTACCATTTCTAGACCGGCAAAGGAACTTGCTGTTCCAACAGGACAATGCACGTCCGCATGTATCACGTGCCACCCAACGTGCTCTAGAAGGTGTAAGTCAACTACCCTGGCCAGCAAGATCTCCGGATCTGTCCCCCATTGAGCATGTTTGGGACTGGATGAAGCGTCGTCTCACGCGGTCTGCACGTCCAGCACGAACGCTGGTCCAACTGAGGCGCCAGGTGGAAATGGCATGGCAAGCCGTTCCACAGGACTACATCCAGCATCTCTACGATCGTCTCCATGGGAGAATAGCAGCCTGCATTGCTGCGAAAGGATGATATACACTTTACTAGTGCCGACATTGTGCATGCTCTGTTGCCTGTGTCTATGTGCCTGTGGTTCTGTCAGTGTGATCATGTGATGTATCTGACCCTAGGAATGTGTCAATAAAGTTTCCCCTTCCTGGGACAACGAATTCACGGTGTTCGTATTTCAATTTCCAGAAGTGTACAAACAGCTAAAACACAGAAAGTAGTTTACTTAAATCACAGACAGGTAACTGACCACTGAGCCAACCAACAATAAGGGCTACCGGCTGCAAAGGTGAATAAAATAAATAAAGTACAACGGATCCCGTACTATAAGAATTTAACACTGACGAAAGGAAGGAAAAGAACGAACTTTTACTGTTAAATCCATTACACGGGTACCTTTACGTAGCGATTAGTACTGAGAAAAAATTTTCCGATATTAGTAATACATCCGTAAACAATAGTAATAGACGTATTTTCATGGAGTTCTCTCTGGTAACTTGATCTTATCTTTAGGCAGTGTGTAGGCTTTAGTTCATCAAAACCGAATCACGGAAAAAATATATCCATACATATTATAAAAATGTATGTACGTATGTTCAACATGTCCTCCGAAATTACTGGATCGATTTCAACCAAACTTGGTACGCGTATCATCTACTGCCTTGAAAGTACGACGTGGGGGTAAAAACCAGCCACCTATCAAAGGAGTGGCGGTGGGGGTGAGAAAGAAGCGTAGGCCATGACGCTCGGATACCCAGATTTCATTCGTACAGTATTTAAGAAGGAGAGCGTTTAGAGACTTGCTACAAACTTTACACATAATTTCAAACTTTTACGAAGCTTTTTCTCGCTTGTTGTTTGTTATGATCTTCAGTCCAGAGACTAGTTTGATGCACCTCTCCATGCTACTCTATCCTGTGCAAGCTTCTTCATCACCCAGTACCTACTGCAACGTACATCCTTTTGAATCTGCTTAGTGTATTCATGTCTTGGTCTCCCTCTACGATTTTTACCACCCACGCTGCCCTCAAATACAAAATTGGTGATCCCTTGATGCCTCAGAACATGTCCTACCAACCGATCCCTTCTTCTAGTTAAGTTGTGCCACAAATTTCTCTTTTCCTCAATTCTGTTCAGTACCTCCTCATTACTTACGTGATCTACCCATCTGATCTTCAGCATTGTTCTGTAGCACCACATTTCGAAAGCTTCTATTCTCTTCTTGTCTAAATTATTTATCGTCCTTGTTTCACTTCCAAACATGGCTACACTCCATACAAATACTTTCAGAAACCACTTCCTGACACTTAAATCTATGCTCGATGTTAACAAATTTATTTTCTTCAGAAACGCTTTCCTTGCCGTTGCCAGTCTACGTTTTATATCCTCTCTACTTCGACCATCATCAGTTATTTTGCTCCCACAAATAGCAAAACTCATTTACTACTTTAAGTGTCTCATTTTCTAATCTAATTCCCTCAGTATCACCCGATTTAATTCGACTACATTCCATTACCCTCCTTTTCCTTTTGTTCATGTTTATCTTATATCCTCCTTTTAAGACACTGTCAATTCCGTTAAACTGATCTTACAGGTCCTTTGCTGTCTCTGACAGAATTACGATGTCATCGGCAATCTTCAAAGTGGATTTTAATTCCTACTGCTAATTTTTCTTTTGTTTCCTTTACTGCTTGCTCAATATACAGATTGAATAACATCGTGTATAGGCTACAACCCTGTGTCACTCTCTTCCCAATCACAGCTTCCCTTTCGTGCCCATCGACTCTTATAACTGACATCTCGTCCCTGTACACATTGAAAATAGTCTTTCGCTCCCTGTATTTACCCCCTGCCACCTTCAGGATTTGAGAGTATTCCAGTCAACATTGTCAAAAGGTTTATCTAAGTCTACAACTGCTAGAAACGTAGGTTTGCCTTTCCTTAATCTCTCCCTCACAACACTCCAAAAATGACGAAAGAAAAACAGTTTATCGCCTACTACATTTTCGCTGTTCATGCAGAAAAACTGTCGCATCAGGCATCATTTTTTAAGTTATTACTTCTTTACTACTAGCTGTGTAGGTAACACATCTTGCAGGCAGTGTTCACATATAATACAGAACGTACCTCCGAAAGTGTGTCATTGTACAACACAGTTCAGGGTATGTGACGCTATTAACAGATGCGTAAAAAGCTGCCGCATCATGCATGACGTTTAAACTTATTATTACTAACCCGCTGAACCAATTTAGATGAAATCTGGTAAGAAGGTAGTTTCACCCTGAATAACATATGCTCATTTTGATAATGTGTAGAACAAAATACTTACTCATTTGAAGAATATTACGCGAATCATGGAAAATATTTTCTCTTTGAAAAAGCTATTTACTCTTTGACTTTTGAACTGTATCATTTTGTGAAACGCTTTTATTGTTTGATATGTGCTATGGGCTACGGTTCGAAGTAATGAATACAGTGATTACACAGTTTTCAATGTGTTTAACACATCCTTTGACACTATTTGTTGCATAACGTGTTGTTGTTGTTGTCTTCAGTCCTGAGACTGGATTGATGCAGCCCTCCATGCTACTCTATCCTGTGCAAGCTTCTTCATCTCCCAGTACCTACTGCAACCTACATCATTCTGAATCTGCTTAGTGTATTCATCTCTTGGTCTCCCTCTACGATTTTTACCCTCCACGCTGCCTTCCAATACTAAACTGGTGATTCCTTGATGCCTCAGAACATGTCCTACCAACCGATCCGTTCTTCTGGTCAAGTTGTGCTACAAACTTCTCTTCTCCCCAATCCTACTCAATACTTCCTCATTAGTTATGTGATCTACCCGGCATTCTTCTGTAGCACCACATTTCGAAAGCTTCTATTCTCTTCTTGTCCAAACTATTTATCGTCCATGTTTCACTTCCATACATGGCTACACTCCATACAAATACTTTCAGAAATAACTCCCTGACACTTAAATCTATACTTAATGTTAACAAATTTCTCTTCTTCAGAAACGCTTTCCTTGCCATTGCCAGTCTACATTTTATATCCTCTCTACTTCGACAATCATCAGTTATTTTGCTCCCCAAATAGGAAAACTCCTTTACTACTTTAAGTGTCTCATTTCCTAATCTCATTCCCTCAGCATCACCCGACTTAATTCGACTACATTCCATTATCCTCGTTTTGCTTTTGTTGATGTTCATCTTATATCCTCCTTTCAAGACATTGTCCATTCCATTCAACTGCTCTTCCAAGTCCTTTGCTGTCTCTGACAGAATTACAATGTCATCGGCGAACCTCAAAGTTTTTATTTCTTCTCCATGGATTTTAATACCTATTCCGAATTTTTCTTTTGTTTCCCTTACTGCTTGCTCAATATACAGATTGAATAACATCGGGGAGAGACTACTTCCCAACCACTGCTTCCCTTTCATGTCCCTCGATTCTTATAACTGCCATCTGGTTTCTGTACAAATTGTAAATAGCCTTTCGCTCCCTGTATTTTACCCCCGCCACCTCTAGAATTTGAAAGAGAGTATTCCAGTCAACATTGTCAAAAGCTTTCTCTAAGTCTACAAATGCTAGAAACGTAGGTTTGCCTTTCCTTAATCTTTCTTCTAAGATAAGTCGTAAGGTCAGTATTGCTTCACGTTTTCCAACATTTCTACGGAATCCAAACTGATCTTCTCCGAGGTCGGCTTCGTTCAGTTTTTCCATTCGTCTGTAAAGAATTCGCGTTAGTATTTTGCAGCTGTGACTGATATTTCGGTAATTTTCACATCTGTCAACACCTGCTTTCTTTGGGATTGGAATTATTATATTCTTCTTGAAGTCTGAGGGTATTTCGCCTGTTTCATACATCTTGCTCACCAGAGGGTAGAGTTTCGTCATGACTGGCTCTCCCAAGGCCGTCAGTAGTTCCAATGGAATGTTGTCTACTCTGGGGAGCCTTGTTGCGACTCAGGTCTTTCAATGCTCTGTCAAACTCTTCACGCAGTATCGTATCTCCCATTTCATCTTCATCTACATCCTCTTCCATTTCCATAATATTGTCCTCAGGTACATCGCCCTTGTATAGACCCTTTATATACTCCTTCCACCTTTCTGCTTTCCCTTCTTTGCTTGGAACTGGGTTTCCATCTGAGCTCTTGGTATTCATACGAGTGGTTCTCTTATCTCCAAAGGTCTCTTTAATTTTCCTGTAGGCAATATCTATCTTACCCCTAGTGAGATAAGCCTCTACATCCTTACATTTGTCCTCTAGCCATCCCTGCTTAGCCATTTTGCACTTCCTGTCGATCTCATTTTTGAGACGTTGCATAACGTACACGTCGTATAATATACAACTACTTGAGCAGCACAATGCGTAAACGCACGCTCCTGCCCGTGTCCGTCTGCACGCACTGCTCGCCAGCAGCGCTACGCATGGCGATGCATTGCGCGTTGGGACAGTGTGGGAGAGGAGACAGCGGGCCCTACATCGTGAGGTACACCTACACCAACAGGCAGACACGTGAGGAAGGGCAGCGTTACTGCACGTACAGTAGCTTACTTACCATCAGGGCCATCACAGCAAAAGTACTGGTATGCGAGTGCGACTGCGGGTAACAACTAGTAAGTAAATAAAAAGATAGACGTGCAAATCATGAGGGTGCTACATCACATTTTGGGGCAGTTTACATCACCGTATGGCAGTCACCAAACCAAAATGGTTATGAAGCGTTTAAGACATCATCAGCCGGCTTTTGTTGTTGCAGCACATTATTCTGCTGGTACATACGGACGAAATGGATACCAAACGTTCTGCTCATTCTCTCTTACCACCTTGAGAGAAAATCCTGACTTTGTATCTTTTAAAATATTTTGCACCGTTTAATTTTTATTTTCGTACAGCTGAAAGAAAGCGACAGGACGTCAGTTTTAACAAGGAGACACTGGGCTGCTTGAGCGTAGTCGCCGGGAGCTGTCTATTTATATCCGGAAGTCTGGATTATATATATAAATGGCTGCCCTGGCCGGCTTCCATGCTTGATACAACGTTTTTGTGTAACGTCGTCAGAAAGAGTATGTCTTTGAGATCAAAATTGTGAAGTACAAGTGAATGAAACGAGAACACTGGAAACTTATGAAATGTGTGTCATTTCACAACGATTCACGAGCTTGTAAATCTCCTAAACATCACCATTTCTGCAATTACGAAATGAGATTACATTGCCTCCGAGTAAATTATAAGATCATAAGATTGCTCTGAGGCTGTAAGAGATTCTACCTTCATCCAAAACATTTCGAAATGGTTTGTTCATTTTCCTGCGGCCTGGAGGAGAGCTGTAGACAAATGGGCGAACGGTTCAGTATGTAAGTGAAACAGAACAGTCACAATGTTAACAAAACAATCGTTGCGTGCAATATGTGCACTAGACTGAAACCGATGAGTGTTGAATGGCTGATATACATCTGAGTTATTGCCGCATCGCTTTAAAATATATGACGTGACCTGATGCATTTCATTAAGTGCAACTGGCTCTGAGCACTATGGGACTTAACAGCTATGGTCATCAGTCCCCTACAACTGAGAACTACTTAAACCTAACAAACCTAAGGACACCACACAACACCCAGCCATCACGAGGCAGAGAAAATCCCTGACCCCGCCGGGAATCGAACCCGGGAACCCGGGCGTGGGAAGCGAGAACGCTAGCGCACGACCACGAGATGCGGGCTTAAGTGCAACTACTTGTGAATCAGGAATCGTTACTTCAGGAATTATAGGACTAGCGATGCATAACTAATAATTTAACACGCAAGCTTAATATTGTACCTCATTAGCGTATGTACACACCGATCAGATTTATATCAATCATCATGTCGATGAGCTTCATGTCCTATAATACGTAGGTGCTTTCCGCTGTTTTAGTTACGACTTCCTCTACTCTTCGTCTCTGGGATACGTTAAACGAAGCGCTGTGCGAAGCAAGTGAGACGTTTGTATACTACTTTAACAGGTCAAAATGGGAAACGACAATTACTTATAAACCGTGTATAAGCGCAGATAATCATATGACAGCGTTTCCTTTTACTTTTGCGAACTATTCTGAGGTAAAACTTCTTTTACATTGTAATAATACAAAGTAGTAAGGAAACTAAGAAGTTCTGTCACTTGTGGAACGCGATGAGACATTCAGAAAAGAGCACACGCTGACATTATGAACGAAGCAGTGGGTCAGAGTACTTGATAAAGTGTAGAAATGGGGAAAACGCTGGCAGGTGTGACCCCACAGTGTGTCATACTTATGCTTACCAGCTCTATGGTGAATTCTGAGAAACCAACGTCAATGTGTCGATGTACCGGTGTGATTTAATCTGCAATACAAACACAAAATCTACCGCTGATACAAAATCAGCCACTCTTCTATATAAAGACCTACTCTCTGCTTTTTTCCTAGAGTGTTGCTGTATTCTTCCTAGCAACACAAAATCCCGCTCTGAACGTTTTGTTTACATATTACTGCGTTCTGCTATTAGTGACTGTTTCATGGGAAAAATCTCGCATATTATTTGCACGCCGATGGTTTTTGTCGTTAATGAAGGAATTTCAGAAATATCAAATTAATATTTTTGAGAAGAGGGAGAAACCAAGCTGAATCTATGACCATGGCCATTCCACTGTTTCTGTTATCGAAAACGTCAGTTAAAGCGATGTAGCTTTCAGGAAATAGTATACGGCAACTCTGGAGCGCCAGTGGCTCTGGGAAAGGTCGGCGAACGCGACGGCATCCTCTGACCGAGCTGACAGCTGGCCGACAAACAGCAGGCGCCGCCACCACCTCTGGGCAACTGGCGTCTCACAACGCTTCGGCAGGCAACGACTGGCCACCGAACGGCGTGAAACACGTGTAGTCCCTGACTTATCATAGGCCGTCCACAATAGAAGTGTAGCTCCCGCCGGGGAGTGTCGCTGAATGTTGTTTTCAGAACAGCTACAGCCAAGCACGCCGACGGGGCAACTCTCCAACCTGGAACTACCCACGGTTTCTGTTCGCGTTTCTTCCTGTTAACTATAATAGCAGTGTTCGATGAAACACTCGAATAGCCTCGTAATGACTCATACTGCACACTTCTTTATAGGGTGACGCTTAAAATCCTCTTAAGCTATCGATCCCGACTTGTTATATGCAACCTTAACTATGCGAATGTCATTCAGAAATTTTGGTAACACATTCCGCACAAATTTCATGACAGTACTCTGTTCCATCCCGTGTAACAACCGTTCATTATATCTATATACCACGAGTACTCTGCAATTAAAACTTATGTGTTTGACAGAAGCTTCATAGAATCACGCTGACAGTATTTCTCGACCATTCCATTCTAGAATAAACTTGCGAAAGACGGTTCCGTGTGAGCTCTATTTCTTGCTATTTTATTACCATGCTCATTTCTATGTAAGTGGGAGTCAAAAAAATCTTTTGTCATTGAAAGCAGAAAATTTATGATTGAAATTTCCTAAACATATCTCATTGCAATGAAAACGTCTTTGTTTTAATGACTGTCTCTACCGTGTTCGCGATAATGAAAAACGAGCTGCACTTCTTTGCACTTTTTCGATGTCCTTCAACTGTTGTATTTCGTAAAGGTCCCATACCGTACAGCAGAGGAAGGACAAGCGTTGTGTAGCCAATCTCTTCAGCAGATCTGCTGCATCTTCTAAGTGTTCTGCCAATAGAACATAATCTTTTCCTTCGCCTACCCTATTTTTTCTGTGGTGCTTCCGATCTAAGTGCTTCCTAATTGTAATCCGTAGGTATTTAGTTGAATCTAAAACCTTTAAATTTGTTTGATTTGTCGTGTTAAGCAACTTTAATGGAGTTTTTTTAACAGTCATGTGGAGAACCTCACGTTTGTGTTTCACAGGAAGGATATTGCCTAAATCTGTTTTCGCTGTGTATCCGTTCTTTATTTTCTTTCCTGATGTTGTAACACGTATATATTCCAGAATTCTGCTACAAATCGACGTGAACGAAATCGGATGAATAATTTAGCATATTACTTCTAATTGCTTTATGTGTACTTGTGTGACCTGAACAGGTTTTAAGGCTTTAGCTATGGATCTTTGGTCTAGTCAGCGGTTGTATCTATATTGCACCTAAAAGAAATGGAGTTATTCCATCAGCATATTTTGAAAGGAACCTAACTCGTGTTCAATCTGGATCGGAACACTTTCTTTATTACTGACTTAATTTGCTTCGCTACACCGAGGCCATCTGCTTCTGAATTATTCTTGATTCTAATTCTGGAATATTTACTGCGCCTTCTGTCGAGAAAGAATTTCGGAAAACTTTCAATAAATCCATTTCAGTTTCACTAAAGGCTAAGTAGCGACAGACTTATTGGGGAAATGAAGTACACAGTTGCAATGATTGTAAGTTTTTGAAAATGCCTGCACGTAACGTAAGGCATTTGTTGCAACATCAGTCCAGTAAGATGAAGAATCAACGATCGCTTTGACTCACATACTGTTCATTCATGGCAGCAACTAGCCTGCTGAACCATTTTGATGCACAGACGCCTACGTCATCTAGATGTGTACATTATCGAACCCAAACAATGAGATCCTTTTTCATGGAAATTCATGAAATGTACCGAAATATGCAGTAAGGTTTCACTGTGTATTATATGTAACTTTTATTCGTTTGTATTACTGTGATGAGTGATTGTAGCATGTTGTCAATTTTTTGTTATTTCTCATTATGGAAATGCATTGTTCCACAAGTTGCACAGGAAGAGGTGTTTTTGGAAAAGGTCAGAAGATATGGAATGATAACAGATGGATTGCATCATGGATGTTTGGTACACTCAGGAACTGATTTAGTCTCACATCGTAATTTAGTAATCATAAAGATTAGAGGAAGCTTAATTGGGTCTCCTGGAAGTCGTCCAAGCAGGTGGAATACTGAAGAACTCAGGAATTATTGCGTGTGTACAAAGTTCCGTCAGGCTGTAGATACTCCAGTAATGAATATCATTTAGTATGTAGTTGTGATGAGAAGGAACTGATAGCTGTAGATAGGAAAATCATAGAAGTTCGACGGACGAATATTGGTTAAGACCAAAATTGTCTAAAAAGTAGATGGAGAAATATTTCAGTTAATCGGTGAAAGAAGGAAACACACATATTCGCAAAAATAATGGAATATAGCAGTTACAAATGAAATCTAGTAACTCAGAAACGAAATCTATTAGAAATGAAAGGAAGCCTAGGAGAAAAGCAACAAAAAAGGTCAAAAATCTAAAAAAAAATTAGTCGTCGGAAGGACATATCCAACACAAAGAAAAGTCGACATATCTTATTATCAAGGTCGTTAACATTGGGGATGAGAAACGAATTCCACTTTTCAACGTAGTGGAGACTGCAGACTTTGACGACCTGTACCAGAGAGAGTAACAGTCTGCTAATATGATGTAAGACGCAGATGGATCCAGTATTAGAGCTGTGGAAGAAAGGCAAACAAGGCAGAAAGGATTCCTTTGAAATACCTAAAATCGTTGAGGGAAATAGCAAACAAACGTTTATTCAAGTTAGTGTGTAGAATTTATGTGAATGGAGACACATCAGGCCTTTGAAAAAATGCCGTCCACAAAATCGCGAAGATGCACAAACCGCCGCACAGTCGGCTTGATACCGTGCATCCATGTTGCTGGCCGGAATGAAGTACATGGTTACAGAGAGAAAAAAAAAAAGTTGTTTTAGTTGACGATCACTTTGGCTTTAAGAAGGCGAAGTCACCAAAGGGACGGTATTGACGTTGCACTAGGTAATGGAAGCAAGATTGAGGAGAAACCAAGATACGCTCATAAGATTTGACGCTCCAGAAAAAGCGTTCGAAAATATAAAATGAGACAAAATGTTCGAAATTCTGAGAAAAATAGTAAGCTATAGGGAAAAACTGATTATAAACAGTACGAGGTATATACACTCCTGGAAATGGAAAAAAGAACACATTGACACCGGTGTGTCAGACCCACCATACTTGCTCCGGACACTGCGAGAGGGCTGTACAAGCAATGATCACACGCACGGCACAGCGGACACACCAGGAACCGCGGTGTTGGCCGTCGAATGGCGCTAGCTGCGCAGCATT
Source organism: Schistocerca gregaria (assembly GCF_023897955.1). Taxonomy (NCBI): domain Eukaryota; kingdom Metazoa; phylum Arthropoda; class Insecta; order Orthoptera; family Acrididae; genus Schistocerca; species Schistocerca gregaria. The sequence goes on from NC_064920.1 coordinate 657,381,825, forward strand.
TGTGCACCACCGCCGTCAGTGTCAGCCAGTTTGCCGTGGCATACGGAGCTCCATCGCAGTCTTTAACACTGGTAGCATGCCGCGACAGCGTGGACGTGAACCGTATGTGCAGTTGACGGACTTTGAGCGAGGGCGTATAGTGGGCATGCGGGAGGCCGGGTGGACGTACCGCCGAATTGCTCAACACGTGGGGTGTGAGGTCTCCACAGTACATCGATGTTGTCGCCAGTGGTCGGCGGAAGGTGCACGTGCCCGTCGACCTGGGACCGGACCGCAGCGACGCACGGATGCACGCCAAGACCGTAGGATCCTACGCAGTGCCGTACGGCACCGCACCGCCACTTCCCAGCAAATTAGGGACACTGTTGCTCCTGGGGTATCGGCGAGGACCATTCGCAACCGTCTCCATGAAGCTGGGCTACGGTCCCGCACACCGTTAGGCCCTCTTCCGCTCACGCCCCAACATCGTGCAGCCCGCCTCCAGTGGTGTCGCGACAGGCGTGAATGGAGGGACGAATGGAGACGTGTCGTCTTCAGCGATGAGAGTCGCTTCTGCCTTGTTGCCAATGATGGTCGTATGGGTGTTTGGCGCCGTGCAGGTGAGCGCCACAATCAGGACTGCATACGACCGAGGCACACAGGGCCAACACCCGGCATCATGGTGTGGGGAGCGATCTCCTACACTGGCCGTACACCACTGGTGATCGTCGTGGGGACACTGAATAGTGCACGGTACATCCAAACCGTCATCGAACCCATCGTTCTACCATTTCTAGACCGGCAAGGGAACTTGCTGTTCCAACAGGACAATGCACGTCCGCATGTATCCCGTGCCACCCAACGTGCTCTAGAAGGTGTAAGTCAACTACCCTGGCCAGCAAGATCTCCGGATCTGTCCCCCATTGAGCATGTTTGGGACTGGATGAAGCGTCGTCTCACGCGGTCTGCACGTCCAGCACGAACGCTGGTCCAACTGAGGCGCCAGGTGGAAATGGCATGGCAAGCCGTTCCACAGGACTACATCCAGTATCTCTACGATCGTCTCCATGGGAGAATAGCAGCCTGCATTGCTGCGAAAGGTGGATATACACTGTACTAGTGCCGACATTGTGCATGCTCCGTTGCCTGTGTCTATGTGCCTGTGGTTCTGTCAGTGTGATGTATCTGACCCCAGGAATGTGTCAATAAAGTTTCCCCTTCCTGGGACAATGAATTCACGGTGTTCTTATTTCAATTTCCAGGGGTGTATACAAGAACCATGAAGGGACAATAGAATTGTAAGACCAAGAACGAACTGCTCGGATTAAAAACGTTAGCACTCTTTAGTGCCTGCTGTACAATCTACACATCGAAGAAAGAATGATGGAAATAAAATAACGTTTCAAGAGTGGATTAAAATTCATGGTGAAAGGATATCAATGATAAGATTTGCTGATGACATTTCTATTCTCATTGAAAGTGAACAAGAATTACGGGATTTGTTGAATGGAATGAACAGTTAAATCTGTACAGAATATGGATTGAGAGTAAACCAGGAAAAGACAAAAGTAATGAAAAGTAGCGGAAATGAGACTGTAAAGAAATTAACATCGAAATTTGTTATCACGCAGTAGCAAGCAAAAAATGCATGCCGGACGAAAGGAGGAGGACAGGTGTAGAGGGCTTTTCTGGCTAAGGGTATTCTGCTGGTATCAAACATAGGACTTAATTTGGGGGAGACATTTCTAGAATGTGGCTTCAGAGCGCAGAATTGTGTGGTAGTGAATCGTGGACAGTGGGAAAACCGGAACAGAAGAGAATCGAAACGTTTAAGATCTAGTGCCATAGAAGAGCGAAGAAAATTTAGTGGACTGATAAGGTAAGGAATGAGGAATTTCTCTGCAGAAGAAAGAAACATTTGAAACTCACTGGAAGAAGAAGGTTTTGGATTATAGGACACATTTTAAGACATCAGGGAGTAACCGTGGTACTAGAGAGACCTGTAGAGGGTAGAAGCTGTAGGGGAAGACAGAGATTGGAATGTATTCAACAAACAATTGAGGATGCAAGGTGCAAGTGCTACACGGAAATGAAGTGATTTTGCTAATATTTAGGGAGAATTATTTCATCTGTTGAGTGGAATAAAGAGTCTACTAAGCAGTGCATATGGATCGAGAGTAAACGAAAAAAAGAAAAAAAAAACAAACCATTGAGTGTCGGCAGAAAAGATTCTTTGGATAACAACAAGACTGGGGACTACGTGATAGATAAAATTAAGGAATTCTACTAGCTTTGAATCAAAATGCTCATGTTGGATGTACAAAGAGGAAGTAAGGAGCAGGGCAACTAGACAAAGAGGGCATGCTACGTGTGGGGAAGTCGACCAGTACCAAACATAGATCTTAATTTGAGAAAGGCGCTTCTGTGACTGTCCTCCTATAGAACTGTTATGTATAGAAGTGAGCCATGCACAGTGGAAAAACCGGAAGAGAAAATAATACAAGTGCTGGAGATGTGGTATTACTGAAGGTCTCTGAAAATTAATGGGGCCGATAAGAAAAAAAAGTGAGAAGTTTCTCCGGATACTCAGCAAGGAATAGAATCGATTGGAAAAGGTGACGACAGAAAGTAATAGCATGACTGGCCTTGTGTTTGGATATAAGTAATACGTTCAAGTACTAGAAGGAACCGTAGAACATACGAATTTTATGGGAAGCCAGCAATTTGAATGCGTGCATCAAACAGTTGTGGGTGTTGTGTTCCGTTACCAGAAATGAAAAAAATAAGCGTAGATGACGAAATCTTGGCTGTATTGCACCAACCAGAAGGCTGATGTCAAAAATGCAGTCTTTTATATTGCTTGCATATGAAAAGAGAGATGATTTGTGCTTAGTGTGTCTGTGGGGAGTCCTATTGAAGATACATTTTTCAGCTGTTTTCAGTTGATGGAAGGGATGCTGAAATCCATTGCTGCCACTATGTACTGTGCCTCTCAGGAGAAACGTTCGAGCGTGGGTGACTTGACTAGTATCACATACTCACGGCAGTTGTCCAATATCTCACGTTGTATCAAAATCAGTCGATTGGCCTGCTGTATGATACATGAGTCTTTCTACACTGTGTCTTAAACTTCATTCCTATTCTTTTTTTTTAACGCTTAGGAATCACATTGCTAATCGCTTTAAATATGCCGGAAGTATTGATTTGACTGTTACAGACTTTTTGTGTGAACATTTCTCAGAAATGAGCAATTTTGCATACCATAGTCTGATATGTACATGGAACATATGTCAGCAGAGCACAAACAGAAAAAAAAAAGAAATGCACCATATGTTTTTAAAAAATGTCTAAGTAGTAAATGTTCTCCTAAACATGAGTAATCATACAAGTCTACAAAATTAAAATAACACCAGTTTCTAGTTTTTATGTATGTCTGTTTGTACAAACCATTAGTCCTCCAATCTTGAAGTTTTTGCCTGAATTGCGTTTTGGTGGGTTTTTGATCTTGTTCAGAAGACTACAGCGTTCCGTCTCGCAAATGCCTGATGAGTTTGTCATGTAGGCACAGTGTAGGTGTTCATAAAAGATCTACGATGTAGCGCAGTAACCACGAACACATAGTTCTTGTCTCGTTCTTGAATCTACTAGAAGTACAAATCTTTCATACTTCGTAGGCATGTGGTGCCTTTTGTGACTTCTCCAATAATATCTTCATTCACTGAAAATTCACAATCTCATATCTGCAGCAGGCGATCAGTTACTACCAGTCAGAGGTGGGTCCATATTTCTCTTCTAGCCTCTCCAATCTCGTAAACCTATTGAACTTCTGAACACCCAAATCGCAAATTATGCAATGGAAAGCGACGTGCATCGTCGAATTTTCGTCGTCTGTTGAGGAATGCCTTAACCCAGGGGCCAAGTCTGCAATTTCATTTATCACCAGGTGAGTAATAATATTGTGTTCATGGGATACTATGCTTTTACATTCTGCATAGTGCACAGTTTTACATTTTTGAACATATAAAACAAGTTGTCAATCATTGCACCACTCTGAAATCTTATCAGTGTCTGACTAAATATTTGTACTGTACTTGGTAGTACATAACTGCACCATCTGGGAAAAGTATCAGGTTACTATTAATATCGTCTGCGAGGTCATTAATACACAGCATGAACAGCAAGGGCCCAACACACTTCAATACGGGACATCCGAGGTTATTTCTACATCTGTTGATGACTCTCGTTCCAAGGTACTGTGCTGCGTCCTCCCTAACAAGCAGTCCTGAATTCAGTTATCTGTTTTCTCTGACACCCAATAGGATTGTAGTTTTGATATTAAACGTCGGAGTAGTACTGCGTGAAACGCTTTTCGGAAATTGAGAAATATTGGATCTGGATTTCCCGAAGACTTTTGACACTGCACCACACAAGCGGCTCGTATTGAATTTGCGTGCTTATGGAATATCGTCTCAGTCCTGTGACTGGACTTGTGATTTCCTGTCGGAGAAGTCACATTTCGTAGTAACTGACGGAAAGTCATCGAGTGATTTCTGGCGTTCCCCAAGGTACTATTATAGGCCCTTTGCTGTTCCTTATCTACATAAACGATGTGGGAGACAATCTGAGCAGCCGTCTTCGGTTGTTTGCAGATGACGCTGTCGTTTGTCGACTAATAAAGTCATCAGAAAATCAAAACAAACTGAATAACGATTTAGAAAAAATATCTGAATGGTGCGAAAAGTGGCAGTTGACCCTGAATAACGAAAATAGTAAGGTCATCCACATGAGTGCTAAAAGAAACTCGTTAAATTTCGGTTACACGATAAATCAGTCTAATCTAAAAGCCGTAAATTCAACGAAACACCTAGGTATTACAATTACTAACAAATTAAATTGGAAGGAACACATAAAAAATGTTGTGGGGAAGGCTAACCAAAGTCTGAGTTTTATCGACAGTACACTTAGAAAATATAACAGATCTACTAAGGAGACTGCCTACACTACGCTTGTCCGTCCTTTTTTAGAATACTGCTGCGCGGTGTGGGATCCTTACGAGATAGGACTGACGGAGTACATCGATAAAGTTCAAAGAAAGGCACCACGTTTTGTATTATCGCGAAATATGGGAGATACTGTCTCAGAAATGATACAAAATTTGGGTTGGAAATCGTTAAAAGGAAGGCGTTTTTCGTTGTGGCGGAATCTTCTCGCGAAATTCCAATCACCAACTTTCTCATCCGAATGCGAAAATATTTTGTTGACATACATAGGGAGCAACGATCACCACTATAAAATCAGGAAAATCAAATCTCGTACTGAAAGATATAGGTGTTCCTTCTTTCCGCGCGCTATACGATATTGGAATAATAGAGAATTGTGAAGGTGGTTCGATGAACACTCCGCCAGGTACTTTAATGTGATTGGCAGAGTATTCGTGTAGATGTAGATGTACTTGATTTCCTTGACGCATGGCCTTAACGATGTGATGTGACGAAGGGGCTCGATCCTTACGAGTGAACTATGAACTATGTTTTCGAAATCTGTGTCGGTTGGCATGGAGGATGTCGTTCTGCTCGGGATACCTCATTACGTTTGAGGTCAGAATATGTTCTAAGATACTACAACAAATGGATCTCAAGGATACTGGATGGTCGTTTTGTGGATCGCTTCTGCTGCCCTTCTTGCAACGAGAGTGACGTGTCTTTCTTCCAACAACTTCTGAGGTCATCAGTCCCCTACAACTTAGAGCTACTTAAACCTAACTAACCTAAAGACATCACACACATCCATGCCCGAGGCAGGATTCGAACCTGCGACCGTAGCGGTCGCGCGGTTCCACACTGTAGCGCCTAGAACCGCTCGGCCACCCCGGCCGGTCAAAGTTATTTGTTCGAGGGATGTACTGGGAAGTTCTAACTCGGTTACGTCCACTAGAAGATGTCAGTGTTATCAAAAAGGACCGCAAAAATGTTACGTGATACGGTGCCTTCGTGTCGGTCAGATCAACTTTTTCCATGTACTCGGAACCTGGACAAAATGTATAGAACAGTGCCCTCCTTGCCTGCAGGTCGATATCCCGGTGCCGACGTAATCTGGCGCGGCACTATCAGTGTGTTTACAGCGGTTCGGCGCTGCGTGGGCAGCACGGCGGGCAGACGACGCGACCAGCCAGCTTGGCTGCCTGTGACGTCACGGCAGCAGTCACGGCGGCAAGATGGCGTCCAAGGGACTCCACTTCGACGAGGTGAGTCGCTCGAAATACCAGCTAGGCGCGCAGGGCGCCTCTGAGGCGTACGGCGGCTGTTCTGGCCCCGTCCCTCGCGCCGATATCGACCGCGGCGCCGCTCCAAAACAACGCCGGAGTTCGATGAACGCCGCGAGTTGCGCCACGCCCTGGCCGCACCTCTCGCGCCACACCAAGTCTTTGCGGTTTATGTCTCGTCGAGGATATCTCTCTCCTGCCTGCCGAACTAGTCATTATAAATCACAAGGATTTCGGTTACAAAACAAGTTCGGCGCTTGGCAGCGTGAATGCCGAAAATGTGACCCCCCAGTGCCTACTTTTTACGTAGTAGTAGCGGTTAATTGTGTGTAAAATTAACGATGGTGTCAGTTTACAAAAATTTTTCTTTTAACTGTGCCACACTGCAGAGAGAAAGTAAAACAACGAAATGACCCCGATCTCTCGCAAAGATAATTTTTTCCGCAAAGTAACATTATTGTTATTTCCTTGTAACATTCTACCGATGTACCGACTACGTGATCTCATAGATAATCTTGACCATAATCTTCCCACAGTTTGGGGCCACAGTCATATATTACTGCTTAAATGAAAGTTCCACCATTTTACTGTCTATACTGTTTGTTTTACTATACACTCACAATTTCGACCTTTGGTTATTTTCAAGTACCACCGCCTTCAGAATAATCGGACTCGTGTAAACGAAGTCATTGTGAAATATATTAAACGTGGTTATATAACGCAGGTGTCGCAGTATATAAATGAGAATATATTTAAAAACTGTCTGAATATGTTCTCATTTGTACACTGAGACACAATATATTTCGACGCTGACTTCGTTCGTGGAAGTCTGTTTATGCTTAACATTGTCGTAATCCTACTTCGAAGTACGAAATCATGGTTGTACAATAGGATAAGCAGTATATACAGTCAAATGGTGGAACTTTCATTTAAACGCTATGTCAGGGGTAGTCAACCTTCTTTACCTACCGACCACTTTCGTGTCTCTTTTGGTAGCAAAATTTTCTGACCGACCACTGGTTCCTTAGTAACGGTAAATTATGAAGTAGGGAGGTTACTTTACAGAATTTATAAAGCAGAATTAGATCCAATTAAACTCTACAATAACAGTTACGTAACAAATAATTTATCTCAAAATTGTATGAAAATCTGATGAAAGTGTTTTTAAAATCCCCACAACCTACCGCCCACCATGAAAACTGGAACGACCACGGATTGGCTTTAGGGACCACGTTGAGTACCACTGCGATACGTGATCTCAGTTCGAAATTGTGGTGTAGTTAATAATATATTGTTACAGAATGATACACTTATTATTGTGGAAACAAAAAATTGAAGTATTGTAAATGAACGTTAATTTCTACGGCCTCAGACGTGTAATATTATTTTTGACTCTTCACCACAGTTATTCAAGAACGTCATACTTCCTTATAAAGATACAAGCTTGACTAATCGGCTTCTTTTGTTTAGCAGCATTGCCCTGCTAAAATACGATCCACATAGATACCCTTCCTTATATAAAGCTACGTCCTCTAACCAGCAACAGATTCAGATTGAAAGATCACTCGTTAAATGTTTTTCTAAATTATTGGCTAGTAGTTAACAATTTATTTGTACTCGTAGCCCCATACATAATTTACTATGAAGCTAAACAGAAGTAATTAAGGTTACATGTAACCGAAATAGTGACTTTCGTAGTCCACCGTTATTCTACAAGAAAGCCTATCACATAACGAACTCTGTATCTTGCATCTCATTAATACCGCACGAAAACTTCTTTGTCCGTATTTTATAACCTTCTCTTCTTAGCTTTCTATTGTCTGTGCAGTCGTTGTCCATTAATCATTGTGTCTTTGCTAATACTGCAACGCTAGTACTGATGCTGAAGCCAAGTGTCACATCCATAGCTCAACTTCGGAGCTGCTCTATAGGTTGGACATTTGGCCACAAGATGGCAGCGCAATCCGGTTAGCAGCGTATCTGCCACGAGCGACTAACAGAGCATTTCCTCTACCTTGCGCGGTAATTTTGCCTCTTGGGAGTGGATTCGTTAGTGCCATTCACTGTGTCCGTTGGTCTTGACGCAATGCAGATCTAATCCAGATCGCTGCATTTTCTGTGCCGTTCATCTCTTAGAGAACTTGATTAACACCACGCGTCATGCTCTTAATCGTTGAAGAAGTCGATAACGTGAAATTACGTCTACCGTTTTAGCATAGAAAAACAAGAACAAAATGAGATTCCTGTGAGATAAAGCTGATTCTGAGTTACTGGTAAAAATTTTGAAAGAAAATACAATACAAGGCACGATCAAAAAGTTTCCACGTGAATGCGCTGTTGCAATGTTTATGCAACCAAGCGGGACTCCAATGCGGGTATGTAAGCACCGACACATCGTCAAGGGCCTTCGAATGAAAACTTTTCGATCATCCCTTTTACGTGTAGGACGCGGTCGAATAAAAAATGTTCCTTCTAACGATTAATTGAGTCTACCGTTGTTGCATTTCTTTTAAGCGGCTTTTAAATTTTTCTCACAGTAGTACAAAAGCTGAATGCATTACAGTGGATCAGTGTTTTAATGAAGAAGTTTATCTTTGAATTACTGCTGTCAGCTACGATGTGTAGCACGCAAAATACGAAACTTAAAAAATAATGTAGGAGCAGAGGTCGCCGTGCAGAAGTAACGACGATAGTTGAATTTTTTCTGGAAAAGCAGTACAGCGAAGAGTTTCTAAAGATACAGTTAAAGACTGGAAAGGCGATCCACCACGTTAAAAGACAAACCATCGGTGTGGTCTGGACCCGAAAGCGACTTCTGTCCTGGTACGACATAAATCCTGACTCGTAGTAAAAGGCTTAATGTTAGTGAGTAGCATCAGAATGTACCGCTACATTTCATACAATTTAAATATACTTATACACGTAACTGAAGATAATATATCGTGCGAATATTGCTTAGTAATCCGTCGTCAACAACGTACCATTGTGGCTGCAAGACTTGAGTTCACTGTGCTTTCTGCATCGTTTGGCCGCCTTCAAGACGAAGGGCGAATCTAACACGAGCTGTCATCCAGTTCCTCCCTGTCATCACCATTCCCACAAACTGAGGTAGAGGTCACTCTGTTGTTGGGTGATGTGGAAGCAGTTGCCATTTTATTTCACCAAATACAGGCATTCTCTACGCATCACTATGAAATGCGTGGGAGAGAGTACTTACTATTGTAGCACGACTGTGTTCGAGCTGTCATTATCCTGGTTTGACAGTACCATCTTCACGGGGTGCATACGTAGCGGCTGGAGAATATTCATAGTTTACGACCTGAAATAATGTTCTTGAAATTTTTTAAGCCGATGCACGAGAGGTATATGGCGGCATCCTGCGAACATTTCTGACACACTACCCGCTTAGTGAAAGAGGCCTGTGCCCACCCTCGCCGTCTTCCTTTGTCTGTACTCGACGTCCCCGTTAGTCTGATCTGACACACGTCCATACACTTGTACTGTATACGACGGGTGGTGATAAAGATTTAGTTTTCACCTCGAAAAATCAAGCTGCATCCGTAATACCTGTGGATAGTGTTCGTCCGTCTCTACATATTTATCCTCCAAAGAAGACATTTTTCCCTAAGATAAATGGCTTGGCGCTGTCCTTGTTTGTAGAGGTCTGCAATTTGATTATACAGAAAATGTTTCACATAAAACAACACCTTGTCATAAGCGAGGAAATCTCTGTCATGGAATGTTTTTTCATCTAAGGAAAATGTCATTGGTGTAAGACAACATTTTATACCCTAAGAAAGCAGCATGCGTTACCACACTGCGCAACCATATTAAAGAATCACTTTTTCGGAACCCCATAACCGTCTCCCAGTGCGACGATTAAGTTTGGAATCTGGCTCAAGGACGCTTAAACCTTCATCTGCACTGCCCTGCGGCGTCATCCTTGGATTCAACGGTGTTTCAAACACATACGAAAGAAAGGCTAGATCTGATAATTTCATGTGGCTTGTAATGTGGGTTAATGATATCCCAGTGGCACTCAATTTCACCAAAATTCTGTGCAGTGCTGCTGTGGACATACCACACGATGGGAAGGTCGCCACACACCACTTTACCCACATTTCACACCTTCCTGTCAGAACCATCACGCTCAGCCTTTAAATCACATGGTTTCCTTGTAAGTGGCTGAGGAAAACATTTCAGACACATCATCGCGTAGAAACGACACAAGAAGGCCTCAGGGGGAGGCATAAAGACGTCAAAGAAAGCACCCCTTTCCTTGAGACGTTGATTCTCACACACATCGTCGTCTAAAACGGCAGTTTGCAGTGCAATCTTTGATACTGCTGACATCTCCCAGACGCTTCAGCCGTTCTCTAAGGACATGGTGGGCTACCGTCCCTAACTGAACGTCATCTCACACCTTTGGCATGCAGTGCGCTGGTGTACAGACTGGAACCACTAGACCGCTCATAACCATTCGACGAAATTCAAATTGATCCGAAGCAGTAAAAGCGACTCTCGTATGGAGTGATCACTGCGGGGTGCGACAATGACACACTTATGAATAAACCGGCGAAGTGTCTTTTTAAGGCTACGTTCACGGTAGCACCGACAGCGGTCGTCCGGCAGTCGCCAAAGGTTCCCCAATAACATCAGTCGACAGCATGGACGTAGTGCGTCCGATGGTATTCGTCAGCTTTTTCAGGGTCAAGGAGGTTAGGTTAATCTGTTCTATGTATGAAGGAGGTTAGATTATAACCTCTCAGGGAGGGGTGGATACCACGGCGCCTCTGCCCTTCGATGCGGATGCTGCATAGTGACTTCTGTATTAAAGAGGCGCCAAGTGTATATGAATGAGCTTTCGTGTCTCGTAAAGAACGAGTCTGCTCCTATACTTTCTGTCCTCAGTTACCAGAATAACCAGACAAGTTTTACGAATATATGAGATGATGGGAGAAACGTTCTGTTACATACTCGAGATAACCTTGGAAAGCAAGCTATAAACACTCTGTTTCGCTGTAATTATTTAAAGTTGTGCAGACCTACGTCAATTAACCCTCAGTGATTGTCATTTGGCACACGAATGAGAGACAAGCATACAGTACAGTATAAGATACTCTGAAAACCTAAAGCACTTAAAAGTGGAAATACATACCGCACCCAACATTTGGAAACCACTTCATATTAACAGGATCACTATTCTACTGGCATAAAACGCCAGTAAGCGGTAATAATGATTTATAGACAACTAATGACAACGTATCACAAAAAAATCCAGTACAGTAGCTATAAGCATATAAGATACGCTACCCTTTTCTGTTGAACAAATTATTTTTTAGCCGCGCAGGCTAGCCACGCGGTCTAGGGCGTCTTGACACGGCCCCCGTCGGATATTTGAGCCATCCGTCGGGCATGGGTGTGTTTGCTGTCCTTAGTGTAAGTTAGTTTAAGTTACATTAAGTAGTGTAAGTCTAGAGACGGATGACCTCAGCAGTTTGGTCCAATAGAAGCTTACCATACATTTGCAATTTTCAACATAATTTTTTGAGGTTGTAACCTAAGCCTAAAATTTCCAATAAAGATATTTGCCTATTTGAGTTTTTGAATAAACCTGCTGTTTCAGTCCATAGATTCCGAACTATAACCCGATTATGATATTTTCATCTTCAGTTTGCAACAAACTCACTCTTCCTTGTTCTAAATTTACCGGTGTCTCATGCTCCAAATTTCGTGTGCGAGAATATCAGTCGATTTGACCGAATAAGAAAAACTGATTGGAATTTTATCGATTGTCATCCGAAGCCTGTACGTTCGGGAGATAAGATCGGCTGTACTGAGACCGCGCACATACTGGCGTACTGATTTGAAAATATCGGCTGTCTTCAGCCGACGTCGGACTTCAGCGGAATCGACCGTTATCTGAGTCATTGTGAACGCAGCCGAAGGGTACTCAGTTCGAAAGCAACCTCGGTTGTACTCCACTCCCTCTTCCCCTCCACCAATCATTTCCTGAGAATTTTAAAAATATGACTTACAGAGATAACCTTCGAACTAAAGCTAGGTGGCTGTAGGAAAGCAACCGGCAACAAAGGTGCGGCAAGTGGTTGCCGACCTTCAGGCGCCTAGCATTACTCCGAAGGTTTTTCCTGTAAAGCCATATTTTTAAAATTCTCAACAAATGTGGCCGGTGCCACCAAGGCTCTTAACCAACTGAGGAGGAGGGTGGGGGGGTGCTTTAAACAGGTTTTTTTCAGGCATGTGTCATTGTTATCCCTCTCTGGTCACACCACACAAGGACGTGAAACAGATATACTGAAAAATCATAAGACCTCTTTGCTGCTTTGGATCACATTCAAATTTGGTCAAATAGTTTTGAACGGTCCCTTGCGGTTCAACCCTATACACGACAGTAAAAATTGCGGGCGCCTTGAACTACAGAGGGGTGAGATCACATTCAATGCTGCTGCTAGCCCACCATGTCCTTTGAAGATTGAAGAGTTAACGAGATGTAAGTAGTATCAAAGATTGTCAACAACGTCTTCCTGTTGCTCATCTCACTGTAAACAGTCGCTTTTGACGGGCAAATATGGGGGAATCAACATCCCAAGGAATTCTTTGATGCCCTTTTGCCACTCGCTGAGACCATTCGTGTCGAGTAGGCGGGGTGGTGTGTCCAAAATGTTTTACTCGACCACTCATAAGAAAAACATGTGATTTACAAGTGAGCGTCGCGTTTCTGACCTCAATCGCAGAGCGTCAAAAGAAGGGTGCGAAATGTGAGTAAGAGGGGCTGTAACGAGCTTCCTATAGTGTTAAACGTCCACGGCGCCCTTGGGCAGAATTATGGCTACATTTAGTGCCAACGGAACCATTAACTCTCTTTACACTTCACATGAACTTCTGAGCTCTTGCCTTCTTCTCGCATGTCTTGACACCTTGCTGTCTGAATCATCTGTGTGCCCCAAGGTGACGCCACAGAGTGTCAAGCATTTGAAACATTGCAAAGGAAGCTTATAGGCACCTTTGAGCCAAATTTCAAACTCATTCGCAGCAATGGGGGTTTCGAAAAAGGGATCCTTTAATTCTGTTGCACAGCGTATATATATGTAGTGCGGCCTACCTGGAACGTTTTCCTGGAGCAAGAAGCAGATGCTTGGGCAGTTTCCCGCGACACTTTATCTCCGTAGACTCCCGTAATCTCGTCCGGAGATTTCGGTAGCACCCTGCTGTGACTGTCTGCTTCTTAAGAGCATAATCTGTCAGGACCGTACCAAGACTGTCTCAAAAAAATCTCTACTTCACGTTGGTTGATGACGTTGGAGTCTCCAGTGGGGGCAGTGAATCAGCTTGTTTACACACCCAGCTTTGCTCCTTTGTCTCGGAGTCATAGCGATACACCCAGCACTCATCCGAGCCGATTAAGCAGTGGAATAAGCCACCTGGACTGGCTTCACACAGCTCCAACATTTCACTGTGTCTTGGTTCCGCGGTTTCTTGAATGGATGTGAGCGGTCGCAGGACCCAACTTGGAGCGAAATTTGTAGGTTGAAAATGTCGTGCAGTATGTTGAAAACTGATCCGTGACTAATTTTCACTTTTACCACTACCGTTTCGATTGTGGTAAACGGATCACTGGGCATCAGTGCCTTCACATCTCTTGTGGCTCATAGTTCTACAAAATGACCTGCATTTCGTTCCTTGAAGTCAGACTTGTTCGAGCACAGTCGAAGCATCTACGTCACTTAAGCACTGTTCCAGTAGTGATGCACAGTAGTTAAGCATTTCCAGCTTGTATTATTGATCGTTGTTCCTCATCAAACACACAAAACGAATTGCTGCACAACGCTCCAATTTATCATTTGGTTGCTCTATGTCGGTTTGCCGCCTCCAGCAGAGTGTTATGGTACTCCAGGCTCGGAATTTCATTGTGAACCAGGACTGCAATCTTTTTTTCCTCAAATTCTTCCTCAAATGCCTTTCTGAAGACCATTATGCGGTAATAGTAGACCTTTCAGCGAGGTACTGTATCTCTGCAAATGCTAGTTTCCTTCTTATATTCTTCCTGCGTCATGCGTTGCACGTTATTTGCTTCCAAGGTAGTAGAATTCCTTCAATTCGTCTAGTATGTGGTGCCAAATTTATCACTAGCTCTATATCTGTACCTCTTCAGTACTTTCGTCATCTTTGGTTTACATTCATTCTGTTCCACATTCGCTCACTACTTTCATTCAGGACAGCAATGTAACCCTCGAATCCTACTTATGAAATTCTCTCACCTGAAATTTAATCTCAGTCCTGAACCTTCCTGTTATTAACGTCGTTTCTTCTTCGATATTCAGGTTGAAATGTAGAAGAAAAAAATGCATCCTTGCCTTGCTCTATTTTTAATTAGATCGTTCTTCGTTTTCCATTCTTATTGTTCCCTCCTGCTTACGGTTACATTCTACTGTTTACTAATGTTTTTTCCTGTTTCGTTAACGGATGAAGCGTGGGAGGAATGATTGATCACATGTTTCTGTGAGAGGTATTATTACTAAATGTTATCCTTGTGATCTCTATGTAGGAAACACGGTGGGCACTGGTGCTACTTACAGGCTGGGCCTCGGAAACTGGTCCTTAGAATTTTCTTACTGGATTTTAGTGAGGTATTATGCATCTCTACTGCAACTGATACCTCAACAGGTGATACAAGCATTACTGATTTTCTGGAAAAAAAGTAAGTTTTACTACGAGTCTAACGTATACAAATTTTTGCTGTACAAAATTATAACAGACTTTTAAAGTGTATCTTAAAGTAAGCAAATAATTTAGATTTACATACCTGTATAATATCTATAAATAAGGTTGAAATAGGTACGTTGCAGATAAACCTGGTGATTTAAAGCAGGTTCCAAATTGGCATCAAAATATCATTATCATATTTCTTCTGATTGAGCACCTTACCTTTGCTGTCTGTGGCCAGGTGTTTTGCTTGCATGAGCCTAGTTTCCACGTAAGAGTTGGGTTAAATAGTTGTAATGAATGTCTTACTAATTTGATGAACATCAAGTTGGCTGTAGTCTTCAGATGCAATGACGCCTTAAAGGGGTTAAAACAAGGTTCATTTGTGAAAATTTCCCTCACATTCACCGGTGAACTTTGGTATGCAGCGAACTGTGTTTATCAGAGACAGTAGAGAAACTGGACATTTCTTTTCTTCCAGGAACCCTCGCAAATCTCTGATTACTTTTCTTTCAGAAAATCTGACTCTTTGACATAATTATTTTGTTTCTTTCTTGTCAAAAGTTACCTCTGGACTGTCAGGCCAGTAAGAAGGATCAAGTACTTTAGTACACGAAGAAACATCATCTTCATCTCTTAACATTTTTTCCACCTCTCGCTTTTATAACGTTTCATAAAATGATGATGGTGAATGGAACTAGGGTAGCTGTACACCTCTTGTCATTTACTTTCCGAAAAGAAATCTCCGTGAATTACAGTTGTTTATTTGCTCTGAGAGCTTCATTTTAATATGGACTTCTACTTACCTTTCTCTCTTCATATACTTTGAATTGTGTTTTAATATTTTTGGCAGCAGTATGAAGAGTGACATAACGAACCTGCAGTTCTAAACTAAGGTTGGACAACTCCTGTAGCACATCGCACATTAGACCCAGATCACACGTAGTCAGATCTAGGAATATATTAGTTGGCTCCAAAATACTAGGTAGCATTTTTCGAATATAAATATCAAAGACGACAATTGGGTGATGGTTAAACTTTCATCAATCGTCAAGAAAATTTTTCGGTGTGATACAGATATATTTTTGGTGGTTTTCATTTCTTCAGGAATGTGACTTAATGTGTTGACACTTGCAAACTTGGAATGAAGAATAAGACCATGTTCAGTTCGTTTAGTTACAGAACATCAGTTTCAGACTCAATTTGTTTCAACGATTGATCCCTTTTGCAACTTTGTAGGCAGTTTTGAAAACGTTAGATGTTACCGGCTTGTCAATCTCCAGTACTTTAACACAGACAGAATCCAAAGATTTTTCACTTGTTGGAGATAATATTTACATAGGAGCTTTAGGTGCTGAACTTCTATTGTGTTTAAAGATTTTCTTTCGGAGAGGTGTCATCTGCATTATTTTGCTTTCTCCAAAACATGACACTGGAATTGTTGACCACTGTAGCGAAAAACTCATTCCATGTTTACTTCTTTGTAGACCCAGTGTCTCAACTTTCTTACAACTTTGCTTGTCATTTTCTTGCTTTTTACTATCAACCACTCATTATTGTTACAGAAATATTCTTTAGTTCTCACTTGTCCAACAGTCAGGAAGAACACAATGGACACTATTTACAGAAGTAGGTCCACACGGTAATGGCACTTTTGCAGTACACTCGGTTTCATTTCAACCACCTTTTATTTTAGTTTCATCATCTCTGCGATTTTCATCAGCACCTCGAAAAAGTTTATCTTTTTGTTCGCTGGGAATTAGAAACAATGCGTTATCTTACTATTCATTTCGGCTTTGAAACTTAATAGAATTCCACACTCTTCCGTAACCTCATCAACACTGAGCACGGAAGTGAACGAACGACATTATATTACTGTATAACAATTAAAGCAGTACCTTGTCGAAATGTATTTTAAAATATGTCCGCATAAGACTATTATTTATTTTAGTGCCCCTTAACATTCACATGTGGATCGATTTCAATAATATTGATAGTTCGATATTCTATTCACGTTTCGAAAAGTTTGAGGGATTGGCTACCATGGCATGCAAAAGGAATGCCAACACACGACTTCTTTTGGTAATAATGTCATTGACTTATGATTTTTCTGTCTTTTAATATGAATAAAGTGTAGCTCAGTTTCCCCTCTGAGGATTCAAAAAGTTAAACTGCGAGTAACTCAGAAACTCAACACTGCATAGTAGCTTCTCGACTGCTAGACCTAAACTCACACTGTTACTCCCAAGCCTATTGTGCCATGACTGACTCCAATCGTGGCTCACTGAGTAGTAGCTGAATTGTTCACTAAGTTCAGGAACACATATTTGAATAGTAACTTTTCAATAACCATAAAAAGTATATCTACTAATAATACTCAATTTAAGATGGTCCTAATTTAGGATTTGTTGGTGGCCAACCCCTTCAACACCACTGATGAATTTCTTAGCCGAACGGAGTGACATGGACAGGTCATTAATTATAACAAATAATGAGATTATTGTATGCAACTCACTTCAGTACAAATTCTGTGCAGTAATGCGACCATTGTAAACAACTGCTGTAAATTTTTTTCTATTTTATGTTGCATGGCTGCAATAGACTAAGCATTATCACAAGTACTGAATATCTACATGTTTTGTGACAAATTATTTATTACCTTTTCAATCAAAATTTGTTTAAATTATTGACTTCGTTGTATCCAAGAGTACCATTTCAGTTGTGATCTGTGAAATATACATTAGCATCAGTAACTTTAGCCTAGAACGCTTCCGTTTGGTCCGTGTTTGCACAAAAAAAACAAAAAAAAACCAATTCTGGGATTGTGATTCAGCCTTGATGCAACACACTTTTTGTTGTTCGTTTACTTATTTATTCCCCAAATTAGTTTCAGCGACAAATATCGCCATCATCAGTGGGTGTGCAATGCAGAAAATAGCATAGTTATACAAACACTGTAACACATTATTGCATTTTTCTGTGTGCTTTTTGAAAAAAGTTTTCTTTGGATACTTCCATACTACCTTACTTATTGTACGCTATAGTAAGTTTTTAAGAATTGTTGTCGCTGTTGCGGCATCTCTTCTGTGCTGTTTTTGTTGCCGTTTTTCTCGGCATACATCATGTCATCTTCAACTGTGTGAGTGGCTGTTACTAAACAAATACTAAAATGTGAAACTGCGTATGTCAGCTTTATACCGTTATACGCTTGAGAGAGCGGTATTGTTGTGGATACGGTTTTGGTGTGTACTAGGCTGTTATTTAATTTGTCGTGTACTCACGTTCGTTGGACGACATGCAGCTAATTTTATACACAAAAAAGCAAAACTTTCGCACTTTGTTTATGACCCAAAACATTATACTATCTTTCTGTTCGCGTGTGTCGCGAGAAATGTATCGCATGTTGAGAGAGTGCTGTGCAAAACTTTAGTGGGAGTTCTGACGACTTCTGTTCCTCATTTATGTCTTTGTATGTGATGGGGAAGTGGTCCTGTTGCGTGTGTGTGCTTTCCGTTCTGCGCCCTGAGTCAGTTCTCTCAGAGCGCTAAAGAATGTGTTGATGCAATGTGTTGTATTTTCGTTTATTACGTTTTTCCCTGGCCCTATAGCCTTTTGTATGTAGTACTTTTCTTATACCGTTAGTTGTCGGTATAGACTGTTGCTGTATTTCAGGATCTATAGATCGGTTTAAATATTAGTGGGTGTATGATTTTTGATCTTTAGGTGTTCTGCGAAAGTTGAAAGTGTGCTATTATTCTTTAGAACTCTTATATGCTCTATGCACCTTATTCGGAGGAACATAAAGACTCTCTTAAAAAGCATCACACACACACACACCCTGACACAGAATCAGACAAAAAGAATGACACAAAAGAACCCTAAAGCTTCATTCTTAACGGGCCTGCCAAAGGTCCACAAATCTCTCATCCCAATGGTGGATTTCACAAAAGTCCCATCTTACTTAGTAAGATGACACACGTACACATTCCTAGAGAAAACATACACAACAAACAAACAACAGAAGCGCCAAAAACATAGGAACCATAATAAAGAGAATTAAGAATATCAACATGCTTCCAACAACAAAACTGGTATATTTTGACATTATATCCATGTACACACACGTGCCTACAGGAGAAACTATAAACATTATAGAACACCAGCTAAATTGCAAGAAATCCCCAGACATACTATTCTACAGCTTGAGCCTTTGTCCCGTAGTATGCACAGGATCGGCACTGTTACAATCATCGGATTTGGCATGGGTAATTCCTGTCACCACCCTGTACCCTCCGGAATGGAATCAGTGTACCCCAGCTGTCTGCGTCTAGTGTAAATCACGAAATAGTGCGAACGTGTTTCAAATGTCTTCGAGTCGTGTAACTGAGGCGGCACGTGGGGACCAGCCCGGTATTCACCGAGGGGGATGCGGAAAACTGCCTAAAAACAACATCCAGGCTGGCCGGCATACCATCCCTCGTCGTTAGTCCGCCGGGCGGATCCGATTCGGGGCCAGTGCGCCTACCCAAGTCCAGGAAGCAGCGTATTAGCGCTCTCAGCTAACCTGGTGGACAATAAATTATCAGACATACAAATACATGAAATTTCACCCGTTCTTAGGCTAAACACAGACCAAAACTCTTTCACTTTCAAAAACAACTTCTATTTGGAACAAGAGGGGCTATTCATAGGGTCCCCCAACAATGAAACCTTAGCCAACATTTTTTTGGATCATATAGAAAACGCAATATTCAGCTATACTGTAAAACTAGTAGGGTACAAAATAATCTGCTGGTACCGATATCTGGATGACACAATCTGTTTTGTAGATGAAACACAAAAAAGGATAGAAGAGTTACACAGTAACATCAACACAGTGCACCCATAAATCATCTTTACAATGGAAATAGAAAAAAACAAACAAGAAACAAAATTTCGTGGATCTTACAATCACAAGAAACAACCACCAACATGAATTCTCCATCTACAGAAAACCCACGTCCACAAGCAATGCCATCCATACCTCATCCAATCACCTGACAGTGCATAAATATACCAGTTCGACACACATGCTCCACAATATAAACAGAACACCTCTTGAAGCAGAAAACTATACACAGGAACTAAATATAATCAAACAAATTGCTGTTGAAAACGACCAAAAAGGCAGACATCATAAACAAACTCAAGAACAAGGTAAAAATGAAGCATATAAATAGCAGACACCCACTCGAGAGCACAACCAACGGATCTGAAAACCTAGAGGCCGAACACACAGAAAACACAGCAGACCGCATCACACCAGGAAAAGAGAAAATGGTACACACTAACATACAATAACAAAATTTCACATAGAATTGGAAACATCTTGAGAAAGCAAGGGATCCTAGTAACATTCAGAACCAGCAACACGTTTAAAAAAAGGCTAAGACGAGACAAAAGAACCTCAGACAAATTCTATGCTGGAGTGTACCAACTCATATGAACCCCCTTCAGGTCCACTACATAGGACAAAGAGCAGAACTTTCCGAACGATGTACACAAAGCACATGAGAGCTCTAAAGAGTGACAGCACACTTTCAACTTTCGCAGAACATCTAATGACCAGGGACTATAACCCCGCTAATATCGAAATAGAGCTACACATCCTGAAACACAGCAACAGTTTGTACCGACCACTAACAACAGAAGGAAATTACTACATACAAAAGACTACAGTGGAAGAGCAAAACGTAATAAACGAAATCACAACACTTTGCTACAATACACTCTTTACCGCTCTGAGAGAACTGACCAGGACACAGAGCAGAAATCACACACACGTAAGAGAACCATTTCCCCATCACACTCAGAGACATACATAAGGAACAGAAGACGACAGAACTCCTGCTACGGTTTTCATAGCTTTCTCGCAACATGCAAACATTTCTCGCAACACACGGGAACAATAAGATGGCGTAATGTTTTGGATCATAAACAAAGTGTTAAAGTTTTGTTTTCTGTGTATAAAATTAGCTGCATGCCGCCCAACGAACTTAAGTATACGACAAACTAAGCAACAGCCTGGTACACACCAAAACTGTATCCACAACATACCGCAATTCCAAGTGTATAACGCTGACGTACGTAATTTCACCTTTTAGTATTTTTTTTTTAACAGCCAGTCACACAGTTGCAGATAACATGATGTATGCTGAGAAAAAGGACAGCAAAGAAGAGCACAGAAAAGGTGCTGCAAACAGCGGTAGCAGTTCATAAAAACATGCTATAACGTACAATAAATAAAGTGGTATGAAAGTATCCACAGAAAAATATTTTCAAAATCCAAACAGCAAAAATGTAATAAAGATAAAAGTGTTTCTGTAGCTTCGCTATTTTCTGTGTGTTTTAGATTTAAAGAACCCACTGATGATGGCGATATTTGTCGCTGAAACAAGTTTGGGGAATGTAATACATTAGCATATTAGTTTTTCTTTGTAAATATTTGTTGTCTATTCTTGTTATCTGACACCCTCTACTTCCTGAAGGATTTTCTCACTAAAGATCTATTAGAACGAAAAGTGGAACTTATCACCTATTATTTACTACTAATATTTTCCTAGAGCTTAAACCTATTTCTTCAAGAATTTCAAACGTGTTTGACCGTTTTAGATAATCTCTCTTTTTTTTCTAGGACGACGAACCCTACCAAGGTGCTTTGTTATTTTCTGTGTGCTTTCCCTCTATTACCAACCCCAAAGTCATAACTGCCTCCAAGTGCCCTTAGCTTTCCTAAAACAAAACAGGTAGTAATCTAACAGATCCTCAATACTCTTTTAAATTCTTCGTGCTTGTAATTAGCTTGGATGCATGAGACGTTAAACTGTTTTTGTCATAGTTCTTGCACTCATCTTCCTTGGTATATTTGGGACTCTGCGGGCGATATTTTTCCGAGAGTGTAGCGATTTATCTCCAAGCTCAAGCATTCTACACAGCCACTTTTAACAGCCGTTGTTTGCCAATGATTCAGAAATTACGAAGGAATGTGACCAATGGCTTCTGCCTTACAATACGGGAAGTCATCTATAAACTATGTTAAACTCTGACTCTGAGACCTATGTCCTCGAAATCGATTTACGCTTTTTCTTTTATCACTTTAGCATTTGGTACCTATACTGTGAATATTCTTTTTAATCTGAACTTGTCATACCAAAGATTATTTTCTTTACGATTTGTTCGGATTTTTCTTGCGGGCATTTGTCTTTAGCTTCCGGGCAATTCCTATTAATTTCATTTCTAAGTGACTTTAATTCTATGTTTTCTGTTTTCTTGACCAGTTTTGTATTCCATTGTTTCGTCGATCAATTGAAGTCTTAATTTAACTCAAGGTTTCAAGGAATTGTTGGTATTGTTCACGAGACAATTGATGACGAGTAAGCACAGTTGCACATATGGCCACCCGCAGATTTTTTTATTTATTTTTTATTTTGGCGTAGAGGATACGGCACCTATACACTCGATTTTTGAACCTCCCCCACTGCATGAAAATTTTGCACGATGGTGGAATGATCACAGTTCATCACATTTGCCTGTTCTGGCGCTACAGCCTGGAACCGCGCGACCGCTGCTGTCGCAGGTTCGAATCCTGCCTCGGGCATGGATGTGTGTGATGTCCTTAGGTTAGTTAGCTTTAAGTAGTTCTAAGTTCTAAGGGACTGGCGACCATAGTGCTCAGAGCCATTTGAACCATGCTCTTAAAAGGTCTTCTTCAAATTCCGAAGGTTTCCCTGAACGTAGAGAGTCACAAATGTCAAAATGATTCTCCTGAAAACGAGGAAATCATTTTCTTGTTACGCTCTGTCTCGTGGCTTTGCACCCACACGCAACGGAAATGAGTCCTTCATCGGGAATGTTTGTGTGTGTGTGTGTTGTGCTTAGCATAAGTTAGTTTAAGTTGTGCGTAAGTCTAGGGCCGAAGACCTCAGCAGTTTTGTCCCTTAGGGATTCACAAACATTTGAAGAACATGTCGGAAATGTTCCGATTACTCCACTGGGCATTCCATTTCCTAACATCCATAGCTCCACTCACTCAAATGACAAAACGGCAATTTGTAAACTCAAACAGCAACAGTGAACTACAAATAAAAAAGATAGTCGATAGATAAACCCATAGCAACCGGAATACCAACATGCAAAACAAAAACACTACGAACTCATGCAGCATAAGAGCGATACATGGAAACCTCGTGGTAGATTAAAACTGTGCCGCAGCCCGGTACATAAACCGCGAACATTACAAGGCTCCTAGTTTGAGTTCTAGTCAAGCACATTGTTACAACGTACCAGAAATTTCGTGACAGACTACGTTGCTCGATAGAGTGAAACATTCAAACTGAATAGGAAGCATCACTGAGGCTTTCCAACCTAACGAGATGGTAACCGGTATTAACTGCTTACAACTACAAACCACCACATTCGTTCCAGAGTAGCGGCTAGAAATTCCGTCGTGTGTCTCTAGACTGTCCCTTCCGGACAGTTCCTGACAATTTCAACACGGATGCCACCTCGGTATAAACGGTAGAGCAGTTGGCGGCCGTGGCAGTTGCTTTGCCGCACGCCAGCGTTGGCTGCCGCCCGAAGAGAAACACCGGGAAGCCACGCAAAGTTCACGTGGCGCTTCTCCACCAGTGACGTAATCGCGGCGACAGTCGCGTGCCGGACGCATTAAAGAACTCGGACGGAGCGCCTGTTTGTCGGTCGAAGACCGCAACCTCTGGCCCTTCTCCGTATCCCCTATCATTAAGTGAACCCATCTCTCCCCTTAGATTTCCTCCTGCAGTATTGAGGTCGCAATCTCTAATGCGCATCAATAAAGGAAATAGAAACAAAACGGAAGTCTGCCTTACACAACCGCACGCTCTCATTCTAGTAACTGCCTGTGGTGTAAGAATTAGTCCCAAAGCAGAATCATTGAGAAGAATGTTCCATTTGGTCTCCAGGGGGCAAAACGTGGGAATTCTTTGCATTACCGTCTTGAAATGATTCGTAACAGAAGTGGAATACCGTTATTTCCTTCGATTTAATACACTTATCAGCCAGGATAATACGCTACTGACTATTAAAATTGCTATACCACGAAGACGACTTGTTACAGACGCGAAATTTAACCGACAGGAAGAAGATGCTGTGATATGCAAATGATTAGCTTTTCAGAGCATTCGCACAAGGTTGGCGCCGATGGCGACACCTACAACGTTCTGACATGAGGAAAGTTTCCAACCGATTTCTCATACACAAACAGCAGTTGACTGGCCTTGCCTGGTGAAACATTATTGTGATACCTCGTGTAAGGAGGAGAAATGCGTACCATCATGTTTCCGACTTTGATAAAGGTCGAATTGTAGCCCATCGCGACTGT
This sequence comes from Schistocerca gregaria, assembly GCF_023897955.1. Lineage (NCBI taxonomy): Eukaryota > Metazoa > Arthropoda > Insecta > Orthoptera > Acrididae > Schistocerca > Schistocerca gregaria. The sequence goes on from NC_064920.1 coordinate 657,406,187, forward strand.
GATTTATCGTATCGCGACATCGCTGCTCGCATTGGTCGAGATCCAATGACTGTTAGCAGAATATGGAATCTGTGGATCCCAACGGCCTCGTACCACTAGGCAGTCTAGATGACAGGCATCTTACCCGCATAGCTGTAATGGATCGTGCAGCCACGTCTCGATCTCTGAGTCAACAGATGGGGACGTTTTGAAGAGAGCAACCATCTGCACGAACAGTTCGACGACGTTTACAGCAGCATGGACTATCAGCTCGGAGACCATGGCTGCGGTTACCCATGACGCTGCATCACAGACAGGAGCGCATGCGATGCTGTACTCAACGACGGACCTGGGTGCACGAATAACAAAACGTCAAATTTTCGGATGAATCCAGGTTCTGTCTACAGCATCATGATAGTCGCATCCGTGTATTCGTCATCGCCATATTGGCGTATCATCTTGCGTGATGGTATGGGGTGCCATTGGTTATACGTCTTCGTCACCTCTTGTTCGCATTGACGGCACTTTGAACAGTGGACGTTACATTTCAGATGTGTTACGACCCGTGGCCCTACCCTTCATTCGATCCCTGCGAAATTCTACATTTCAGCAGGATAATGCACGACCGCATGTTGCAGGGCCTGTACGGACCTTTCTGGATACAGAAAATGCTCGACTGCTGCCCTGGACAGCACATTCTCCAGATCTCTCACCAATTGAAAACGTCAGGTCAATGGTGGCCGAGCAACTGGCTCGTCACAATATGCCAGTCACTACTCTTGATGAACTGTGGTATCGTGTTGAAGCTGCATGGACAGCTGTATCTGTACACGCCATCCAAGCTCTGTTTGACTCAATGCCCAGGCGTATCAAGGCCGTTATTGTGGCCAGAGGTGGTTGTTCTGGTTACTGATTTCTCAGGATCTATGCACCTAAATTGCGTGAAAATGTAATCACATGTCAGTTCTAGTATAATATATTTTTCCAATGAATACCCGTTTATCATATGCATTTCTTCTTGGTGTAGCAATTTTAATGGCCAGTAGTGTGTGACCACCGACACTAAATGGATATAAACACGTCCAGGCGAGGGCAGCGTCACCACGCGAGGGGCGACCACTAGTCAGACACACGCATAGCGCACGTAGTATCAATGAGCGCACTGTCCTGATTTTGGCCGAGAGCAAATTACAATGGCCCGGAGGCTCGGCACGAGACGAGCACTTCGGAAACTGCCCGACTGGTCGGGTTTCAGGAGTGCTGTGGCGGGTGTTCTCAACACACAGCGAAACTGAGGTGAAACCACAACCAGACGTCAAAAATGGTTAAAATGGCTCTGAGCACTATGGGACGTAACATCTGAGGTCATCAGTCCCCTAGAACTTAGAACTACTTAAACCTAACTAACCTAAGGACATCACACACATCCATGCCCAAGGTAGGTTTCGAACCTGCGACCATAACGGTAGCACGGTTCCAGACTGAAGCGCCCAGAACCACTCGGCAACAACCATACGTCGTGGAGTTTAGCGGCCACCCCTCATTTGAGGCGTCGGGCATCGAAAACTCTTAACGATGTCCCTCTGCACCCGACGAACCATGCATGTGACAATGTTAACACCACGACATCGGCAACTATGACTGAAATGGGCACATAACCATCGGCATAGGACGTTGGCACAGTGGCACGGCGTTGTATGGTATGATGAATAACGATATATTCCTCATCATGCCAATGAAAAGGCGCGAATCCGTTATCTTCCAGGAGAACAGCTCCTTGACACCTGCACTGCGGGGTGAAGACAGGCTGGCGGAGCTCCATTATGCTCTGGGGAACATTCACGTGTAAACCCATGGGTCCAGTGCCACTGGACCTCGTGCAAGGTACCGTTACTTGTCGTGCACTGGTTGCAGACCACATACGCACTATCATGTTTCCAGACAGAAGTGGCATTTTTCAAAAAGATTGTGCGCCAAGTGATAAGGTCAAGAGCGTGATGGAGTCGTTCGAGGAACAGAGTGGTGAGTTACAGTTGATGTGCTGACACCCTCTCGCCCCCCCCCCCCCCCCCTCTCCAGCTCACCAGATCTCAACCTGGTCGAACACATCAGGTACAGAGTTCATGCCCCCTGCCCCCTTTCACAGAATTCACGGGAATTAGATGATTTGTGTGTGCAGATGTGTTGCTAACTCGCACCAGCGAGTTACCAAGACCACACTGCTTCCATGCAACGACGTGTCACGGCTGCTATCTGTGCCAAAGGTGGACTTACCGGCTATAAAGTGATGGTCATAATGTTCTGGCTGAATTTCGCCATTGTGTGGCTGGCTGTAATGAGTATTTGCACAGGATTGATTACGGTTAAAAGCACGAAATTAAGAAGACTAAAACGAAAAAGCGAAGAAAGAAGTTTACGGAAGGCGTGAGCAACAACGAATTGGCAGTGGACAGTTACCGTTGTCTAGGACAAGTAAGCGGCAACGACGCAACGAACGACATGGGTGTACAGTGCGTCTGCATGTGGACAGGCGTGCGGAGAGCATTAATACACAACAGGCCTCAAGAGTCACAAAAAAATTTTTTTTTGGGTTATCAGTTTTCTAGTCTTCTGACTGGTTTGATGCGGCCCGTCACGAATTACTCTCCTACGTGAACCGTTTCATCTAAGAGTAACTCTTACAATCGACATTCTCAGTTATTTGCTGGATGTATACCAATCTCTGTCATTTAAGCTCTGCACTCCTACTACTACCATGGGTGTTATTCCCTGATGTCTTAACAGGTGACGCACCATCCTGTCCCTCATTCTTGTCAGTGTTTTCCACATATTGCTTTCCTCATCGATTCTGCGGAGTGCCTCTGGTCCTTACCTTATCAGTCCACCAAATTTTCAACATTCTTCTGTAGCACTATATCTCAAATTCATCGATTCTCCTCAGTTCCGGACCTCGTGCAAGGCACCGTTAAATTCCGCAGTCTGTGGTTCATGACCTATAATGGTGTGCACCAAACGTCCATTTCTTCCTCAAATTAAGATCTATGTTTCATAGTAGGAATGCCCTTTTTGCCAGCACTATTCTGCTTTTTACGTCCTCCTTGGTCCGTCCGTCATGGATTATTTTGCTGCATAGGAAGCAGAATTCCTTAACTTCATCTGCTTCGTCTAGATTGAAAGAATACGTCCCTGTTTTACATCCTTTATAATCAGAGAGTTTTCACTTCCCCTCTTGGTTTTTGTACATACCGTATATTACCAGTCCTTCCCTATAGCTTATCCCTGGTTTTCCGAGAATTTCGAACATTTTGTGCCATTTTACATTGTCGAACGCTTTTTCCAGGTCGACACATCCTACGAACGTCCCGTCATTTTTCTTTAGTCTTGTTTCCAGTATCACCCGCAAAGTCACAACTGCCTCTGAATATTTACTGGAATTTAACGGGCCAACTAGTTACGATGAAGAGTGGAAGACTTGGTTCGGTTGTGACCAAGCGCATTTGACGAACGTAGATAACTTTATTAACAGGATAAGCCTCTCAAGCAGAAAATAAGCACATTAGAAATGCAAGAAACTGAAACTGACTTCATAAAGACTGGAATGTGTTAGAATGGATGGGCCTCAACAACGACTGCAAAATTTAATGATTAGCTGGATGTGGGGTAACAAAAAATTAACTGGCGCCAGAAAGAGTCTTAAAAGAACATCACAAACGAAGATATGAAAAAAAGGGTCAAAATAAAACCTAGCTGCACTAAGCAAACGACGGTGGTACCAAGTCATTCTGTACACCCTCACCATAGCGACGAGTTGAGTAATCTGCACGGATCAGAAGCTGACTCGTGGGACCCATTTCTCGCCCCATAATATCCCATACACGCTAAATTGGAGACGAGTCTGGAGATCATGCTGGCCAAGGAAGTTGCTGCACGTCTTCCAGAGAGCGTTAAGTTTCGTGGGCAGTGCATGGACGAACATTGTCCTATTGGAGAACACATCACCTGCATGTTGCCAGAACAGCAAAAGGGTCTAACAACATTCTGCACGTCACAAGCACTGGTTAGCGTCCCATCCAGAAACACCATAGGTTCAAATGGCTCTGAGCACTATGGGACTGAACATTTGAGGCCATCAGTCACCTCGACTTAGAACTGCTTAAACCCAACTAACCTAAGGACATCTCACACATCCATGCCCGAGGCAGGACTCGAACCTGCGACCGTAGCAGCAGCACGGTTCCGAATTGAAGCTCCTAGAACCACTCGGCCACACCATAGGTGAACGAGAGTTGTAGAGCCTCAGACCATATGCACTCTACGAGACAGCGTTCACCAGGTCATTGTAGTACGCGTATAAGACTATCACTTGCATTCAGGAAGGAACTGCCTTCATCGCTGCAGACCACACTGCACCATTCCATCTCCCAAGTGATCCTAAGATGGTATCAGTCTACCTGTGCACCTCGATGCTGTACCGTGAGTGGAAAACGGGCTAGAGGTGTGTGTGCCCGCAGTCTCATTGCTAATAACTGGTTCGCCACAGTTCGTGTTGACACGTCTGAGATCACAAGCCCTCTGATGTGTGCTGTGTAAGCTGTACGATCTGCCAATGCTGCCCTTGGAATACGACGACCTTGGGGGGCGTCTCTGCTGTGTGCATGTGCAGTAGCTCATTTGAGAATGTGCACGTGGCCAATGTTTCCAACATCGTTGTGCAACTGATACAGCACGTTCAACTTTTGTGGCAGTTCTCTGAAAGAACCATGCCGCTACTCGGAAGGCCACAATTTGACCCCTTTCAAACTCGTTCATTTGGCTGTAGAAAGCAAGAGTGCATCTCGGTGGCAAGTTTGCCTGCATGCTTCACACGATGCACCACACTGAGGCTTCTGGATGCGAGCATTTCCCGTTACAGGGTAGACACAGGTAGTGCTCTGGTAACGATGCTGGTGGACAACGTTGAAACCATACATTACCCCCACATGGAATATGCCGTCATCGGATCGATATCGACGTCTTCTTTTCAGGTGTGGTAATATTTTCTTCCGGCGGCGTGTTTCACTTTTGCACCTCAAATACTACCAAATATCAAATTTATTCTGTCCTGAATTTTGGAGTTATGCTTCGTGCAAGTGCACTAAAAGACGCTCAACTGATATCCTTTATTAAAAGCTACATTCAATCTGAAATAATATTGCCACCATAAACCTTATTACTTCCTTCCTCACACCCTCTGGGGAGGTGTTCAAAGAGCATACAAGTTTCCAGTACTATAATTTGAATATACTGCTACTATTTTATAAATTTCCAACAAAATGAACTGCTGTTAAACCACTAATCTATCCTTCATTACATAAATAGTACTTCCTTACTCATGCATGATTTTTATCCATGCATCATATAGTAGAAATGTCATCTAGTTTCATCAGGTAAATTTGCCGTTACGTGTCATAACCGCATTAGCAAAATGTTTATACAGCAAAGTCACACATCCTACCATTGTATTATAATAATCCATGCCGTGAACAGTTTATTTGGAAGATATCCTTAAATGCAGTATGCACGATGACTCAGTTCCCACATCCAATAGGTTTTATGCAACCACCAGTGCCTTCAAAAACTAAACATGAGATATTCCTGTTATCTCGCTCGTTACGCGCATAGTATTACTCCTACAGAAAAAACGAACAGGACCTTTCTTTAGGAAATTTAATGTAATTAAATTTTTAATAGGATACGTTTTGGCTGGAAACCATGGTTTTCGAGTTAATAAAGATAAACATATACTTTTTTCTTGAATAATTAAAAAAGTATGGCCTCTAGCGGAAACGTGTCATAATACAAAAGTTAAGTGCGTTAAATTTCCTACAAAAGCGCCCTATTCAGAATTTCTGTAGGTCTGACAGATTTGTCTAGCGAGCAAGAGAATGTGAAAATCTTGAGTGTGTACTTAAAGGCATTGTGGATTGCATAAAACCTATGGGGAGGGGCAGCTGAGTCACCCTGTATAACTGAAACGACATATTTTCGTAGTGTACGTATAAATAAGAAAAACATCAGGTATACCGTGGTAGCTTTGAAGGTGGCAGCCGCTTCTGATATTGAATGGTGATGTGAGAAGGAAAGTGGTGCCACAAAGTTGAAGCGCTTTAATTTTTGCGGCATAGCTGTTTTCCTTTCATCTCATATATTCGTAAAAGATGTCTGGCAATTCTAGAAACTGAGGACAGAGAGTGCAGTACTCGCGACGTTATTTTTGAGACAGATATAGCTTTTTCACATGCATATGCCACGTTTTTAATAGCAGACACCACATTGCAGCAATCGTCTTCAATCACAACAGTGCCGTGATATCCATCCCTCCCTTGGAGGTTAAAATCTAACATACTTCACGTATGGAAAACATTGTAATCTAACCTAACCTACTTGACCCAACCAAAAACGCCGAAGGAGATCAGACATACCGTGACCAAGCTGTCGGCCGATGCTATCGGGCGCCCTCTGGCGACGCGTCTGACGACCGTTGTCGGTGCCAAGGTGAACCAGTCTGATAATCAGCGTGCAGTAACAGAACAAGTGTTATTGGGCCATCTGCTACAGTGTACTGGCCCTGGAAAGAACAGTAGAGTCGAAGAATAGCAATGCAGCCCAAGGCTAGAATTACAAATTAAATTATACAAGATGCTGGTTGCAATAGTTTCTCAGACATTAAACGATAGTAAAATACGTTACAGACTAACAAGCAAGTTTAAGCATGCCAGTGTAGTGACGTAGCCTAATCCAAGAGGCTGCTGACTTCTCATTCATCCACCAGTCATATCATCGACAGTGCCACATGTTCTTGTTCCCTTAGGAACTGCGGACAACTTTGTGATATAAGCCTACTCTGGCAATACCGAGAAAATAGCAAGAGAAGTTTTACGCGTCTGTTATGTGGCTTAGGTACCTGTGCGTGGGTGCAGTTCTTGGTGGTCAACTGAGTAAAGGAATCAACGATCAACTCGAACGAATGTCATGTGACGTGCGTCCAGACCAAACGCAACGAACAATACCGAACAAAACGAAGAGGAAAAGAAAAAGTGATTAGTGTTCGCACTTCATGAGACGAACGTGTATGAGGCGACGGTTGGACTCCCGCACAAACTTATTTTTTAATCTATTTTTTCATCACTTGCCATGTTATTTAATTTTCAAAATGTCAAAGAAGTGTGTTTCCCCTTAGTTACTCTGAACATTCTCTGAACATTCCCTGTAAACGCGGGAAAACTGCATTCATTCGACGTAGTAGCTGCCGTTTCAATTTATGTGATGTCGAGAGGACATCCAACGAGTAATTGTACATTACTCTTGTGGTCTGGCACATTGTAGCTTACTATAGTAATTTTGAATAACGTCATTCGCATCAGTATTTATCGAGGTTTGACTTGGACTTTCCAAGCGTATCCCTCGTCCTTGAAATTTCAACTAACATAGTAAACAGTCAAGCAACATATGAAATTCACTACAACTTCATGGAAATGCACGTGTCTTTTTCATTATTTTACATCCTAAATGTCATGTAAATTAAATAATGTGACCACTGATGAAAACAATGTAGATTAAAGGAAAGGTGTTGGTGGGATTCGAATTGCCGACCCGTGTATGATTCCTGTGCAAATCCCGAACGCTATCCGCTTCACAACAATGACCTATCGCTATCAACATTTTCGCATAGATACTCTGTTACATAAAAGACGCTTAAAAATTCTCTTGCGATTTTCTCGGAACTGCCAAAGTAGTACTCCTAGCTAATTGCAGGTTATGGCCTACTAAAGGTGTACAAAGTTTGAAGTAAATGCTTGATCCCAAGGTCGAGGCCTGCGCCTGTGAGCAGTTGACCCGGTGCAGGAGACACTGCGGCAGCTGGTCGGCCCAGCTCGAGCTGCTGGCTGGCAAACACGCGCAGCTCCAGCTCATTGGATCTGGGATGGCTGGCAGCGAGTTTCACACTAACTACACATTTAATTATTTCGATAGCTTCATTTATTTTCCGGTACTGCACACAGAGAAGTCGACGTCTTGCTATAATTACCTGTAAATACCACATTAATTCAATAAATGCTCAAAATAATGTCCGTCAACCCCAATGCATTTGGCAATACGTGTAACGACATTCCTCTAAACAGCGAGTAGTTCTCCTTCCGTAATGTTCGCACATAAATTGATAATGCACTGACGCATGTTGTCAGGCGTTGTCGGTGGATCACGATAGCAAATATAGTTCAACTTTCCCCACAGAAAGATATCCTGGGATGTCAGATCCCGTGAACGTGCGGGCCATGGTATGCTGCTTCGACGACCAATCCACCTGTCATGCAATATGCTATTAAATAGCGCTTCAACCGCACGCGATCTATGTGCCGGACATCCATCATGTTGGAAGTATATCGCCATTCTGTCATGCAGTGAAACATCTTATAGTAACATCGGTAGAACGTTACATAGGAAATCAGCATACATTGTACCATTTAGATCGCCGACTCTACGTCGCTAAAAAGACCACGTGCAAAAATTCTGTCATGGTCCCGTAATTTTTCTTGTGCCCAGTGTCGGAACTGTACACGACATTCAAAGTCGTCGCCATGCAATTCCTGGTGCATAGAAATATAGCACGTGGTGCAGTCGATGTTGATGTACCATTGTCAACACCGACGTTTTTGAGATCGCCGATTCTCGCTCAATTTGTCTGCTACTGATGTGCGGATTAGTCACGACAGCAGCTACAACACCTACTTGGGGATCATCATTTGTTGCAGGTCGTGGTTGACGTTTCACATGTGGCTGAACACTTCCTGTTTCCTTAAATAACGTAACTATCCGGCGAACGGTCCTGACACTTGGATGATGTCGTCCAGGATACCGAGCAGCATACATAGCATTTTGATCACAGTAGCCATACATCAACACGATTTGGCCCTTTTCGCAATTGGTAAACGGTACATTTTAACACGGGTAATGTATCACGAAGCAAATACCGTCCGCACTGGAGGAATGTTACGTGATACCACGTACTTATACGTTTGTGACTATTACAGCGTCATCTATCACAAATCGAAAAACAACTAAAACATTCATATTTCCTTACGAACTACACGAATATGTAATAAAAAAATGGGGTTCCTATTTAAAGAAACTCTATTGATATCCGTTTAAGCTATGGCAGCGCCATTTAGCGGGGCAACTGTAACGCCATCTGGTTTCCCCCTTCAAGCTAGACGAGTTTCGTTCTTTGTAGTTTTTTTCATTTGATGCTTATTTCGTGAGATATTTTACCCGGTTACTATCAATGGACTACCCTGTATACATCATAGATGTTTGAGACTTGAAAGGATCTCTCGGACCGTACAGTTTCTTCTGGGAATAGCCTAACGCACAGTCGCCACTCCACAGGCTTCTTGCTCTCGAACTCTCTGGTGGCTATAACAAATGTATCGTAGGTTGCCTCCTGACTGGAAATAAAGACTGTACCTGTAGAGAAGATCATCTCAGAAACGACCAGTTTATTTGCGCTGAGGAGTACCACTCTAGTGCAGTCGAAACGTCGACATCATTGTTGTTTGTTTCGAAATGACCAGCCGCACACTCAGATCTCACTAGTAATTGTCATGTAGCGCATTTGCCTTCTACAGGAGGAGGGGTGGTCGCCATTAGTGTGCAAAAGCAGCCGTGGAGAGCAGCAGGAAACCGCGGCCCCCACGCGGCCGCCGGAGGAAGGGCCCGCTTCCTCATTACTGTGCTGGCACGGCGCTCGCCGCGCCACAATAACTGCGGCTGCCAGCCGGCGGACAGTCCAGCAGACCAACCGCGGCCGCCTTTTGTTTCGCCATAGCCCCGTGGCAGGGCACGGCCGTACTGGAGCCACGCTCACTGACCCCACAACACGGCAGCGCAGTTCCCATCTGCTGCCTGGCGAGCAACGAGCACTGCTGTACGCCAGCCACCACTCGTCACGTGACTACAATGAGCAACAATACGGAAGATGATTCCTGCATCAAACACTTTCACCAGCTCACATGTAGGAAGACAACCCCATGCAGTGCCTCTATCACAAGCATTTCCCCTTAAATGAGATACTGCATCACGAAACCATTCTAGCTGATATTCAACGTACATGTTAAACATCAAATGCAAGCTCCGTCCACATCCTCAGGTGGACCAGTCCGTACCGATCGACCGCCGTACCATCCTCTGCCAATGGCGCCATTAGATGCGCTATGGTGAAGCGTGTGGTCACTACAACGCTCTCCCGGCTGTTGTCACGTTTCCTAGAGCCGTTACTACTTGATCATGCAAGTAGCTACTCATTTGGCACCTCGAGAGTGAGCGCACCCCATTCCAGGCCACCCACCGAGAAAAAAAATCTCTGGCAGTAAGTACACTAATAGTAGTATATGTACGTAGAAAGATTGGATTGGCGCGTTAAGGGTGTCTATCATAAGAAACAAGCAAAAACAGAACTAACCTAGAGGGCACAGTTACTTGTTAGCCTATTAAACAAAAACAACTGATCCCTCTGCAGAGGTTGACACCTTAACTACACCTAAACTTAGACTCATCTAAGAAAACTAAGGTAACTAAAAGAGGCGATCGTTTGAGAGTCTATCGTTAACTACGATAGCAGTGAGGGGCAGGAGATCCCAACAACCATGAAACATCTACTTTTCTTCGTATTATATCCAGTCGTTGCCCTGTTCATGTCGGTGCACAGTACTGTGGACGATGACCACAGATGCTTCATGAAATGGAGAGACAGGGCGACCGCAACTATGGGGTAAGAAGAACGACGCTTGGGAGATTGTCTGCAAAGATTTTTCAGTAATGGGGCAACTAGTTGAGTTTACGGTGAGCAATCAAAACTCCGTTCTAGGAGTCGAGGACTGTATGAGGACCATTCTGAAAGAGGTTCTCTCAAGCTTGTCCTCGAAACTAGATGAATGCATGGCGTTTTTGCGAGAGGGTTGTGAAATTTCTGTGGCAATAGCAGGAACTCCAGGCTGTCACAGTGGGGTACGGAGATAACAGCCCACGAAATGTTCAATTAGGAGCCAAAAGTACCATTTCAGGACCCACGTAAGATGATTCTCGTCGGTGTCATCGAGTTGTCAGTCAGAGCAAATGGGCGAAGTACCCAGTCCTATACGGTGAAGTCGACAATTGGCCGGGAATTTACCGCTGACCCAGAAACACCAGAGTGCAGACAAGTTCAGTTGAAAGAAAGATGCGTGGACACACTCCCAGAAAGTCCGCCAGCTAAGGTCTGGTGTTGTGAGGTGTGGACAATGTAAACAAAGGATGGCATCATTGAGTTCTGGTGTGGAGCTGGTGAGAAGAAGGAGATCTTCTGTGTAGACCCTGCAGCGATAGGTCTGATAGTGAAAGGTGAGACCATGAAGGCGAGTCGCAAGACTGGTAATGAGGGGTTCCAGCATAACAGCACACAGTAGTGTGGCAGGGGGCATCCTTGACATATGCAGCAGCACATAGCAGTTGGTCTAACAAGTCTCCTCCTGATCCGGCCCATGGAGACAATGGAAGGTACTAACCAGTGAATGGCGTATATACACATCAACTCGGTTCCGAGAGTTCCGGAACCTGTCCAGAAAACTGGAAGAGAGATGAACATAAACATAATTTCCACTCTTTTTATTGCTCTTGAAAACCACATATTGCATGTTGTGCCACCATACAGCGAGACATTCAGAGACGATGGTCCAGATTGCTGTACACACTGGTCCCTGTAATACCCAGTATCACGTCCTCTTGCATTGATGTATGCCTGTACTCGTCGTGGCCTACTATCCATAAGTTCGTCAAGCCGCAGTTGGTCCAGACTGTCACACTCCTGAACGGCGATTCAGCGTAGAACCCTCAGAGTGGTTGGTGGCTCATATCGTCCATAAACAGCCCTTTTCAATCTATCCCAGGCATGTTCGATAGTTTTCATGCCTGGAGAACATGCTTGCCACTCTAGTCGAGCGATGTCGTTATCCTCAAGGAAGTCATTCACAAGATCTGCGCGATGGGTGTTCGAATTGTCGTCAATGAAGACGAATGCCTCGCTAATATGCGGCTGATGTGGTTGCACTAACGGTTGGACGATGGCATTCACGTATCGTACAGCTGGCGCCTTCCATGACCACCAAAGGCGTATGTCGGCCCCACATAATGCCTCCCCAAAACAGCATGGAAAATCCATCTTGCTCTACTCGCTCTACAGCCTGACCCGGGTTGCCTCTGAACAAGTCTCTGACGATTGTCTGATTGAAGGCATATGCGACACACATTGGTGAAGAGAACGTTATGCCAATACTGAGCGGTCCATTCGGCAAGTTGTTGGGCTCATATGTACTGCGCTATATGGTGTCGTGGTTGCACTGTCCTGTGGCTGCACGAAAAGCATTTTTCAATATGGTGGCGTTGCTGTCAGGGTTCCTCCGTGCCATGATCCGTAATTTGCGGTCGTCCACTGCAGTAGTAACCCTTCGGCGGCCTGACCGAAGCATGTCATCGACGGTTCCTGTCTCTCTGTATCTCCTCCATGTCCGAACAACATCGCTTTGGCTCATTCTGAGGTGTGTGGACACTTCCCTTGTTAAGAGCCATTCCTGCCTCAAAGTAACAACGCGGATGCAAACGAACCGTGGTACTGACAGTCTATGCAGGGTTGAACTACAGACAACACGATCCATGTACCTCCTTCCCGGTGGAATGACTGGAACTGATCGGTTGTCGGATCCCCTGCTGCTCATGTATAGTTGTTTGGCGGGTTTAGTGTCATCTCTGAACAGTCAAAGGACTGTGGATGTCATACAATATCCACAGTCGGCGTCTATCTTCAGGAGTTCTGGGAAGTGGGCTGATGCAAAACTTTTTTTGTATGTATAGAGAGTGGCAGGAACCAAATACATTTTGCAACTGTGAGAAGGAATAGGTATCAAATGTGAGCGAAGTCACTTGCAAAATCAATGAAGATCAAGTTTACACTGAGCCAACAGATTGCTGCTATCATGATGAGGTTGTGACATTTCACCAAAGCCATCTCAAGGGTAGATCAATGACCACATGCAATCTGGTTTGTTGAATGGAGCATATGTGAGATCACACGCCTCTAGGAGGTACATGTAGATACTATAACCCACGTTTATTAAGGTAAGGCTTGGTATGTCGAGACATTTGTCCATCCTGATGGCTTAGGAACCGGTGGAAGAACGCCCTTGACAAATTTGGGTGGTGTCAGGTAGGCTGGAGTAAAGACTTTCCTAAAGAATACCCATCCAGCAAGGGAGCATTATGGTGGTAAATTATCGTTAGAACTCCACCAAGAGACCTTTGGTCCTCCCGACTTGGTCCTTGTCCTTTTGTCAACCACATCCAGCACCTCGCTCACAGTCATCGCTAACATCACAGGTGTCCAGTCTGCAACGGTGAGGGTCCATTGAGGAGTGAGACCAAGGTAATCAGGAATTGGTGTCATCATTGGATCGTCGTCGTAAAGGTGGTGGCAGTGGTCATCAGAAGTAGACAGAACCACTGCATGCATTGTGTGCCAAGTACCATCTGAGATGGTGAGGCTAGAGACAAACAGTCGACGTCGATGATGATGGTCAGATGCAGCACGGACTATGGATGGTGATTCCTCATGGAGATGACCCTGTCATTGTGAAATCTGCATGATGATGTACAGTTTATAGCATTGGAGAATGAGGAGACAGGCTTTAGTATGCTGGCATATCCTATGGATGTCACGTGAGGGAGGCGCACACCAAGCTCACAAAGGATGGAGCAGTAAAAGCTGTGGTGTCCTGATGTCACGCCACTAGTTCCTTGCCACAGTGCATGTAGACTTGGTGATTGCAGGTTTTGCACACTTGTGCCACCAGTGCAATGTGGACACTTACTGTTGGAGACGCTTTTTGCGGGACACCCATGTAGCTTCAATATGTAGTCAGCAGTACAGGTCGCTAGTTAGGGCGAATTTTCCAGAATATTTCGTTGCCCAAGTCCGACTGAGATGGTAGTGTAAGTATGCAGACGATGGTGCAGTTGTCCAGAAATGCAAGAGGCTATTTTTATGCTCGGGAGATGTCGTTTCCAAAGTGGACAGAGACATAAAACTGGTCGAGTCTGCTTACACAATGTGCTGTAAGATGTGTCTAAGTAGCGGCATCGCAATGAATCTTCTCCTGAACGTCAACGAAATGTAGGTCCTCAATCAAGGTACTGATTGATGGGAACAGAAAATAACCAAGCATCTGGTCACTCGGCTGGAGGACGCACAGACACCTATCTCTGTGGCTACCTTCACAGGAACCCTGGAGTCGGCCATGTCGTCGGGTGCAGCGATTGCACTGTCCAAAGTGTGGTGGTATGGGAAGACGTGCAGATCGGAGAGACCATGTGAGGGATTGGGAGCCGTAGTCTTGGCGAGGGCCACCACGTAAATTGCTAGCAGGACGGCCAGCGCGGTTGGCAAGCTGGAGGGGCGCGACCAGCAGATGGCCCTCCTCCCCACAACTGGAACAGGTGCGCTGCTACCGCCATACATTATGATGGCACGACAACCTCCGATACGAAGGTAGGAGGCCTTGTGACTCTGCGGATGGATACGGACCTGTCTGACGCCATATTAGTCGGTATAGATTCGGAATTGTACCCATCGTTCGGCGACATGTTCCAGGACGTAGCAATATAGTCGGAGCGCTCCAATAACAGCATCTGCAGGTAGTTCAAATGGCACGTCAAATGTTTCAAGTGGCTTTGAGCACTATGGGACTTAAAATCTGAGATCATCAGTCCCCCTAGAACTTACAATACTTAAACCTAACTAACCTAAGGACATCACACACATCCATGCTCGAAGCAGGATTCGAACCTGCGACCGTAGCGGTCCCGCGGTTCCAGACTGAAGCGCCTAGAACCGCTCGGCCACAACGGCCGGCAAATGGCGCGTCCCATAGGCAGACGCTTCAGCCGACATCTCAGACTGTGTAAATATCGGATTTATCTGTCAGAGTATAGGAGTTAGCAACAACCTCGGGAATAAGAAGCTAGCCTACCATCAAAAGCATATAGTAACATTGCTATAGATTGGTAATGTCTTCTTTCCCGTTACTCTGGTTGAAATGATAGTGGAACTTTTCGTTAGTCGTTGTTGTTCATTGGTCACATACCTGTCGGAAGTTACAGTTTACTGGAACAGACAGTTTCAATAATTTGTGTTGCACTAAGTACACGCCGCACTCTTGTATTCGCAGCATGCATGCGAAAGTTATTATAAACTCTCAGAATCCACACATTAGCAAATTGCAATAGTCAATAGCAATACTGATGTCGAGAAACTCTTGTCTGAATTTTTGTAACATTCCAGCTCTTGCTTATAGAGCCTCGAAATACTCATAAACGTGTAATTTGCACCTGATTTGTGTATGTAAAACTCTATACAAACCGAAGCGTTCTAGCTATCCCTCGATGGAGATTACTTCTACCTGTAAGTATTTCTCACATACATCCCTTCACTTCATGTACAGAGCAAGCCCAACATATACCAACAAACAGTTGACAATTTACTTGCTGACATTTTCATCGACAAACAAGAATGCAAATTCTTTAAAGAAAATCTCCAGGTAGTTAACATAAATAACGTTTTACAAAAGATATGTTGATGATATACTGATCTTATTTGATAGTAGAACAGGAAAAATTGAGGGCCTTGCAAAATAAATGAATAAAATGCATCAGAATGTCATCTTCACTGTTGAACACTATGCAGTCAAAGTTTACATTTCCTTGATCCCTCTATAAGTAGTCGAACTACAGACATAAATTTCAGTTATACTGGAAACCAACACACATTGATGCCACAAGCAATAAAACCTCATGCCACGTATGTAAGCACAAAAAGGCTTCATACAGATCAAGCTCCACAGAATGCACTAAATCCAATATGAAGCAGATGACCAAACTGATTAACCTAACGCCATTAAACCAACTGCTTACAGTAATGACCACACTCAAGAACTAATAAATGACCTAAATAGTAAAATAAATTCCCACATAGCCAACCACAGTGACAAACCAACACTAAGTAACACCGCACCAAAACTAAAAGAAAAGAATGTGAGCTTACCATTTTTAGGAGAACGGTCATTTATAGTAGACAACCTCTTCCGATGAATAATTGCAGAATCACGTTTTACAGAAATAATGAAGTTAAGGACAAAACCATCCATAACATGAAAAATAACAGTAAGCCATACACTTGATTAGGGATGTACAAACTTAATTGCAATTCACATTCATACATTGAACAAACAGCAAGAAATTTCAACGTATTATTCGAGGAACGCATGGATGTCCTTCGTTCAAAAAGCTTAAATAAATTCACATTGGCCCTACAACTAGCTGAAGAAGGACATCAGGTACGTTTGTTTAATAATCATATAGAGTACTCTGCACAGTCTTGTTAAACAATTTCAATTCTTTTTAGTCATACAGAAACTGTAAGCAAGACATGACTTTGACCAAAGCAGAACCCGAAAGAAAATGTAGCGTTTGGCCATAGTCGTATTTTCGTATGTAAACAAAGATGTAAGTCGACAGCATGGCGTAAAATGGGCTGTTTTTGAACAAAATACAAGAGTGTTTATGTCACGACCATAAACGCAAAAATCGGAGAATAAACAAGATGAGTAGAAAGTAAGAACACCTAAACAACAATACATCGTAAATACGCAACTAGCGAAGTGTTGTAGCTAAACAGAATTGATGTTATTTACAGGGCAGCTACAGCATCCAATTTGATGTCGATGTTGTAAACATGTTCTAAGTGAAGACTCAGGCATGTATTACGCTAACTGAAGATGATTTAAAGACCGAAGCGCGTATTATACTAAAAAAATACATAATAAAGTGGCTGTTTGCTGTATTTATTAAAACGATCAATATTTGAACTTTACGTTTTTTCCTGTAACAAGTGGAATGACAATTTTGTATTGAGGAGGTTCACAATTGACAACGGTACGGCACTCGTAATAAGTTTTAGTGAGTTCATCATTAGAGATAAATTAATAATAGAGACTAGAGGTAAAAAATGTGAACAAACAACGAGGTAAATAATAAATGACTACAGACGGTTTCTTCTTATGGCATCAGTCGACCCCTGTGGAGTTACTCAGTGGTGTTGCTATGGCTCGGTGTTTTTACAGCTTTGAATTTATAGATGAATTACTGTTTCTTGAAAATATTTTGCAGTGGATACATGGGTTTTTGCTGTCGGCCGAGGCCAGTGACTCTCACCGATAGAGAAATTCTCATTTTGACGATTGTCTTTTGGAATTTGATCTACTGGCGTTGCATCAGCCCGTTCTTTGCAATATGAATAAATTAAAACTTCGTTCCTCTGGAGATTTTCAAGGTAGCATCCGTGTTCATTTCACATTCTTATTATTGACGTTATATGAACTTACACAAGTCTGAATTCTGTTGTAGAAATGAATAGCTGAACCCCTCTAAAGTTTCGTCCTTCGCTACCTGAGAGGTTTCCCAGACTCGTACTTCCTCGAATGCCCTTTTCGTTACAGTAGCTACAAGTTATGTATACGGTAGATGTGACAAAGAAAAGCATCCCTGTCATGGTATTACTCTTTCAAATTCGTCCTCTATTTCATGGTGTTTGAACAGACAAGTTTGCACTGATAAACATCGACCTGTAGATTAGGGGTAACAGTTCGTTTTAAGGTTCCAAGATTGACGTTCTTTTTGTGCTATGGTACACCAATCTCATATTATCATAATATCATGGTACTTTACAATGAATATCTGAATGGTTTTGTCCCGATGGTCGGTACGGCCGATTTTCTTCCCCATCCTTGCCTATTCCGAGCTTGTGCCCCATCTCTAATGACCGCGTTGTATATGGAACGGCAAATTCTACTATCCCTCCCTTCTTTGCCGAGTGGATTTCTCATTGCTACTACTACGGCCGTAAAGCTTCTCTCTTGAGGGACAGACTGTATACACCTCAGGTTACCGTTGTGGTACAGAGGTATACAAATCCTGTTCCGTCAATCGATTTGGATCCGTCAGTTGAACACCGTGGTCGTTGACGCTCACGCCACGATAACGTGCTGGTAGTTGGTCTCCTCCCCCACTGTACGTGGGGTGGCGTGTGGTCGGCCGCACGCTTCACACAGGCTTGTTTACGTGAGAGGCGGGCTGAGTGAGCGGGCAGTGAAGGCGCGCCTGTGCGGTGTCGGCTGGCGACCCAGATGCGCCGCGGCGCTGGTCTCCGGTCTCGGGCAGGATGCGCCAATTGGCGTCGCGCTGACTCAGCCGCGCCGACTCCCTCGCGCCTCTGCGAAGGCCACAGCCGCTCCAGCCAGGGGCCGCGGCTGGACACCTCGCTCGTCCAGCATCCCAAGCATCGTCCACACACTCTTAACTCCCTCTTCCTCGACAGTGATGGGCATTTTAAACCCATCAGACAGAAAAACACCAGAGTAATCATTCTTATTAAGCCTCTCACGGCCTGCAGTCACGATGCTGACCGCAGTTCCTCGAGCAACAGACTCCAAAAGTTTCTTCAGGTTTTTAATATCCTGATGACACCACTCACTTAGTGATGATTAGATGAGGTAGTCCAATCAGACTGTGTGGAGGTTGGCTGCTTCCTTTCACTCGCTGTTATAAATTGTCTTAGACATTTTCTGTGCGATTAAGATCAAGTGATACATTGGGCCAGTCGAAGTACGATAGCGTTCACGAATGTTTGTGAAACCAGGAACTTATGTATGGTGCCCTCTGACGACGGCTGTTGTCATCTTGGAAGTCTATGCACAGCGTACTCATCCTGAACGTGTACGAGCCATATTCAATACGTAATACGTATATTTTTATCGGTCATTTTCTGTTGAAAAAATTCGGAATTAGCTATAGGACACATATCCGCTGTAGCCACTGTATTGCCATGAAGATCCGATACGTGGCGGCGCTGTAGGGACCCTACGAAATGGCGTCTCTAACGGGGGTGTTTTCCAAGAAGAAAGCTCTTATTGAGTTTCTTTTGACGGAAAACCAGAGTATCTCAGATTTTCATAGGCACTTGCAGAATATCTACGCAGATCTGGCAGCAGAGAAAAGTACGTCGAGTCGTTGGAAGAGGCGTCTGTTGTCATCGCAACAAGGTCGTGCAAACCTGTCCTGCCTCAAGCGTGTCAACCTATATTAACCTGTTGAATTCCTCCAAGGCAGAAACCTGCTCGTTGGTGACGGAGCAAGTTGAGAAACATTGTGGCCGGCAGCTGTGGCCGAGCGGTTCTAGGCCCTTCAGTCTGGCACCGCGCTGCTGCTAAGGTCGCAGGTTCGAATCCTGCCTCGGGCATGGATGCGTGTGATGTCCTTAGGTTAAGTTATGTTTAAATAGTTCTAAGTCTAGGGGACTGATGACCTCAGAAGTTAAATCCCATAGTTCTTAGAGCCATTTGAACCATTTTCTTGAAACCATAAAGAGCAACGGACAACCATCTTTGCGGAATTTCTTGTTCGCTACGAGGTTGATGGTGTGTGTTCATCACTTCTAACCGGAAACAAAACGTCAGTCGATGGTGTGACGCCACACCACCTGTCCTCCGAAGAAAGCGTTCAAAGCCTCACCCATAGCCGGTAAAGTCACGGCGACGGTCTCCTGGGACGCTGGAGGCGTTAATTTGTTTGATGTCTTCCCTCGCGGCGCAACGATCATCTCGGTTGTGTGTTATGCAACCCTCAGAGAACTGAAGAAACAATTCCGCCATGTGCCTCGCCAGAAAACGCAAACCAACTTCTCCTTTTTCATGACAACGCAATGCCTCACAAACTCCATGCACCGGAGAGGAGCTCACGTATCTCCAGTGGACTGTTATTTCTCGTCCACGCTACTGCCCGTATGTCGCATCTTCCAACTTCCATCTGTTTGGCCCAATCAAGGATGCACTCCACGGGAAGCAGTACGCATATGATTGGGAGGTTATTGAAGCATAACGACGTTGCCTGCGATGTCGACCAATAGAGTGGCACCATGCGGGGGTCAGGCCCTCCCAGTAAGGCCAGCGCATTTAACGGAAATTGTGTTCAAAAACAGGGTTTTGTAGCCAAAAGGTTTTGTAGCTAAGAGTTGGGAATGACGTGGTTTATTGGACTCCCGAATAAAGCCAGTCTGCTATAAAAAAAATAATTAAAAAAAGCTCTGAGCACTATGGGACTCAACTGCTGAGGTCATAAGTCTCCTAGAACTTAGAACTACTTAAACCTAACCTAACACACACATCCATGCCCGAGGCAGGATTCGAACCTGCGACCGTAGCGGTCGCGCGGTTCCAGGCTGTAGCGCCAGAACCGCTCGGCCACCAGCGGCCGGCAGTCTGCTTCCAGAATAAAAATGTATTGCATTGTTTATAGGAAGCCCCTCGAGTAAGAAACAGCAACACTTTGTCACCAAGAACGGTTTCTATTGACTGCAACTCAAATGAATGGGTCGAATCTGTATTGTAAAAGACCCCCCAGACATAGAAACACCTGCAGCTTGAACAACATCCGCGAAAGAAACGTGGTTGAACATTTCAATAGTCCGCCATTGCACTCGACGCTGTGCATCATTTGAAAACAGGCAAAATCGAGAGTCGCCAGACCCTGCTACATATCTCCATCCAGCTAATGTATTATTTGGTTCACTAAAGTCTCTAAATATTCTTAATTACATTTCACGAAGCATTTTCCTAAAATTCCCTTGCTGAACGAACCTAGCGGTAACAAACCTAGCAGCATGCTTCTGAATTGCTTCGATGTCTCCCTTAGATCCGACATGGTGGGGATTCCAAACACACAAGCAATACCCTAGAATGGGTCGCACTAGTATTCTACACCCTGTCTCCTTTATGGATGAGCTACACTTTCGTGGAATTCTCCCAATAAACGGAAGTCAGCAATTCGCCTTCTCTGCTTGTATTAACGGCGTTATGTGCTGGATGTATTTTGTATCGCTGTGCAACATCAAGCCGGGGTGTTCAATCGCAATGGCTGTGTCAAGCAGCACACCATTAATACTCTATTCGGACACAGGAGGAATGTTTTTCAACTCATCTGCTTTAATTTAGATTTCTGTTGCATTTAGAGCAAGGTGTAACTCATCATGCCAATAAATAAAAATTCTGTCTGAGTGATCCTGTATTCTCCTACAGCAACTCAAAGACACCACTTTTCCGTACACTACAGCGTCATCAGCAAACAGTCGCCGGTGGTTGTTCCACCCATCCGTCAGACTGATTATGTGTACAGACAACAAGAGTGGGCCTATCACACCTCCCTGGGGCACTGCTGAACGTACTTTTCTATCTGATGAACACTCGCCAGGACAACGTACTCTCTTCTATTACGTAAGACGTCTTCGAGCCACTGACAAGTCTGATAACCTGTACCGTATGCTCGGACCTTCGTAACTACATTCTGCCATGTTCCTGGAGTTGTTCCATACAACAAAATGGCTCACACGTCCTTTCATTGCCATCACTTACACTCAGCAGTCACATGACCGCCCGGTTTCATTTCCAAGATATCTGCAGCGTTCCGAAATGACAATGTGTTGTTTTAAGAATGTGACGTATATTTTATCTGGTGAACTTCTAATCGTGTAGGTAACAAGCGGTGAGCATACATCGGAGTAAAGTCTATACCAAAGCAAAATGCTGTCACAAATGACGACATAATGAAGTACCATCTCGTTATGGACAACGCTGTAATGCTCCATGACATTTCGGGAGAACTCCTGGATGTCGAAACTTGCTGCCACGATATTTCGATGCTCTCTTTTGGCGATCTTCAGCTGTATGCACCCGAAGATGAACAGAATATTCTACTCCGAAATGTGATAACAGATTACCGACATGCGGTGAGCCGCAGTGAACTTCATTGAACGATCTATATGCCGGCTAAGTTTTAAATTCCACAACAATAAAATAACGCATAATCAGTCCATCGAGATAAAATTGTACTACAATGATCTCCTTTGGAGAACCTTTATAAACGCTTCCACTTTCGAATATCATGAACCATCTTCAGGCACAAAAAGTTTTTCAATCACTTTACTTGCGTCCATTCACAGGTGACATTCAACCGCACTCTACCTCACAGCAAGAACGCGAAAATACGTATATAAAATCTAGACATAATTCAGGAGGTACAATGTCTTCAACAGGGTGTACAGAAAAATTGTGTGTATGTGTCCTCACAGATACTCTGACTGAAAGACTGCCTGTATCTGTTGATGACTTGCGATGAGTGAAAATGGATGAAATAAAAAAATTTTGCACAGCAGCTTGTAACATCCCAACAGATAAATTTCGTAACATTGGAATAATAAAATGTGACTAATCTCTCAATAAAATTGCTGCTCACTTATAACCTTTCGATAATTGACTGTGAATTGAAACTGGTAAATTTTGGACGTCAGCAGTGCTGCGTCATGGCCCTGAAAGATCATACTGAATAAATTAAAAATTCTTACCTCAATAAGGTCGCCGGATAACGCATATATGTATATCTGCTCCTATAAAAAAAATTCTGTCCGATAGATCTGTAACGTATAAAAGAAACAACTGATTTTTCGTTACAATAATCGGAATGACCATAGATTGGAGAAATTTGTAAATTCTTTATATTGAGATGAATGATAGTCAAAAGTTAATTATTATTAAAAGCTTTTTTAAACATTTTACATGGCACTTGATATAACAATAGTACATATGCACGTGGCTGCTTGTACCTTATACTACCCATCGCTCCCCACGGCCGGCCCAGCCAACTCCATACACACGACTCCTAGCAACTACTTACTCTTACTGCCACACAGTTCCTACTGCTGACAACACTGCTCTCTGGTCTGAGATTCTCTTATAGCTTACATATCGCAGGCAGCGAGTGAGCAATCCATCGAAACCACATCTGCTCGAGTGCGCTAGCAACAAATTCCTAACTCATGGACCTCTTACAAGCTGACGGAAGTACATTACGATTTTCATTTAGTATCCAGCCTATACTGCCCAATCACATTATTGGACCACCTGCTAAAAGCATGAATACCCACGTTTTGCAGCGCGGACAGCTGCCACGCGTCCCTGAAGACCGAAATGAGATTCTGGAAGGTACCGACAGAGGTGTGGAGCCAAGCAAACCCCAGTGCCGTGGCAAGCTGCGCTACGTTTTTCGTTTCAGGATCCATAGCGCGAGCAGCCCGGTTGAGGTGGTCCCACAGAATCTCTACTGGATTTAAGTCTGGAGATCTTGGTATTCAGGGGAGCACATTCAAGTCATCCTGGTGCTCTTCGGATTCAGCACGTCACTACGAGCTGTGTGACACGTTGCATTGTCCTGCTGGTAGAGGCCATCGTGCCGAGGAAACAGAAGCTACATTTAGGGAGGCACATCGCCACCAAGGATAGATGCATTCTTGTGTTGACCCTCTGTGCCATCCAGAGTGACGAGATCACTCAGGGAATGCCACAAAAACGTTCTCCAGATCGTATCGCTCCCTCCTTCATCCCTGGACACTTCCGACGACTGTTGTAGGGTGTTTCCTTTCATACGTTTCACGCCGGTGGCCGATGGAGCATAAAACGTGGTTCATCAGAAAAGCCCACCTGTCCCACCCAATGGACGTCCAGTTGCGGTACTGGCTTGCAGATTCCCTTCTTCGTTGCCGATGAACAGCTGCCAGCATAGGTGTGTGAACCAGGCACCTGCTGAGGACACCCACATACAGGAACGTTCGCTGAATGGTCGTTGAGGAGACAACTTCTTTAACTGGGCGATGACTTGCTCAACAGTTGCACGTCTAGTCACCCGAACACTTCTGTGCTCTATGGTCCTCGGTGAACCACAGTTTTGAATAGCGCCATTTTACCATCCACGGTGTACTTTAATCACGGCGGTGCGGGAACAGTTTACAAACTTAGCCGTTTCAGAAATGCCTCCTCCGTTGGCATGAAAGCCAATGTTTATACCCTTTTGGATGTCGGATAAATCATTCCGTTTCCACATTACTACAATGACTGCCTCCTCCGCTTCCCCCCCCCCCCCCCCTCCTCACGCTAACGCTTTACATAGCTTTACTGCTAGTGCTGCCACCTCCCGTCTAAGTAGTTATTGCACGTTGACGTCACGATTTTTACCGGTGGCTACGTTAATGTGTCTGGTCCGTGTATAAGGTATGGGGCAGTCCGAAGAAATGTTATGATGCTTATTCAGAGACTAAGTTTCCTATATTGCCAACAGACGACATGTCATGTATTCCGATAGGCGTGTGGATTTGTGTGAGATGTGGCTGTCATACACTGATTTTGGCGCCTCTTGATATATGACAGTATTCGTATCGTACATCTGCATCTACATTTATACTCCGCAAGCCACCCAACGGTGTGTGGTGGAGGGCACTTTTCGTGCCACTGTCATTACCTCCCTTTCCTGTTCCAGTCGGGTATGGTTCGCGGGAAGAACGACTGCCGGAAAGTCTCCGTGCGCGCTCGAATCTCTCTAATTTTACATTCGTGATCTCCTCGGGAGGTATAAGTAGGGGGAAGCAATATATTCGATACCTCATCCAGAAACGCATCCTGTCGAAACCTGGACAGCAAGCTACACCGCGATTCATAGCGCCTCTCTTGCAGAGTCTGCCACTTGAGTTTGTTAAACATCTCCGTAACGCTATCACGGTTACCAAATAACCCTGTGACGAAACGCGCCGCTCTTCTTTTGATCTTCTCTATCTCCTCCGTCAACCCGATCTGGTACGGATCCCACAGTGATGAGCAATACTCAAGTATAGGTCGAACGTGTGTTTTGTAAGCCACCTCCTTTGTTGATGGACTACATTTTCTAAGGACTCTCCCAATGAATCTCAACCTGGTACCCACCTTACCAACAATTAATTTTATATGATCATTCCACTTCCAATCGTTCCGCAAGCATACTTCCAGATATTTTACAGAAGTAACTGCTACCAGTGTTTGTTCCGCTATCATATAATCATACAAGAAAGGATCCTTCTTTCTATGTATTCGCAATACATCACATTTGTCTATGTTAAGGGTCAGTTACCACTCCCTGCACAAAGTGCCTATCCGCTGCAGATCTTCCTGCATTCCGCTACAATTTTCTAATGCTGCAACTTCTCTGTATACTACAGCATATCCGCGGAAAGCCGCATGGAACTTCCGACACTATCTACTACGTCATTTATATATATTGTGAAAAGCAATGGTCCCATAACACTCCCCTGTGGCACGCCAGAGGTTACTTTAACGTCTGTAGACGTCTCTCCATTGAGAGTAACATGCTGTGTTCTGTTTGCTAAAAATTCTTCAAACCAGCCACACAGCTAGTCTGATATTCCGTAGGCTCTTACTTCGTTTATCAGGCGACAGAGCGGAACTGTATCGAACGCCTTCCGGAAGTCAAGGAAAATAGCATCTAACTGCGAGCCTGTATCTAATATTTTCTGGGTCTCATGAACAAATAGAGCGAGTTGGGTCTCACACGATCGCTGTTCCGGAACCCATGTTGATTCTTACAGATTAGATTCTGGGTTTCCAGAAACAACATGATACGTGAGCAAAAAACATCTAAAATTCTACAACAGATCGACGACAGAGATATAGGTCTGTAGTTTTGCGCATCTGCTCTAAGACCCTTCTTGAAGACTGGGACTACCTGTGCTCTTTTCCAATCATTTGGAACCTTCCGTTCCTCTAGAGACTTGCAGTACACGGCTGTTAGAAGGGGGTAAGTTCTTTCGCGTACTCTGTAGAACCGAATTGGTATCCCGTCAGGTCCAGTGGACTTTCCTCTGTTGAGTGATTCCAGTTGCGTTTCTATTCCTTGGACACTTATTTCGATGTCAGCCATTTTTTCGTTTGTGCGAGGATTTAGAGAATGAATTGCAGTGCTGTCTTCCTCTGTGAAACAGCTTTGGAAAAAGGTGTTTAGTATTTCAGCTTTACGCGTGTCATCCTCTGTTTCAATGCCATCACCATCCCTGAGTGTCCGAATATGCTGTTTCGAGCCACTTACTGATTTAACGTAAGACCAGAACTTCCTAGGATTTTCTGTTAAGTCGGTACATATAATTTTACTTTCCAATTCATTGAACGCTTCACGCATAGCCCTCCTTACGGTAACTTTGACATCGTTTAGCTTCTGTTTGTCTCAGAGGTTTTGGCTGCATTTAAACTTGCAGTGAAGCGCTCTTTGCTTTCGCAGTAGCTTCCTAACTTTGTTGTTAAACCACTGTGGGTTTTTCCCGTCCCTCACAGTTTTACTCGGCACGTACCTGTCTAAAACACAGCTTTTCTTTTGACTTGGGGTAAACTAAAACAGAATTTCTCTATGTAGAACGGATCATAGTGAGTACCATAGGGCACTTGTCGTTTAAAGATAACTAGCAAGGTAAATCAAGATTAAAACAAATTCCTGAGGGATTGTATCCCTACTGGCTGATATCAAGAAGGATAGTAAAGACACACACAGCGCGTTAGTCATGTACCTATCAGCGTCTTCTACCGAAATGATTTTCTACCAAACAGATGTAAATAGTCTATGAAAAAGTGTCTTCATAAGGAAGAAGAAGTAGATGTTGATAACTGTAAGTGCCTATTTTTGTAATAAAATAACCTTAGGTGAAGAGTGTTATCATACCCGGTTCGTGTGCGTTGCTGTAGCTGTAGTAGTTCCTGATGAATGACCTCCAGTCTCTAGAAAAGATAAGTTGCAGCAAAGAAATTGGGAAATCAAGTAGAACAATTTCGTGTTGGAAAGTGTTCCCCGAAATACTGCTTCCATTCGATATGGATAACTGAACTTTCAGGGAATAATTTATGTAATTACGATAGTGTAAGCTTTCTGTTTGAAAGTAGAAAGATGTAGAATGGAACTGACGACCAGCTTACTGCACAATTCAACACTAGAATAAACTAGGTGAGCACAAAAGGGGTGGAGAGTCGCAGAGTAGAGAACAACGATACATGGTGACTTCATGGAAAGAGGTGCAGTGATAGTAGAAGTTACAGCTTAGGTCGCACGGTCATGCAAGATGTAGATGTAAATTTAGGTTTTAACTAAGTAATGCATTAGGAGAAGATTGCGCAGGTGAAATTTGCTCCTTCAGATTGGTCCTGAATGACGGAAGAATTTATTGAAACTAAAAATGTAGTGTGATGGTACCATGTAAGAGAGAATGGAATCATTTAAAGCATGGGGCCACACAGAGAAGATTAAAGATTAAAGTAGGAGACAGACACCGTACTACTCAGCACCGATTACTGACGATTTTAAGTTTAGTAGGAATACAGAGATGAAGCTGGTTGGTAATAAGAGGGACGAATGGATATAAACCAGTGACTAAATAAATAGTTTTCGCAGACATTCGCTATTATGGGATGTGGCCTGTCTAAGTTTCTCAAAAGTCCTGAGAACATCCACTTGGCTCTTAGTCTCAACTATACAGACTTTACTGAAATATTTGCCTTTCTTCTGATTTTTTGATCTGATACTTTACTGTTCATCGGATATTCTGGGTTTGAGGTAACGGGCGAGTTGTGGCGACCTGAAAATATTCTAAGTTCGGAGTTGCCGTGGCAGTTCGGGCCACTCAGCAAGCTGGGACCCGGGAGTAGCCACGTGGTGGCGAACGTTAGCTGAGCAAGAGGGGCAGCCCCAGGGCGTGCTCCAGGGACCGCGTGGCTGGGAGTTCCATGGTGACGCTGTGTCCATGGAGGAGACATGCAGGGAGTGCCAAAGGTGGCGGACATTGTGAAACCTTAATGGCAGACATTTCACAGTCCATATAGAAATTAATAGCAGCCAGAAGAATCATGATACCTTAAAATGAAACATGTACATTACCATTATTTGAACGACGATTCTGATGGTGAAATCAGATTTTCAATATCTTTATTAGTTTAACGTCCAGCATCTAACTGTAAATTATAAAACTAACACCCAGCAATGAATTTCCAAAATCTAAACGGTTCGTCCGATTTTGGTGATCGACATGTCTTTAGAAAGCTATTAGTGTAAACCTAAATTTGTTTGAATTACAAGCATGTAACTTTAATAGTACATGAGTTATGGGAGGTCAAAGTGACCAATTAGTATCGATCGTGTCAGGTCATAAGTATTCCACAGTTACACGAAAAAACGGTAGCAGCATGCTTATAAAAATATTTATTCGCTAACCCTTTGTTTATATCCGATATACACTATTCTTGAAGAAATTGGTTAAATATTTACTGTGTTTCAGAAAGCACAGAGACATTACGCTACTGGCCTACCTTTTGTTTCTATTCCTTTGATATATGTTTATTTAATTTGTTTATGTGTTTAACATCTACATCTACATCTACGTCCATACTTCACAAGCCACCTAACGGTGTGTGGCGGAGGGTACCTTGAGTACCTCTATCGGTTCTCCCTTCTATTCCAGTCTCGCATTATTTGTGAAAAGAAAAATTGTCGGTATGCCTCTGTGTGGGCTCTAATCTCTCTGATTTTGTCCTCATGGTCTCTTCGCGAGAAATACGTAGGAGGGAGCAATATACTGCTTGACTCATCGGTGCAGGTATATTCTCGAAACTTCAACAAAAGCCCGTACCGAGCTACTAAGCATCTCTCCTGCAGAGTCTTCCACTGGAGTTTATCTATCATCTCTGTAACGGTTTCGCGATTACTAAATGATCCTGTAACGAAGCGCGCTGCTCTCCGTTGGATCTTCTCTTCTATCAACCCTATCTGGTACGGATCCCACACTGCTGAGCAGTATTCAAGCAGTGGGCGAACAAGCGCACTATAACCTACTTCCTTTGTCTTCGGATTGCATTTCCTTAGGATTCTTCCAATGATCTCAGTCTGGCATCTGCTTTGCCGACGATCAACTTTATATGATCATTCCATTTTAAATCACTCCTAATGCTTACTCCCAGATAACTTATGGACTTAACTGCTTCCAGTTGCTGACCTGCTATTTTTTTTTTTTTTTTTGTCATCAGTCTACTGACTGGTTTGATGGGGCCCGCCAAGAATTCCTTTCCTGTGCTAACCTCTTCATCTCAGAGTAGCACTTGCAACCTACGTCCTCAATTATTTGCTTGACGTATTCCAATCTCTATCTTCCTCTACAGTTTTTGCCCTCTACAGCTCCCTCTAGTACCATGGGAGTCATTCCCTTATGTCTTAGCAGATGTCCTATCATCCTGTCCCTTCTCCTTATCAGTGTTTTCCACATATTCTTTTCCTCTCCGATTCTGCATCGAACCTCCTCATTCCTTACCTTATCAGTCCACCTAATTTTCAACATTCGTCTATAGCACCACATCTCAAATGCTTCCATTCTCTTCTGTTCCGGTTTTCTCACAGTCCATGTTTCACTACCATACAATGCTGTGCTCCAGACGTACATCCTCAGAAATTTCTTCCTCAAATTAAGGCCGGTATTTGATATTAGTAGACTTCTCTTGGCCAGAAATGCCTTTTTTGCCATAGCGAGTCTGCTTTTGATGTCCTCCTTGCTCCGTCAGTCATTACTGCCTAGGTAACAGAATTCCTTAACTTCATTGACTTCGTGACCATCAATCCTGAAGTTAAGTTTCCCGCTGTTCTCATTTCTACTACTTCTCATTACCTTCGTCTTTCTCCGATTTACTCTCAAACCATACTGTGTACTCGTTAGACTGTTCATTCCGTTCAGCAGATCATTTATTTCTTCTTCCCTTTCACGCAGGATAGCAATGTCATCAGCGAATCGTATCATTGATATCCTTTCACCTTGTATTTTAATTCCACTCCTGAACCTTTCTTTTATTTCCATCATTGCTTCCCCCATGTACAGATTGAAGAGTAGGGGCGAAAGGCTACAGCCTTGTCTTACACCCTTCTTAATACGAGCACTTCGTTCTAGATCGTCCACTCTTATTATTACCTCTTGGTTGTTGTACATATTGTATATGACCCGTCTCTCCCTATAGCTTACCCCTACTTTTTTCAGAATCTTGAACAGCTTGCACCATTTTATATTGTCGAACGCTTTTTCCAGGTCGACAAATCCTATGAACGTGTCTTGATTTTTCTTTAGCCTTGCTTCCATTATTAGCCGTAACGTCAGAATTGCCTCTCTCGTGCCTTTACTTTTCCTAAAGCCAAACTGATCGTCACCTAGCTCATTCTCAGTTTTCTTTTCCATTCTTCTGTATATTATTCTTGTAAGTAGCTTCGATGCATGAGCTGTTAAACTGATTGTGCGATAATTCTCGCACTTGTCAGCTCTTGCCGTCTTCGGAATTGTGTGGATGATGCTTTTCCGAACGTCAGATGGTATGTCGCCAGACTCATATATTCTACACACCAACGTGAATAGTCGTTTTGTTGCCACTTCCCCTAATGATTTTAGAAATTCTGATGGAATGTTATCTATCCCTTATGCCTTATTTGACCGTAAGTCCTCCAAAGCTCTTTTATATTCCGATTCTAATACTGGATCCCCTGTCTCTTCTAAATCTACTCTTGTTTCTTCTTCTATCACATCAGACAAATCTTCACCCTCATAGAGGCTTTCAATGTATTCTTTCCACCTATCTGCTCTCTCCTCTGCATTTAACAGTGGAATTCCCATTGCACTCTTAATGTTACCACCGTTGCTTTTAATGTCACCAAAGGTTGTTTTGACTTTCCTGTATGCTGAGTCTGTCCTTCCGACAATCATATCTTTTTCGATGTCTTCACATTTTTCCTGCAGCCATTTCGTCTTAGCTTCCCTGCACTTTCTATTTACTTCATTCCTCAGCGACTTGTATTTCTGTATTCCTGATTTTCCCGGAACATGTTTGTACTTCCTCCTTTCATCAATCAACTGAAGTATTTCTTCTGTTACACGTGGATTCTTCGCAGCTACCTTCTTTGTACCTATGTTTTCCTTCCCAACTTCTGTGATGGCCCTTTTTAGAGACATCCATTCCTCTTCAACTGTGTTGCCTACTGCGCTTTTCCTTATTGCTGTATCTATAGAGTTAGAGAACTTCAAACGTATCTCGTCATTCCTTAGAACTTCCGTATCCCACTTCTTAGCTTGTTGATTCTTCCTAATGTTTTGAACTTCAGCCTACTCCTCATCATTACTATATTGTGATCTGAGTCTATATCTGCTCCTGGGTACGCCTTACAATCCAGTATCTGATTTCGGAATCTCTGTCTGACCATGATGTAATCTAATTGAAATCTTCCCGTATCTCCCGGCCTTTTCCAAGTATACCTCCTCCTCTTGTGATTCTTGAACAGGGTATTCGCTATTACTAGCTGAAACTTGTTACAGAACTCAATTAGTCTTTCTCCTCTTTCATTCCTTGTCCCAAGCCCATATTCTCCTGTAACCTTTACTTCTACTCCTTCCCCTACAACTGCATTCCAGTCACCCATGACTATTAGATTTTCGTCCCCCTTTACATACTGCATTACCCTTTCAATTTCCTCATGCACTTTCTCTATCTTTTCATCTTCAGCTTGCGACGTCGGCATGTATATCTGAACTATCGTTGTCGGTGTTGGTCTGCTGTCGATTATGATTAGAACAACCCGGTCACTGAACTGTTCACAGTAACACACCCTCTGCCCTACCTTCCTATTCATAACGAATCCTACACCTGTTATACCATTTTCTGCTGCTGTTGATATTACCCGATACTCATCTGACCAGAAATCCTTGTCTTCCTTCCACTTCACTTCACTGACCCCTACTATATCTAGATTGAGCCTTTGCATTTCCCTTTTCAGATTTTCTAGTTTCCCTACCACGTTCAAGCTTCTGACATCCCACGACCCGACTCGTAGAACATTATCCTTTCGTTGATTATTCAATCCTTTTCTCATGGTAACCTCCCCCTTGGCAGTCCCCTCCCGCAGATCCGAATGGGGGACTATTCCGGAATCTTTTGCCAATGGAGAGATCATCATGACACTTCTTCAACTACAGGCCACATGTCCTGTGGATACACGTTACGTGTCTTTAATGCAGTGGTTTCCATTGCCTTCTGCATCCTCATGTCGTTGATCATTGCTGATTCTTCCGCCTTTAGGGGCAATTTCCCACCCCTAGGACAAGAGAGTGCCCTGAACCTCTATCCGCTCCTCCACCCTCTTTGACTAGCTATATTGTAGCTAAATGATAATGGATCTATCTTTCTATGTATTCGCAGCACATTACACTTGTCTACATTGAGATTCAATTGCCATTCCCTGCACCATGCGTCAATTCGCTGCAGATCCTCCTGCAGTTCAGTACAATTTTACATTGTTACAACCTCTCGACATACCACAGCATCATCCGCATAAAGCCTCAGTGAACTTCCGACGTCATCCACAAGGTCATTTATGTATATTGTGAATAGCAACGGTCATACGACACTCCCCATCGCACACTTGAAATCACTCTTACTTCGGAAGACTTCTCTCCATTGAGAATGACATGCCGCATTCTGTTATCTAGGAACTCTTCTATCCAATCACACAATTGATCTGATAGTCCATATGCTCTTACTTTGCTCATTAAACGACTGTGGGGAACTGTATCGAACGCCTTGCGGAAGTCAAGAAACACGGCATCTACCTGGGAACCCGTGTCTGTGGCCCTCTGAGTCTCGTGGACGAATAGCGCGAGCTGGGTTTCACACGATCGTCTTTTTCGAAACCCATGCTGATATGCTGATTCCTACAGAGTAGATTTCTAGTGTCCAGAAAAGTAATTATACTCGAAGATAATACGTGTTCCAAATTCTACAACATATAGGTCTACAGTTCTGCACATCTGTTCGACGTCCAATCTTTTGGAACGCTACGCTCTGATAGAGACCTACGGTACACCACTGCAAGAAGGAGGGCAAGCTCCTTCGCGTACTCTGTGTAAAATCGAACTGGTATCCCATCAGGTCCAGTGGCCTTTCCTCTTTTGAGCGATTTTAATTGTTTCTCTATCCCTCTGTCGTCTATTTCGATACCTAACATTTTGTCATCTGTGCGACAATCTAGAGAGGGAACTACAGTGCAGTCTTCCTCGGTGAAACAGCTTTGGAAAAAGACATTTAGTATTTCGGCCTTCAGTCTGTCATCCTCTGTTTCAGTACCATTTTGGTCACAGAGTGTCTGGACATTTTGTTTTGATCCGCCTACCGCTTTGACATAAGACCAAAATTTCTTAGGATTTTCTGCCAGTCAGTACACAGAACTTTACTTTCGAATTCACTGAACGCCTCGCATAGCCCTCCTACATTACATTTCGCTTCGCGTAATTTTTGTTTGTCTGCAAGGCTTTGGCTATGTTTATGTTTGCTGTGAAGTTCCCTTTGCTTCTGCAGCAGTTTTCTAACTCGGTTGTTGTACCACGGTGGCTCTTTTCCATCTCTTACGATCTTGCTTGGAACATACTCATCTAACACATATTGTACGATGGTTTTGAATTTTGTCCACTGATCCTCAACACTATCTGTACTTGAGACAAAGCTTTTGTGTTGAGCCATCAGGTACTCTGAAATCTGCTTTTTGTCACTTTTGCTAAACAGAAAAATCTTCCTACCTTTGTTAATATTTCTATTTAAGACTGAAATCATCGATGCACTAACCGCTTTATGATCGCTGATTCCCTGTTCTGCGTTAACTGTTTCAAATATTTCGGGTCTGTTTGTCACCAGAAGGTCTAATATGTTATCGCCACGAGTCGGTTCTCTGTTTAAGTGCTCAAGGTTGTTTTCAGATAAACCACTTAAAAAATTTCACTGGATTCTTTGTCCCTGCCAACTGTTATGGACATTTAAGTCTCCCAGTCTATATCCGGCAAATTAAAATCTCCACCCAGAACTATAATATGGTGGGGAAACCTACTCGAAATATTTTCCAAATTATGCATCAGGTGCTTAGCCACAACAGCTGCTGAGCCAGGGGGTATATAGAGACATCCAATTACCATGTCTGAGCCTGCTTTAACCATGACCTTCACCCAAATTATTTCACATTTCGTATACAATGCGTCTTAGAGCGTGTTTTCGGTCCAGCAGAAAGAATATTTATTTAATTTCAAGTTATTTAAATGTAAATCCAGTGTTTAGAATGTGTTTCATTATGTTTGAGAGTGTGCATTGGCTTGGAGACAGGGTGGAAGCACTCTAGCCAATCACAGTGATCGTTCCAAAAAGGAGTCCGTGGAGAGACTGTATGGAAGTGCACGAGGCACAGGGTACAGAGAGTTCTGGACAGTACGGCACAGGACTCGGTGAGTGCTGGACGTGAAGGCGCGACGTACGGTCGCAGGATAGACTTGGAGAGTGAAGCAGTTTTGTGCGTGGTTGCGGGGATAGAAATATTTCGTACTGCCGACTTGTGCACATGTGAGATTTCCGTGGCTTCTGCGGCGAAGACGTAGTGTGCGTTTAGAAGTGAATAGCTCGCGAGCTGTGTTGTTGTTTATAACTAATTACGTGAAGTAGGAATCTATTTTTTCCCTGTTATTCAACTTATATTTTATTTAATTGCTGGACCATCGACACTAATAACTCTTTTACAGTGATAAAGGGCACTGTTAAAGGTACTTCTGCTATCGTACTCATCACTTAAATTCGTTAAGAACAGCACCTGCAGATTTTATTTAATTGCAAACTTTCAATTAAAAATGTCTGTTCATTCAAAATTCGCTACTGCCTGCGGCAACTACGTATGCCAGCCCTTAGACAACGAAACCAGCCAAAACTTTTAATATTTCAACTCTGAGTCTGTGGGCACGTAGTTGAGGGCCACACCACAACACCATTTCATCATTTTAGATGATAGGTAATAAGAGGAAGAAATGGATATAATCCAATGACTAAAGACATATTTCGCAGTCGTTCGCTATTGTGAGGTGTGGCCTGGCTACGTTTCTCAAACGTCCTGTGAACGTCCACATGGTTCTGAATCTCAACTATATACTTTATTGAAATATTTGCCTTTCTTCTGATGTTTTCATCTGACACTCTACTCTTCATTAAATATTCTGAAAATTTATGTGAGGTTGTTAATTTGAGTTCTTCCAGTTCTAGTCTGAATAATGAGTACCTCTGTTAGACATTAAGAAGGAACTGCAGGATTAAATGGACATATGATACTTTCAATTCATCAGTCGAATTTATTTTCTTTCCACTGTCAAGGAGCTCTTTAGAACTTTATGGATACATGGATACTTTTTTCCCAAAGTTTCCGCTGATGGTAGAAAACAATCTGTCGCTATCTTCTCCACATAGAAAAAGAAAGCAGGATGAAACAATGCTAAGACATAGTTGTGGGTTACAAACAAATTTCCGTGCCGCTACAACGAAAATTGTAGTACGCTTTCGTTGTCGATAGGTCGTGAAGTCACTTGGCTGTATTCTCAGCGGTCATATCCGATTTCCTTAGGGAGCAACGATCTACAATTTCATCCATTCGGATTCACTGCGGAAAATGCGCTGTCATACTGAAACGTAGCCAAATTACGGCAGGTCGGGACACCTGCCACATGTAATGTTCCACAAGCCTTTTTATTTTTATAGAATGTGTAGTAGGGGGACATGAAAATGAGAAGCAATATCCTATAAGTTCATATGGTTACTGCGCACAAGGCTGCTAATCATATGGCAGATTTGACAAAAGACTACAAATAGACGCCTGGAAGTACGGCACAAAACAACTCTAAAGTGAAACTTCCTGGCAGATTAAAACTGTGTGGCCGACCGAGACTCGAAATCGGGACGTTTGCCTTTCGCGGGCAAGTGCTCTACCATCTGAGCTACCGAAGCACGACTCACGCCCGGTACTCACAGCTTTACTTCTGCCAGTATCTCAGGAGTGCTAGTTCTGCAAGGTTCGCATAAGAGCTTCTGTAAAGTTTGGAAGGTAGGAGACGAGATACTGGCAGAAGTAAAGCTGTGAGTACCGGGCGTGAGTCGTGCTTCGGTAGCTCAGATGGTAGAGCACTTGCCCGCGAAAGGCAAACGTCCCGAGTTCGAGTCTCGTTCGGGCACACAGTTTTAATCTGCCAGGAAGTTTCATATCAGCGCACACTCCGCTGCAGAGTGAAAATGTCATTCTGGAAACATCCCCCAGACTGTGGCTAAGCCATGTCTCCGCTATATCCTTTCTTTCAGGAGTGCTAGTTCTGCAAGGTTCGCAGAAGAGCTTCTGTAAAGTTTGGGAGGTAGGAGACGAGATACTGGCAGAAGTAAAGCTGTGAGTACCAGGCGTGAGTCGTGCTTCGGTAGCTCAGATGGTAGAGCACTTGCCCGCGAAAGGCAAACGTCCCGAGTTCGAGTCTCGGTCGGGCACACAGTTTTAATCTGCCAGGAAGTTTCATATCAGCGCACACTCCGCTGCATAGTGAAAATCTCATTCTGGGAACTCTAAAGTGGCCTGTGCACGTACTAGTTAGTCAGACCTCTATATATTGAAGCAATTTCGCACTGTAGATACCTTGACAGAAACTGTCAGCAGACATCGTGATGTTACAAAGTTAAGATGTCGAACCCCCAAAAGAAAGCGTGTGCTTCAGTTATATTAGCTACATTTTGCAAGCAACAGAAAACAATCAAAAAGAGGAAATGGGTCCGAGAATGGTTGAAAGAATGAGCGACTGGTCACATGTTAATTTACCGACTGTCATCAGAACCAAGGACACAAAGATTTCATAAATTATTTTCTAATAAGTCCTGCATCGTATGAGAAGTTATTAGTGTTGATAAGAAATAAAGTAGAGAAGTAAAATACGTTAATGAGAGACAGGAGATTAGGAATAATTTTGAGATTGCTGGCGACGGACAGGCCATTCAAATGATCGAAGTTTAGTTCTGTAATATCAGCAAGAACATTTAGTATAATTATATGGAAAGCTGGAAAGCAATTATGTACGTGCATTGCAAGAACCTATTCAGGCAATTGACGTGAAATACCTTTTATGGTTTTTGATAATTTGGTCAAAATGACAAGCATTTCGCAGATCTCTTACTGGTCATTGTATGACACATTTTTCGAAATGAGAGAGTTTTTTCAAACTGCTTTGTAATACAACCATCTATACTATATTTTCAAATTAACAAAGTAAGCAGTGCCAAAGAGCATCTTCTATTACCCTTGTTTAAGTGGTGCAAACAATGATTACCCTGCTAAGGGCCTATTAAATTTCTTTTATGTTAAAAGACTTTTTAATAATTGAATGTGGGGTATAATATACACGACGGCAAATTGAAAAAATAAACAGTACACATTAACCATGTGTGGCTGGTTAGTGAAGCTCTGTCAACATCCGAATGGAGAATATTGTCAAACCGCCAATATTTGACCTCACACGTTTACTATGTATTGAAAATACTGAGAATATTTTGAGGTCCATCATTACTGCTCGTCAGTGTTTCTAGAATTGACAGTACATCAATGCGAACTCTCGATACATCGACAGTTGGACAATATTACTGAACGTGTGAGGTGTCCGTAATGTGAGGACGGCGGCAGCTGTGGCAGCGCACTGAGGGCAGGACAGCGCAGGCGCTGCGGCCGCTGGTCGCACATGCGTTTCAAGTACTCGCACTCACATCTGAATGACAGTTCTGCAATTCACACTTCACTGCTCGGTATCACACTGCTCTACGCTGCAGCGCCAAACGATGTGTCGAGGTGGAGGAGCGTGTTTTCCCCCTGAATATCTTTCTGCATTCCTTCTCGTAATAACAGTTTAGTATTTTACGATGTCGCAAACCCAGAAGAAACGACTGACAGATGGCAGGAGCACATATAAAAGAGGGGCCGTAGGTCGTGATCCAGCAGTGAGGTAATATTTTGATAGGGCATTGAATAACCTGAGCGCAAACAAATCGGCAGAAGTTGATTATATACCTTGGGAGCTACTGAAAGCTGTGGTAGATATGGGAATTAGGAAGTTACAGGTGTTCGAGATGGTGTCAAAAGTCTGTCATACGAGTGACTTCCATACCTATATAACTATTCCATATCAAGGGAGGCACGTGCGGATAAATGTGAAGACTAATCGCTCTCTCTTAGCTGCCCGGTGTGGCCGAGCGGTTCTAGGCGCTACAATCTGGAACCGCCGACCGCTACGGTCGCATGTTCGAATCCTGCCGCGGGCATGGATGTGTGTGATGTCCTTAGGTTAGTTAGGTTTAAGTAGTTCTAAGTTCTAGGGGACTGATGACCACAGCAGTTAAGTGCTCAGAGCCATTTGAACTATTTTAATCGCTCTTAAACTGGCGAACAGCAAAATGAATTGCGCACTTTAAGAAGGTAGTTTAGTTTGAGCAATGGGAAACGTAAGAGAAAAATAATTCTCACTTTTCACTTAGAATTGGAAGATAAGTTTGAAAAACGCAGAATACCTCCGTAGCATTTGTACACCTAGTCGTAGCCTTCGACTTCAACGGGGACAAACAAGATCATCTGGTTACCTTCAATTAGGAACGGGGGTGCACTCAGCGACTGTGACCTGATTTATAAATGATAGAAGACTGCTATCAGTTGTTTTTTTGCACGATTTATTTGGCAAATCCAGATTTCGGCTAGTGCCTAGCCATTTCATATTCTCAATGCATGTCTACCCTGTTGTTCGGGCGAACGTCATAGTTCTTTGAATACTATAGTACACTATACTTTGAATACTATACACAGTGTCCCATTTATCTTGACCACCCTAAATAACTCTTTGTCCAGATGCAAATTGCAAAATGTTTCAAGCAAATGTTCTTTAGCCGCCAGGAGGATATCGATCAACATGAGTGCCTTCGTTGTAGCTTCGGTTTTTACAAATGATGAATAGCGGTATGACTTTTTTAAATGAAGCCCTATATTTTTTATTAACTGACAGGTCGAATCATGTTTGCACAACATGATAAGTGCCATGTCGCCTGACGTGATGCTTGTCTCATGTTGTTCGACGTGACATCATGTATCATGTCACTTTACTTGACACCGTATTAAATGTCAAGGGTACTAATACTGACAAGCAAAAAAGCGCTAACATGTCAAAATGTTTTGATTTAGCTGTCTCTGAAACTGCCATCAGTCGGAAAGCTAGTTCCCTTATTTTACATCCATAACTCTGCACATGTATACATGGAAGAATCCTGGAGATAGTAAAAGGTATCAGATAGATTATATAATGGTAAGACAGAGATTTAGGAATCAGGTTTTAAATTGTAGGACATTTCCAGGGCAGATGTGGACTCTGACCACAACCTATTGGTTATGACCTGTAGGTTAAAACTGAAGAAACTGCAAAAAGGTGGGAATTTAAGGACATGGGATCTGGATAAGCTGAAAGAACCAGAGGTTGTACAGAGTTTCAAGGAGAGCATAAGGGAACAATTGACAGCAATGGGGGAAAGAAACACAGTAGAAGAAGAATGGGTAGCTCTGAGGGATGAAGTAGTGAAGGCAGCAGAGGATCAAGTAGGTAAAAGGACGAAGGCTAGTAGAAATCCTTGGGTAACAGAAGAAATATTGAATTTAATTGATGAAAGGAGAAAATATAAAAATGCAGTAAATGAAGCAGGCAAAAAAGAAATACAAACGTCTCAAAAATGAGATCGACAGGAAGTGCAAAATGGCTAAGCAGGGATGGCTAGAGGACAAATTTAAGGATGTAGAAGCTTATCTCACTAGGGGTAAGATAGGTACTGCCTACAGGAAAATTAAAGAGACCTTTGGAGAGAAGAGAACCACGTGTATGAATATCAAGAGCACAGATGGCAACCCAGTTCTAAGCAAAGAAGGGAAGGCAGAAAGGTGGAAGGAGTATGTAGAAGGTTTTATACAAGGGCGATGTACTTGAGGACAATATTATGGAAATGGAAGAGGATGTAGATGAAGACGAAATGGGAGGTAAGATACTGCGTGAAGAGTTTGACAGAGCACTGAAAGACCTGAGTCGAAACAAGGCGCCCGGAGTAGACAACATTCCATTAGAACTACTGACGGCCTTGGGAGAGCCAGTCCTGACAAAACTCTACCAGCTGGTGAGCAAGATGTATGAGACTGGTGAAACAGCCTCAGACTTCAAGAAGAATATAATAATTCCAATCCCAAAGAAAGCAGGTGCTGACAGATGTGAAAATTACCGAACTATCAGTTTAATAAGTCACAGCTGCAAAATACTAACACGAATTCTTTACAGACGAATGGAAAAACTGGTAGATGTGGACCTCGGGGAGGATCAGTTTGGATTCCGTAGAAATATTGGAACACGTGAGGCAATACTGACCTTACGACTTATCTTAGAAGAAAGATTAAGAAAAGGCAAACCTACGTTTCTAGCATTTGTAGACTTAGAGAAAGCTTTTGACAATGTTGTCTGGAATACTCTCCTTCAAATTCTGAAGGTGGCAGGGGTAAAATACAGGGAGCGAAAGGCTATTTTCAATTTGTACAGAAACCAGATGGCAGTTATAAGAGTCGAGGGGCATGAAAGGGAAGCAGTGGTTGGGAAAGGAGTGAGACAGGGTTGTAGCCTCTCCCCGATGTTATTCAATCTGTATATTGAGCAAGCAGTAAAGGAAACAAAAGAAAAATTTGGAGTAGGTATTAAAATTCATGGAGAAGAAGTAAAAACTTTGAGGTTCGCTTATGACATTGTAATTCTGTCAGAGACGGCAAAGGACTTGGAAGAGCAGTTGAACGGAATGGACAGTGTCTTGAAAAGAGGATATAAGATGAACATCAACAAAAGCAAAACGAGGATAATGGAATGTAGTCAAATTAAATCGGGTAATGCTGAGGGAATTAGATTAGGAAATGAGACACTTAAAGTAGTAAATGAGTTTTGCTATTTAGGAAGTAAAATAACTGATGATGGTCGAAGCAGAGAGGATATAAAATGTAGACTGGCAATGGCAAGGAAAGCGTTTCTGAAGAAGAGAAATTTGTTAACATCGAATATAGATTTATGTATCAGGAAGTCGTTTATGAAAGTATTTGTTTGGAGTGTAGCCATGTATGGAAGTGAAACATGGACGATAACTAGTTTGGACAAGAAGAGAATAGAAGCTTTCGAAATGTGGTGCTACAGAAGAATGCTGAAGATTAGATGGGTAGATCACGTAACTAATGAGGAGGTATTGAATAGGATTGGGGAGAAGAGAAGTTTGTGGCACAACTTGACTAGAAGAAGGTATCGGTTGATAGGACATGTTTTGAGGCATCAAGGGATCACAAATTAGCATTGGAGGGCAGCGTGGAGGGTAAAAATCGTAGAGGGAGACACTAAGCAGATTCAGAAGGATGTAGGTTGCAGTAGGTACTGGGAGATGAAGAAGCTTGCACAGGATAGAGTAGCATGGAGAGCTGCATCAAACCAGTCTCAGGACTGAAGACAACAACAACAAACAACAACAGCAACTCTGCACAGAAAATATTTGTCTTTTTGTGCTACGATAGGAGCATTTTTCATTCTGGTATACAATATGTACAAGAATCAAGAAGGAATAATCAGAATTCAAGATCAAGAACGAAATGCTCAGATTAAGAAGGTTGCTGACAGATGTGAATATTACTGAACTGTCAGTTTATTAAGTTACGGTTGCAAAATCCTGATACGAATTTTTTACGGAGGAATGGAAAAACTACTAGAAGCCGATTTCTGGGAAGATCGGTTTGGATTTCGGAGAAATATGGAATACGCGAGGCAGTACTGATCCAACAACTTCTCTCGGAATAATGGTTAAGTAAAGGCAACGCATTGGTAGACTTGGGGAAAGCTTTTGACACTGTCAAATAGGATACTCTCTCTGAAATTCTGAATGTAGCAGGTGTAAGATACAGGCAGGGAAGCTTACATACAACTTGTACAGAAACCAGACGGAATTTATAAGAGTCGAGGGACATGAAAGACGAGCAGTAGTTGAGAAAGTAGTCAAATAGTGCTGTAACCTATCTCCGATGTCATTCAGTCCATACATTGAGCAAACAGTAAAGGAATCCAAAGAAAAATTTGGAGTAGAACAAGTAAAATCTTGGAAGTTTGCTGATACGCCGTAATTCTGTCAGAGACAGCAAATGACTTGGATGAGCGGTTGCACGCAATAGACAGTGTCTTGAAAGGAGGATATTAGCAAAAACAAAACAAGGATAATGGTATATATTCCAGTTAAGTGAGGTGATACTGAAGGAATTAGATTATAAACGAGACACCAAAAGTTGTACATGACTTTTGTTACTTGGGCAGCAAAATAAGTGATGATGGCCGAAGCAGAGAATATATAAAATGTAGACTCGCTGTGGCAAGAAAAGCGTTTCTGAAG
Source organism: Schistocerca gregaria (assembly GCF_023897955.1). Taxonomy (NCBI): domain Eukaryota; kingdom Metazoa; phylum Arthropoda; class Insecta; order Orthoptera; family Acrididae; genus Schistocerca; species Schistocerca gregaria. The sequence continues at coordinate 657,448,564 of NC_064920.1, forward strand.
GAGAGTAATTTGTTAACACTGAATAGACTTAAATGTTATGAAGTGTTTTCGCAAGATGTTTTACAGGAGTGTAGTCAGGTATGGAAGTAAAACAAGGACGGTAAACAGTTCAGACAATAAGAGAATAGAGGGTTTTGTAATGTGTTGTTACAGGGGAACACTGAACATTGGATGGCTATGTCACGTAACTAATGAAGAGGTACTGAGCGTAAATGGGGAGACAAGAAATTTGTGGCATTACTTGATTAAAAAAGGGAGTCGATTGATAGGACACATTCTAAGACATCAAGGAGTCACCCATTTACTATTGAGGGTAAATATGAGGGGAAGGGGCTAAAAATCGTAGAAGGAGACCAAGAAATGAATAGAGTAAGCAGATTCAGAAGGTTGCAGTAGTTGTTCGGAGATGAAGAGGCTTGCACAGTACAGAGTAGCATGGAGAGCTGCACCAAAAAGTCCTCGGCTTTAAAGCCACGACAACAACAAAAATAGGGATGTAGTTCTTTGCCCGTATGTTTAATCTATACATCTAGGACGCAGTGACGGAAATAAAAGTTCGAGAGCGGAATTAAAATCGAGAGTGAAGCACCAGAATAGCGGTCAGGAGTGGCGGCACGGCGGTAGCGGGGCGGCGCGTGCCACACCTGTTTGTGCGTCCGGAGCGTTAAGTGGTGGACTCCTGCTCTAACCGAGCTAAGTGTTGTGCAAGGACGGCGTTGATGCAAGTCGTTCTTTCAACACAGATCCGCCTCCGCCAGCAATGTGGCCCAGGTTTAGTTAAATCCTCAGGCAGTCGACTGTGTAGTGGTGGATCACATCGATGCCTTATAGAAAATTCTTCACAGAAAAGCTCTCACATTAGTATGCAAAAACGTTCCTTTCAATAGACTGATTGTCTTAAGCAAAAATAAATTTGTGAATCTGACTGATATCCAAAATTTTAGAAATACTAATCCTGCACCACAAGTTGATACCAAGCTGCCGACACTAAGACTCAGATATGCGTTGTACCTAGAATGTTATGAATATATTTCCATAACGTGGAGCTGTTTCTCAATGAAACAGTGACAGGCCAGACGGTACACGTCATGGTTCAGGCTACTGACATTGTTGATACCAACACATAACATAAGAAGATCAAAGAAATCAATACTGAGGTTCGACAACTACAATCAACTGTAGCCTACGTCTTATCCGAAACCAATCTGCATTCAAGAGAAGATTAAAGCTTTTTCCTTTATCATCCGTGTAGTTTCATTCCCGGCTTATCCCTACTACTCTTTCTGTCCATTAGGAAACGAGAACCTCTCACACTGCAAATTATCCGTCCTTCTCTTTTCTTCCTTCCATCTCAGCTGTTAATTTCAACCTTCTTTTTCTCGCTTCTCCTACGATCAGTCACATTCTTCTGTGCACTTATTCCTTTTGTCCTACTCCCATATACACTGAAGAGCCAAAGAAACTGGTACACCTGCCTAATGTCGTGTGGGGCCCCCGCGAGCACGCAGAAGTGCCGCAACACGACGTGGCATGGACTCGACTAATGTCTGAAGTAGTGCTGGAGGGAGCTGACGCCATGAATCCTGCAGGGCTGTCCATAAATCTGTACGAGTACGAGGGTGGAGATCTCTTCTGAACAGCACATTGCAAGGCATCTCAGATATGCTCAAGAATGTTCATGTCTGGGGAGTTTGGTGGCCAGCGGAATTGTTTAAACTCAGAAGATTGTTCCTGGAGCCACTCTGTAGCAATTTTGGACGTGTGGGATATCGCATTGTACTGTTGGAGTTTCCCAAGTCCGCCGGAATGCACAGTGTACATGAATGGATCAGGTGACCAGACAAGATGCTTACGTACGTGTCATCTGTCAGAGGCGTCTAGACTTATCAAGGGTCCCATATCACTCCAACTGCTCATGCCGCACACCATTACAGAACCTCCTGAAATAGTCCCCTGCTGACATGCAGGATACATGGATTCATGAGGTTGTCTCCATACCCGTACACGTCCATCCGCATGATATAATTTGAAGTGAGACTCGTCCGACCAGTTAACATGTCTCCAGTCATCAACAGTCCACTGTCAGTGTTGACGGACCCAGGCGAGGCGTAAACTATCTGTCTTCCAGTCATCAAGGGACCGAGAGTTGGCCTTCGGCCCCGAAAGCCCACATGGGTCATGTTTCACTGAATGATTCGCAAGCTGACACTTGTTTGTGGCCCAACATTGAAATAAGTAGCAGTTTGCGGAAGGGTTGAATTTCTGTCGTGTTGAACGATTCTCTTCAGTCGTAGCTGGTCCCGTTTTTGAAGCATCTTTTTTCGGCCCCAGCGATGTCGGAGATTTGATGTTTTACCGGATTTCTGATAATCACGGTACATTCATGAAATTATCGACGAGAAAATCCCGACTCCGTCGCTATCTCGGAGATTCTGTGTCCCATCGCACGTGCGGCGAGTATAACACCACTTTCAAACTCACTCAACTCTTGAAAACCTGCAATTGCAGCAGCAGTAACCCATCTAACAACAGCACCAGACACTTGCCGACCGCAACGCCATATTCTCCCTGTTTGCATATCTCTGTAATTGAATACACATGCCTATGCAAATTTCTTTGGCGCTTCAGTGTATTTATGTTAGTGTCAGATATCATGATTCGCTATCGACAAGGATGTAATGAGGAAATTGCTGAACAGAGTGATAAAAAGATTAACGTTTCTTAAATTCCATACATATTTTGCCCATGTATCACGTAAATCGTAATACTGACTCACTAATGACGTCTGGTTACATCTAAGAGAGAATTAATGTCTGCAGGTGAAGTAAACGCATAAATAATTAAAGTACTGTCGAAACGCAGATTCTCTGCATACTAAAGTCTCGCTTGTGATAAGCTGTCTATGTTAGGACCTGTCGTGTTCGGCTAGCGTCACATGTGTGTGAAGCCGATTTCCCGGCTCATTGTGACGTCTGACCTCGCGAATTTACGCGGAGTGCGATATGAGGCTCAACAAAGAGATAAAATGGAAATGCCGACTGCCAACAGAACTCAGATAGGTACGATACAACGCCCAATTTTCCAGGAATTGATGACTTCAGAAATTTTTGAACTGTATTTATGTGGAGATTTTTGGCCTACTTGAGAATAATGCTTACGCCATTGGAAGAGATGTCAGAAAGGTACAACACAAAGTTTTTTCGACATTGGACCTCACTCAGCTGCTGTATCTCCGATGGAAATATGCCATTCAGAAAACCTACCGTAAATATGGCTGCTCACGCTCATATAAGAAAGACAAAAGTGATGAATTTTATTCACTTGATACGCATAAAAATTGGGAAAGTCACAGTAGAGCAAGTGAAATAATAACTTCGTGAATCTGGTTAGCAAGATTTCAGGAGATGGCGGCAGAAACAGAAACGTTATATGAAGGTTGATTCACCTGGACACAGGTTACTTCAAAGCAAATGGTGTAACTGGTATCCATCGCTGACGTGAAACTGAGGAAGTTATTTCAGAAAATGTAAAACTGGAGTATAAAATTGTGTAAGGAAAAGTGTTAAACATTAACTGCATAGAGAGTTTTGGTAAGACTGAGAAATCCTATTTAGTTATAAATGATATTCTGTTAACACGACTAGCTTCGGAGACTATGTCTTCATCGTCGGGTGCTGCATGTCATATTTTCTGCATACCGCAACACAGTGTAAGACGTCGTGGTCTCCTGACCTTCATTGCTTACATATTCCGCCCTCACAATAATATTACGCACATCAAGACGCATCATTCGAACACAAACTCGATAAGATAAAGTCAATGCTGTATGAATTCATGTAAACGATATGCAAATAACAAGTAAATCGCAAGTGCGCACCGAGTTTGAAATACTCGAGGCTGGCGTACACACACACATTCAAGACATGACGGTCACAAAAGCTTTTAGTTCGAGAGAGGCAAACTGCACGCCAGGAGGCCGGTCCCTTCAGAGGACGAGTCAACCTATCTACGTAAGCCGGCGACTGCCCATAGAGCAGACAGCGTTTGCCTGAGTAAAAGGGAGAACGACCCTGTGTTCGACTTAAAAGCAAATTGCGCTACATTGTGTGGGAGCGCCCAGCCTATGCATTCTTTACAAACATAGCACACAGTTTCAGAGGTTTCCACAGGGAGACAGCAAACGCCAAACGTCGACGCTACAGATTTGCAGATTGGTCGCCTTAAACGAAACGTCATTCTCCCGTTTTAGAAGAGCAATGCTGGTTGGCAGACGATATTCCTGACGCCTTGAACTGAAGGAGTAATGGAAGAAACCGAAAGATATACCCCTTCACGTCTGGTGTGGAGAGGGGCCGATCCATTGTCGCTCTTGGAGCGAGAACACGTAACGAGAGTGTGTGCACTCAAAGAGCGAGGAACAAGTCTCTCCTCAGTACTTCACTGGGAGAGCACCTCTGTTGAGAGTGAATCGGAGTGCGACTCTTTATTGAGTCCTTGCGATTAAGCGTTGTTCACTGTGTTGGCCACCACACTTATTGTGTGGTGTGAACTGAGTGTGGTGGACTGGTTATCTGACCGGTGTACCATGCCAATAATTATACTAGGGGAGAATAGGAGTCCTCGACTTCATCAAGGTGTAGGGAGAGTTTGATTGGCGAAGGTCAATCCAGATAGAACGAGAGTTATCTTATATGTCAGCAGCGACTGGTGCAGACAGCAGTCATCACAGCTTACGGTATTATGCGCTACAGCTCTTGCGAGCCCCATATTCCCTCCACAACAGTACGCTTCATTGCATTTCACATGTGACAGCCTTGACCATACCTATCAACGTCCTAACGGATAATTTTTCTACTTGAGTAGGCCCAGCTCTCAGCCATTCTGCCAAGTCAATAACAATCTTAAACTTTCATTAGCGAATCCTATCCTTAAGAGGCAGCTTCACATTCCGAAAAGAACCCAGAAATAACTTCTTCAGTTCATAACTAAAAGCGCTTTTGTGATTTCTCAAAATTTTTGCAAAAAAATAATAATTTTCATTAGTTTCATGTTTTTCTTACACTAACTATCATTACTCCAGTACCCAAGTATCCCACTAGTTACGTAAGAAATTTTGTGAATTTTTGAGTCATTTCCTTACAGCAGATGACTCCAGAAGATATTTATTGCTTAAAGTTTTTCAAGCATTTCTCTTTAAAACGTTAGGAGCGTCTGTCTGACTTCTGTAGTAGTGTGGGGGTGGAAATTGCATCTTGCAGGAGCCACGTAGTAAAGGGTACATCTCAGATTAATCCGTTGCGCAGAATGAGAGACTAGCACCCACACGTCGCTCATAACAGGCTTGCTTCTGACAGCTCTGGCGCATCTTAATGTCACAAGTGCGTGAGTGACATGTATTTGCGATTAAACAATCCGCTCGCCCCACACACATTACTTGATAAACCATGTAGAGTGTAGCTACCGATGATGGAACAATAGTTCCCGAAACGTTTCGCTAGCAAATTATCACTTACAACCGAAGCGGATTTCTGAATCTTATCAATTTGATCTTCAATTTTGGTTGTTCGACAAACCAGACTTTATGTACAGAAAGTTTACAGAATGTATACCAGAGAGAATAGACGGAAGAATAAGTCGATGAAAAGCCTTTACCGGAAGATGAAATGGATCAGTGACTCATAAGCGGAAGTATCCGAGGAGTGTAAAATGGCACTGGTAGAAATAGTAAGATTTAAGAGGAACGGAAATACATGGTATGTTCTCGAAAGGACGAAGGTTTAGATTATTTTTCCGTCGACATGGAGGATAGGGGAAGAATGCAGTCGGCATGGTTGTTAGGCTAGCAGGTTTTAGTTGTTAGTCAGTTGTTATTAGTAGGTGAAACAGACGAATCCAGTAATGTCCAACTAGCTCGCAGTGTTGAAAGAAACACAAGGATTTCATTATAAAAAGTACATAAGGAATGCGAATGGTAGAGTTGCGCAATACCAAAACTACGGTTCGGTGGTTGTAGTACGGTACATAAATGACAAAGTGAACGGTAGTCTTTCCGGCATTAGTGGTAGCCTAGGTAGGGAAAGAAACATAACTGAACTTATCTTTCTTTTTAGTTTGTTTATTTTGCACATAGTTAGAAGCGCACATCGTCCAGTGATAGTCCATTGTGTATTTTATGTCCTTACAAAATATAAATTACATTTTATAAGTAATAAAAATTGGCTGATCACGTAACTTCTGCTCTTTTACGGAACCAAGCAATTACTTTTGATACAAGTGCAATGTATATGCGCAACAAAAAATTTGTATGTGAGGCACTGATCGCATACGCAAACAACGCGATCGAGATGATGTAACGTCCAGTAAGTGTGCAACAATCTTAAGGTACAGGTAACGCGGTTACAATCTTAACTGACCAATGATAATAGGAAAGCGGCCATAGCCTACGCTTACTTATGATAGTCTACGGTATCCAAACGGTAGTTTTCAATTTAAGCACACAGCGCGTAAAGGGCGGGCCAGCGGCGCGGGCAACAGAGGCCCGGAGACAGAGCCCTGCGGCACACCAGCCACGCTCTACTTGGGCCCGCGTTTATCGTGTTAGAAGCAAGGTCGGCGGCGGCGCGCGGCGCGCGGCCCACGTCACTCGCGCGCTGACGCACGCCCTCTTCCTCCCCATCCAGTCGGCGCTGACACACACATGCAGATAACAAGTCAGCTGCCTGTTCCCATAATAAAGCGCCTGTGGGGCCTCTACGAGACGGTCTGCAATCCAAACCTCACTATTTCCCTAACTGCCTCGCATTTTCCATGACCTCTAGCGATCTGAGCTTGTCTAGCCAATGAGGATCCATAAGGCAATGTAAACAACTGCATCAAAGGTAAATGATGTTCACAGGACTTGTGGCCTGCAAAAGTGTCATGATGATCTACACATTGGCAAAATGTTCCGTTTTACACCCAATTCGGATCTCTGGGAAGGGACTGCCAATGGCATGATGATCACAACCAACGAAACGGTAATTTTCTACAAGTCGGAACGTGGGATATCAGCAGTCTGAATGTGGTAGGGAAGCTAGAAAATCCGAAAAGTGAAAGTCCGAGGCTCACTTGAGATACAGTAGGTGTCACTGGAAAATGGAAAGAAGATTAGCACTTCTGGTCAAGGGAAAACAGTAATAACAATAGCAGCAGAAAATTGTGTAAAGGGGCGTAGTATCCGTCAGGAATAGGAAGACAGGGCAACGAATGCTGCTGTCAACACTTAAGTGATAAGGTATTCTCATCAACATCGGCACCAAACCAACTGCAACAGGATAAGTTCGGGTATATATATGCCAACATCACAAGCAGAAGATGAGACAAAGAAATTGTATGTGGATCTTAATCTTGCAATTCAGTACAGAAAGCGAGGCAACGGATTCAATTGTCAAGCGTGAGTGGAACAATGTTATAGGAGAAGAAACAGTAAGAGGAGTTTTTGGTGAACCATGAGCTTAGTACTACGAACGAGAAAGGAGGAAAGGTGAATGAGTTCTGCTATAAGTTTCACGTAGTAATAGCAGGTGATCAAAAATCACAATACGCAAGGACACAATTTGTAAAGGCTTGGAGACACGGGAAGATTCGAGCTATATTATATCATAATCATATTCCGAAATCAGATGTTGGATTACAAATAGTAAACAGCAGGAGACATAGACTCAGATCACAATTTAGTAACGCTTAGACTAGACTGTAAGTTAAGGGGAACGATCGTCTGGTAGAACCAATGAGGTAACAAGTGGGGCCGGCCGCGGTGGCAGAGCAGTTCTAGGCGCTTCAGTCCGGAACTGCGTGACTGCTAAGGTCGCAGGTTCGAATCCTGCCTCGGGCGTGCATGTGTGTGATGTTCTTAGGTTAATTAGGTTTAAGTAGTTCTAAGTTATAGGGGACTGATGTCCTCAGATGTTAAGTCCCATAGTGCTCAGAGCCATTTGAACCATTAACAAGTGGGATATTAAAATAAAGTGGAGTAATCGAAAGCATTTGAAATTCTGTAAGGCTGCAGATAGTGCGACATTGGCAGAAGTGACACCCAAATGACTACTCAAGTGGATTTGTAAAATCTGTAAGTCTGAAGGCATCCGGAAAAATATATCCATACAATACCGAAGGCATCAAGGATAGAAAAGTGTGAGAACTATCGCACAACCAGCTTAACAGTGCATGCAGCCAATTGGCTGTAAAGAAAACCGTATGAAAAATGGAAATGAAAATTTAAGATGTGTCAGTTTGATTGTTGGGAAGAAGACGGCGCCGGAGAGCCAGTGTGTGTGTGTGTGTGTGTGTGTGTGTGTGTGTGTGTGTGTGTGTGTGAATTCCTAAGGGACCAAATTGCTGATGTCAACGCTCCCTAGACTTGTATGCGACTTAAACTGACTTATGCTAAGAACTACACACACACCCATGCCCGATGGAGGATTCGAACCTCCGGTGGAAAAGGCCGCGCAATCCGTGACATGGCGCCTCCAACCGAGCGGCCACTCAGCGCGGCTTTGGTTGCGAATTAAAGAAGTTACCCATAGACGGGTGTCTTTTTAGGAGAGCCAGTAATGACGTTGCTCTCGATAATGGAAGAAAGACTTCGAAACCACAAGATATGTTCAGAGCATTTATTAGCCTAAAAAAAGCTTTCTGCAATGTAAATGGGTGGCTGATGTTGAAAAAGGTGGAACTTATAGCGAAATACAGTAATGTACAATATGTACAAGCTCCAAGAGAGAAAAATGCGTGGAAGAGTAAGGACGAATTAGTCGAATTAGAAAGCGTGTAAGACAGAGTTGCAGCTTTCGCCCCTAATGCTCATCTGTACATCGGAGAAGCAACGACGGAAATAAAAGAAACGTTCAGCTGTGGAATTAAAAGCCAGGGTAAAATGATATCAATGATAGGATTCGCTGATAACATTGCTGGAGTCAGCGAGAAAGAACTGTAGGAATGGAATGAATAGTATGATAAGCACACACTAATCAGAACATAGAAGAAAGTAATGAGGAATCGCAAAAATGACACTAGCGATAAACTTAATATCAGAATTAGGGACCGTAAATATACGACATTAAGGAATACTTGTACGTTGGGAGCAAAATGCCACATGAGAGATGAAGCAAAGGGGACATTAAAAGGGCAGACTAGGAACCGCAGAGAGGAAATTCGTGACCAAACTAGGTCTCCTAATATGAAACATTGGCCTTAAAGTAGAAAATAAATTTCTGAGACTGTACGTTTGGCACACAGCATTGTGTGGAAGTGAATCATGGAATTTGGGAAAATTGGAAAAGAAAAGAATGTAAGCGTTGGAGGTGTGGTGGTGCCTACAGAAGAACGTTGAAACTTAGGTGAACTGATAAGAACTGAGGTAGTCCTCCACTTCATCGGCGAGCAATGTATAAGAATCGATAAAAATACGTGTGTAAGATAGCAAAGAGTAACGTGCACGGTACTTGAACGAACTGTAGACGGTAGAAAAGTGGGGGAAGAAAGAGATAGAACACATCCAACAAATGACTGAGTGCTGCTCTGAGGTGAGGGGGACGGCACAGGGCAGGAACGCGTGGCGGGGATCGTCAAACCAGTCAGGAGACTGATAACCGAAAACAAGAAGAGTGTCAAGTGTTTACTAACGTTGTTGCACACAACTAGGACAAATCCTGTTGGTGAAAGGAACATTTGTCTCCAGTATCGCACAGTGAGTGAGAAGCGAAACACTGGCACGCAGCTGATGTTCACGTCGTTTGCCTTAAGCCTTGAATGCATAAGTGGCGGACTAACAAAAAGCATGAAAGGGGTGTGCACGACCCCTGCCTTAATACAAGTTGTAAAAGTTGGTATTAAAAGAAATATTATCAAATTTTGACGGGATTATTTACGCAGAAAGAATCAGGAAGTACGTAGTACGATATTGTGACCTTTACTCTAGTATAATCTCAACTACAACGTTATGTATTATGTTAAAAGTTTCCTGAGTTGAATAACTAACTCTTAATTTTACTGATCCACAGAATAAGATTTGCCCATTAAAATAACACTCTTCACAAGAAATGTTCACCTGAAAGTACTTTGACGTTAAGAAATACATTTACCTTCAATTGAGTACTCAGTTTTAGCTTTTACAGTACTTCTGAATTTTCACTAGAGTATTAGTGAGCCAAACTGTTAACTATTGTCACTAATCTTTAATGCATAATTCAGGTAAAACATTAAATGTTGGAAAGATGGCTGGTTCGACGGTTGGTCTAAAAGAGTCGTATCATACTTTAGGTGTGCATGGATTACACATGATATCTACTAAAACAAACAAATTTTAATACAGTGTAGGGAGAAAATAAAACGTTGCAGGGTCTAAGAGACACCAGTTCTGCATCCAAGGGTTAATTAAGTTCAGACTATCTCCTGGATGTCGCAGAGAGTGTCAGCGGTTGTCGCTTTTAATGGGCATCCGCTTTCCCAATAGAGCTCGGCGGCTCACTTGAGGGGCGTAATGTAAGTCGGAACCGCGTTCCGACGTGTCTCTACCTTGCGCGTCCACAGTAACACAAACCCAATACGGAAGCACACTGCCACTGATAATAATCCTTCAGGTGGTGCAGTTACTCGTTTGACATGTTATCCACAAATCGGAAAAAGGCAATGCAAACTTCTTCTCTGACGCTGCCGAGATAAAAGTCTGATACCTCGCACAGGTATCGCACGAAATGAATAGAATAATTCAGCAGTTCAGTAAACATTCTCTTGTTGTTGCACATGGCTACAACAGGCAGAAAAATGTACAAAAATAAATATTCCTTTGAAAAGGAAACGGCCAATATTTTCTCTTACACTTGTTTGAACAGAGCTCGTGCTCTGACTCTGAGAATTTTACTGTAGACAGTACGCTGAACCTTTATGTTCCCTCTTCCTGTTCACATTAAAATAATTTTTTATCTTCAAACTTTTTCATGCAGTATATTCTGTAGTCTGCATGTCATCATTCGCAGGGAAGTAAAGTCTCATTCTTTCTCTTGCGATTTAATATCACGGAAAGGAAAATAACATCTATGCAACTGAGAATTGAAAGTTATGAATACCCCGTGGAGCAATGAAATTACGCTACCATTACACAGGGAGTGAGATTTAACCACTTCAAAGGCACGCGGCGTAAGTGATCAGCTGGATGGGTGAAGTGCTTGAGGGACAGCATTTAGTCATGGACACCTTTTTGCGGATCCGCTACAGTAGCTACGGTGCACGTTGAATGCAGCCAATTTGTTAACCGCGGCAGGAGCTGTACACACTGTGATTCTGCCACGAAGTGCAGAGTCAAGAGCCGAGTACGCTACTGCAAAAAGACAGTGAGGCAGTACGGAGTTAGGTTGTGAGCGCGCATGGCAATCGCCTGATTTTGTGTACAGAAGACGAGCTAGAGACATTCGTATAAGGGAAACACAGTGACTAGTGGCACTACATTACATCACTTATGACGCCACCGATGATTTCACCAATGACGTCATCGATGCGTAATCAGATTTCCCCACCCCTCCTCTTACCACGCCTCCGACATAGGCTAATTTCCCAATGAATAAAATGGTGGGAAATCCAGATCTTGGTGGGAAAATCAAAAATTGTCAGAAAATTCAAAAGTACATGGGTCTTCCCGCTTTCGTAAGTCTTTGTGGAAGAAGGGTTATTATCCTAAGTACAAATTGGAGGGAAATTATAAAACTGAATATGCCGCACAGTCATGCTTATGTGAAATTCAGATTTTCAAAATGGGACCTTTGCATACTGGCACAGGGTTTATAACCTCAGAAACCCAGATGATTCACCTAGAATAATGACACAGACTCTACAGAATCCACGATGGCTCATCTGGATTACTGGTACAGTCTCTATGATGTCAGGTATCCTAGGTGCCCCCTCACCCCCGCCCCTTGAGACAAAATATGTTTATTTCCCCTACAGGTGGTTCCCCTGTGCCTCTCGAACAAGGAAATGTCGCTCCCTCCTCCCCTTTACGAGTTTTTGGACAAAAGGTGTTTGTTTCTTCTACAGGTCTAGGCGTGTCTGTTACACAAACGATACCAGTCTGAGCCTGAAGACGTTTTCATCCTACAGACAGTAACGAGTCTTCTAACCTACTTTCAGCGGCATGAAAAAACACTTAATAAAAGCTATTATTCGCTCAGATCACTTATTGTAAGCACAGACTTCAAGAAGGCGACCAGGTGTTTCCCCGATGTTTCCTACCGCCTGCCACATGTTGAAGACCAACATCTCAACTATAAAAAAAAAGGGTCAAATGACTCTGAGTACTACGGGACTTAACATATGTGGTAATCAGTCCCCTAGAACTCAGAACTACTTAAACCTAACTAACCTAAGGACATCACACAACACCCAGCCATCACGAGGCACAGAAAATCCCTGACCCCGCCGGGAATCGAACCCGGGAACCCGGGCGTGGGAAGTGAGAACGCTACCGCACGACACGAGTTGCGGGCGTTTTAATCTCATTTTGTTCGTTGCATCTGCTCGGAGCGGACGTCGTAAGACATCCGGTTATGTTCGTTGTTGATCGATTAACTCAGTTTTTTTGTTACAGAGGGCACGTAACCCTCTGACCGAACACGCTGAGTCACCGTGCCGGCGTATCGCTCGGCTACACCGGCCTGCTCTAAAACAATCCCTCCCCATTCTGACATCATAGTTTAAATAGATAAGTTTGGAGGTCATTTCCCTTAATAATGTTACTTAAAAATTGTGCTTGGTTCATGGTGTGGATTCCTGTAGTCATGTCCTAGTTCATGAACCACGGGCAACGTATGAGTGGCCAAGTAATTGACCCGACAGTCGGGATACCAGTTACTTTGGAATAAGGCTGGGCATCTCGGACATATTCTGAGTCGTGGTCACCTTTGTGCTCATACGGCAAAGACTACCAAATCAACCGGTTAGTCCCTCTACCGTTAGGGGTAAAACCCAATGGGACTCGGGGCAAATAAGGCTAGCAACCTGCTGGCAACAATCAGAGCAAAATTCCTCGGAGTCCCACCTCTAACTGACAAACCAGGGACTCCTGAGATACGACTTGGCAAACAAATGGTAATGAGATGGGGAGCTATTAATGTCAATGGGGGCAACTCTGGGAAGAAGGTAGAGATGGCAGAAGCTACAGGTAAGATGGGGCTGGACGTTTCAGCTGTTAGTGACATTCGGGTAAGGGGTGAGAAAGAAGAGGGAGAATACAAGGTCTACCTGTCAGGAGTCAAAGCAGGAATAGCACAATGGGGTGTAGGGCTTTACATCAGGAAAGAAATGGAACACAGCGCAGTTGCAATAAGGTATGTAAACGAACGACTGATGTGAATAGATTTGACAGCGTCTAGCAAGAAAATTAGGATTGTGTCAGCATATTCGCATTGTGAAGGGACAGATCAAGATAAGATGGATAGTTTTTATGAGGCACTCAGTGATGTAGTTGTTAGAGTGAAGGACAAGGACAGTGTTCTGCTCATGGGTGATTTTAATGCCAGGATTGGAAATCGAACAGAAGGGTATGAAAAGGTTATGGGTAAATTTGGAGAGGATATGGAGGCCAACAGGAACGGGAAACAACTCTTGGATTTCTGTGCCAGTATGGGCTTAGTAATCACAAACTCCTATTTTAAACATAAGAACATTCACCGGTATACTTGGGAAGGCAGGATAACCACATCTGTCATTGACTATATAATAACAGATCAAGAACTCAGGAAGGCTGTTAGGGACACAAGTGTATTCAGGGGATACTCTGATGACACTGATCATTATTTAATCGGCAGTGAAATTTGGAATGTGAGGCCGAAAGTGCAGGAGGTCAGGTCCATATGTAGGAGGATAAGAGTGGGGAAACTTCAGGATAAGGAAATCAGGCACAATTACATAACAGCGATCTCAGAAAAGTACCAGTTAGTTGAATGTAGTCAGTTACAGTCATTGGAAAAGGAATGGACAAGGTACAGGGACACAGTACCAGAAGTGGCTAAAGAATGTCTTGGAACAGTAGTGTGTAAAAGTAGAATGAAGCAAACAGCTTGGTGGAATGACACAGTCAAGGCAGCCTGTAAAAGGAAAAAGAAGGCGTATCAAAAATTGCTACATACTAGAACTCAGGTAGACAGAGAAAGTTATATTGAAGAAAGAAACAAAGCCAAACAGATAATTGTAGCATCCAAGAAGAAATTTTGGGAAGACTTTGGAAACAGGTTGGAGACTATGGGTCAAGCTGCTGGAAAACCATTCTTGAGTGTTATTAGCAATTTTCGAAAGGGAGGTAAGAAGGAAATGACAAGTATTTTGGACAGGTCAGGAAAACTGCTGGTGAATCTTGTGGATGTCTTGGGCAGATGGATGGAATATTTTTAAGAGTTGCTCAAGGTAGGTGAAAATACGATCAGTAATGTTTCAGATTTCTAGGTAGAATGGGATAGGAATGATGATGGAAATAGAATCACATTTGAGAAAGTGGAGAAAATGGTCAATAGGTTGCAGTGCAATAAAGCAGCTGGGATGGATGAAATTAAGTCGGAACTCATCAAATGCAGTGGAATGTCAGGTCTTAAATGGCTACACAGGATAATTGAAATGGCCTGGAAGTCGGGACAGGTTCCATCAGACTGGACAAAAGCAGTAATTACACCAATCTTTAAATATGGAAACAGAAAAGATTGTAACAACTACAGAGGTATCTCTTTAATCAGCGTTGTGGGTAAAATCTTCTCAGGTATTGTTGAAAGGAAAGTGCGAGTATTAGTTGAAGACCAATTGGATCAAAATCAGTGTGGGTTTAGGCCTCTTAGAGGTTGTCAGGACCAGATCTTTAGCTTACGGCAAATAATGGAGAAGTGTTATGAGTGGAACAGGGAACTGTATCTATGCTTTATATATCTAGAAAAGGCATATGACCGGATTCCTAGGAGGAAGTTATTGTCTGTTCTACGAGATTATGGAATAGGAGGCCAACTTTTGAAAGCAATTAAAGGTCCTTACATGGACAGTCAGGCAGCAGTTAGAGTTGACGGTAAATTGAGTTCATGGTTCAGAGTAGTTTCAGGGGTAAGACAAGGCTGCAACCTGTCGCCACTGTTGTTCATATTGTTTATGGATCATATGTTGAAAACAATAGACTGGCTGGGTGAGATTAAGATATGTGAACACAAAATAAGCAGTCTTGCATATGCAGATGACTTAGTTGTGATGGCAGATTCGATTGCAAGTTTGCTAAGTAATATTTCAGAGCTAGATCAGAAATGTAAGGACTATGGTATGAAGATTAGCATCTCCAAAACGAAAGTAATGTCAGTGGGAAAGAAATATAAATGGATTGAGTGCCAAATCGGAGGAACAGAGTTAGAAGAGGTGGACGGTTTCAAGTACTTAGGATGCATATTCTCACAGGATGGCAACATAGTGAAAGAACTGGAAGCGAGGTGTAGCAAAGCTAATGCAGTGAGCGCTCAGCTACGATCTACTCTCTTCTGCAAGAAGGAAGTCAGTACCAAGGCTAAGTTATCTGTGCACCGTTCAATCCTTCGACCAACTTTGTTGTATGGGAGCGAAATCTGGGTGGATACAGGTTACCTTATCAACAAGGTTGAGGTTACGGATATGAAAGTAGCTAGGATGATTGCAGGTACTAGTAGATGGGAACAATGGCAGGAGGGTGTCCACAATGAGGAAATCAAAGAAAAACAGGGAATGAACTCTCTGGACGTAGCAGTCAGGGCGAACAGGCTTAGATGGTGGGGTCATGGTATACGCATGGGAGAAGCAAGGTTACCCAAGAGACTCATGGGTTCCGCAGTGTAGGGTAGGAGGAGTCGGGGCAGACCAAGGAGAAGGTACATGGATTCGGTTAAGAATGATTTTGAAGTAATTTGAAGTAATAATTTAACATCAGAAGAGGCGCCAATGTTAGCACTGAATAGGGAATCATGGAGGAATTTCATACGGGGGCTATGCTCCAGACTGAACGCTGAAAGGCATAATCAGTCTTAAACGATGATGATGACAAAATTGTGCTATCCTTGTAAAATTCACCACAAAACATTTATGCATGTAATGGATGGAGAATATCTTACTGGCAGCAACATAGCCAGCCACCAAAAACCTATCAATGGTTGGTGACTATTTCACTGGTAGGTCCGTAGCCAGTCACCATAGACCTATCAAAGGATGGTGACTGCTTCACTGGTAGGAAGATAGCCAGCCAGCAAAGACCTGTCAGACAAGTGAATTATACGTACGAGGCATGTAGCAACAACATTTATGGATGAAACACACGTATACGTATTTACGAGTCGAATCATAGCCATATTAAATGGCAGATCCATATGAGAGGAAAGTTTGATATTTTCTAAGAGAGCAGTGGTCAATACCCTGCTTCTACACCAATTTTAAGATGAAAAAAGTTAATTGCCATCATCAGCAGAACCTCTCACCGTGTGTTGAATGTAATATGTAATCAAGAGCCTACAGCAACGATCGTGTAATTGGAATGGCGCGAGAAAGTGCCAGCTGCCCGCATAGTAGGTGTGTATGATTCACCGCAAGGTCACACAACGACTCATCAGCCAGGAGGAGCACCTCTGCCAGACACATCGGGCAACCCCGAGCCGCACGTAGCTGCTGCGCTGCCGTTAGCAGGGTTCGTTTTGCGAAAAAATTTCCTGACTGTAGTTAATCGGCAGCGGGCGATAAATCAATCCATCGTAGTTTCACGTCAATTTTATGCTCAAATCAAAGAAGATTGTATCTAAATAAATGAAAGTTTTATCTATAAGAAGCATAAAGTTCGTCTCAGGGGTTTTCTTATGTTTCTTACAACGAATATTGAATCGACAACGATGAATCTAGCGTTGTAACTAGAGAATATACTACAAAATCATTTTTTCACCTAAATCACAGAATTTTCACGTCAGGCCTTCCCACTCCCCCGTCCCTACCTCCCTAACATCAGACATACACATCGAAGAATCAAGTGTAATTACCCTCCCAGCAAACGACATATGACACCAACCACATAACAGAGTTTCCTCTCTACGCGTTTCCGACTCATCGTATGTTCCACAGTGAACACATAACATCAGACGTCCCCATAGGATTTCTAGTCGGAGTTAGTTGACATACACACAGAAAATCATTGAATATACGTTGAAATTGGCTGATTTTTTGCTGAAATCGATGAATATTGTATCTAAAAAAAGTGGACTTCACATTATACAAATACACCTTTGTCAGAGCTGTCCATAGCTACTATGATCCTGGTAGGATGTCGCTCATTTCGTCCCATAACTCTTGTCATCCACTTCAGAATTAAGAGTACTAGAGTCTTTCTTTACATGACACTTTCTGAGAAACATTCCAACAAATCTAAGCTCTCCATTCACTGCTTTCGTACTTTACAGAGTCAAACAACGATTGAAATTACCCACCATGTAGCAAACGAACAGTTGTTAAATATAGTTATTCCACCAGTTATAAAACCAATGCAAGCAAAGCGAGCAATTCAAGTTAGTCACTGTCTAGCAAAGGAATTTTCATTAAATAGAGTTTTTCCACCTTATGCACAAGACCAGAACAGAACACTAAATCACCACACTCTCACATACAGTAAATGTTAAGCAAATGGTTAGAGAAACGTATGAATAAAGCTGACACAACCACATAACATCCCGTCACTGACGTAGAATTGCTATAACTATGAAAGTGAATGACTCGATTTACCTCTACGATGGGACGAGGAAATGCTTTACTTCACATTACCCCAAATGACCTGTAACGTCTAGACGGGATGCAACTCGATTTTTCAGCTTTCTTCATAAACAAACAAATTTACTTCGATATAGGTTTTCCAGCTGTTTGTATCTACCCTAAAGCGACTATGATCCACATAGTCGTTTTTCAGCTTTACTGGAATAGGATGAAAGTCTTGTACTTACAAGTGTTCCAAATAGTTCTAGACAGGCAGAGTTGCCTTTTTGATTTGGACTGCAAAAATCCTGCACCTCAATGCATGGTGAGTCAGGAGATGTGTTAGTGATTCCGAACAAAAAGCGCCGTATGAACATATGTCCATATTCCTGTTCTTAATAGTCTCCGATGGAAACTAATGAAAACAGTGGGGAACGGGACAAATGCAGGTGATAGTAAATGAAACATTGGGATCTAACGTTTTGGTTTCCTCACGAAAGATGTTCAAAATCTTCACAGTCAATTGCAGTGCATTTTGTTACTCCTGTAGACAGTTGCTGTATTTCTGATCTGAGCTCATTCGTGTTGTCGTTTACTTGAGGACACGCATGCAAAATGTGAGCGAGAAGTTCCTACTTGTATACTTGTAGACTTAAGCAACTCCACAAACAGTAATCTAATGGAGTAAGATCGGGTGACCTTTGCGGCCCATAAATAACACCATGGTTAACGATCCAACGCATAGGATACGTTTCATTGGGGTACTGTGTCACTAGTTGTATGGAATTTGCAGGAACTCCATCATGATGAAGATACAATCAGCTTTGTGCTGCCAAAGCAATATCCTCAAGACAGTTATCTAAAACAATTGGACCGTTTATTCTCAAGACAGTTATCTAAAACAACTGGACCGACGAGTTGGTTTTCAATAATAAATGGTCAGTAAAGACAACATTATACATGGTTGTATTCGCATGTGATTGCTAGTGAAGAAGAACATGTTACTTATGGCTGTGATTTCAAATAGCTGTAATTCAGATACGGTAAATAGAAGGGCGCTTTTCATTTGAAGCTTTTTGTTCAGTATTTCTAGCACTGTCACCCCTCAAAGCATGTACCATTCCTTCTGATTCATCCTATGACATAAACGACTGACATATACATCAAAGTTTCCAAGCCATTTATAACTCATTTCTGATTAATTGTGCCCGTGCTTGTATAGGGAAACGTGCTGTAACAATTCATACAGATGTGCGTGTCGATGTGGTTTAGTTGGTAGAGTGGTACTGGTTGTAGTAGCAGTAGATTCAATAGATTCAAACAGTAGCTCCAACAGCGAATTCAGTAAGGTATAGTCATACTATAATACTTTATTTTGATGGGTGACAGTATTAACAAATACTGATTTTTCGCTGTTAGTCCACCTGTGATGAAAATTTGATATCTGTGTAAACGAAAGCTACTCCAACCAGCATTCCTATAAACGGAATGTGATGTAATACCCAGGCCAGCCCTGTATTTTGAGTGATTCATCAAGAAAATTACTACGTTTTACGTTTCACATAGGACTTCCAACATTTCCAGCAGATTTCTATCCACCACTCAGCCCTAGCGTTCAGGCTTACCACCCATCAAGCGTATGTTGGAGAGGCACGTAGAACTGTTTCCAGACAAGCTCCATGATACACACAATTTGTTCCCAGATTTTGAGTTTCCCCTGTCTCCAATGTGTGCACCACTAGCATCTCTTAGTGCACCAGTGAATATGGTATTACTTTCTGCAACGTTCCAGTGTAGTGATAATTTATGAATGTCCACCATTTACTGACACGATAATAGTGCTGTCAGGTTATGATTGATATCAACTGTATCGGAATTCAGCACGAATAACTGCAACGTCCGACTATCGAACGCTGATAGTGTTTCTGGATTAGGTTAAGAACAATCAGAGGACAGTGATAATATACAACAACTGACGAGAATCCACGCCGAGCTCTCAGTTCCAGAAACCTGACGTATGTCAGCAAAAACATGCAAAGTGTGATATTTTTACGTGTACAGATTTTATTAAATTTCTTGTGAAGCCTTACAGAGCTCACTCGTCAGAACACTTAAGAATAAGTCTCGGCCATGAATTTCTAACGTGTAACTCACATGTGACATTGCCACACAGTAAACCACATAGACGAAGCATTCTACTTCCCTTGTACATACATCTACACTGCTACCGTGCACATAGTACCCAGCATGGACATGAGTAACGCTATTACCATATTGAATCAAGTTTTACAGGGAAAACTGGCCGTAAATTAGGTCGAATATAATCCAGAAAATAATCTGTATTAATTTGTACCTCTCGCAGTAACTACATTCACTGGGATGAAAATGGAATCAAGAACACCGATGAAATGGTGAACAGGTGGACCCGAAATTGCCATCTGGTGATTGTCTGACGATTGGTGTTTTAACTGACATGTTTCATGATGGCTGCACTGCTATTTACTCGATTGTCACGGAAGAGCTCGAAATCGCAAATTATGTAATATTTGTGTTCCGAACAAGCTTAGCGATCCATACAAAGAGCAAAGTCAAGCGGGCGACCGTATTTAGATTTCTGACGACAAGATGATGTGTTTCCCCACATTGTGAAAATTTGGATGTCTTAAGCAACGCATAATCAAATTAATAGTTAATATAGTAGCGATATTTAACTTCGCCAAAACGGTATGACAATTATGTAATTTTACTCGACTCGAAAAATGCAGCCCACCTTTTTCTGGGACAAAAAGGGTGTTATTTCGGCTGATTTGCTCCAACGTGGGCCCACAAATAGCTGAGGTGTACTGAGCAAGGGTCACCAAACCGAAACGTGCCGTCCAAAATAGACGACGCGGGAAAATAGTATCCAAAATATCATCTTCACGATAGCCCCAGTTCCCTCACAGCTTTCCGTACCGAGGATAAGATTCAGTATTTTCGCTGGGGACTTTTCAAACATCTACCTTACAGACATCGGTCCCAGTGACTGTTACCTCCACTTGCCTCTAAGAACTACTTGAACCTAACTAACCTACGGACATCACACACATCCACGCCCGAGGCAGGACTCGCACCTGAGACCGCATCGTGGTTCCGGACTGAAGGGCCTAGAACCGCTCGGCCACAGCAACCGGCTTGCCTTCAAGATGACGCTGTACAAAAGACCAGGGTTGTTAATTTGTTCAACTAGTGCAACGTTACAAGTGCTTGCAAGTGAACGGCGATTATTAAGAAAAGAGAAGCAAGTTTCCAGGAAACTAAGACCGCCAATAAAGGTCGTTCCTGACAAATATACATGTTTTTAATGACCGAATGTCCCTTGCAGATTACACTTCGTATGTCCCCTCACTTTCAGTAATATCCTGTCAAACTCTTTCCGAATCTAGCTCGACCTGGCTGAAACTGTTTGTTGAGAAGTCCCCGAAACGCACGTGAGAAGTGCGGTGATGGACCATCTTGCTACAACCACATTTCCTGGCGGACATACAGAGGCACAACTTCCAAGAGTGGGTCCAGTAGGTTTTATAGGAAGATCAAGTATGCAGCACCAGTTACCTTGGGTGAAAGGAGATATGGCCCAATTACGTGAGCGTCCAGAAAACCTGACGACGCGTTAATATCAAACCGGCGCTGATATCCCTGAACATGTGTGGTACGAGGATTTTAATCTCCCCAGACATGGCTGTGTCACGAATTCAGAACACAGTCCCTAGAGAAAGTACATTCATGTTCAGAAAAACCGGAACACCTTGAGGTGGGACGCTCATATTCACAGGAAACATACATTAATATATTCTGCAGAAATGATTAGCATTTGAACCATGTCGGGTCACCCATTGAAGGCCAACATCGATATCGTGGCGCAACACCATGTACCGGTAAAATATGGCTGCGGCTCTCGTTTTCACTATAAACCGAAGGCAATGGTTCAGTGTAACCTGAGCAGACGTGCAGGGTGCGTACCGGCAAATCAGTGAGCTTAAAAAAGAACGCGCTATTGGCATGAGAGAATGTTGCGACAGTGCAGCGAATGTGCGCAGAATGGTTCAAGGAAGGTCATAGAACTCGAATAGATGGGTCAGATCGCATCGCCCAAACGATCTTCAGAGAAGATCGACACCACATCCAAATAGCATTGTAGGACAGATCTGCGTCCTGCTCGGCTCTGGCACAACAGTGGAACATTGCAACAAACCATATACAGTCAAGGGGGGCCAGTCCGTCGCCGTTTATTACGGCATCGGTAACGTGCGCGTCGTGAACTTCTCCGCCTACCTTTGGCGAATGTTCAGAAACATGCCAGACTGCAGTGATGTATGGAACGACGTCACTGGGGATAGGAATGGCACCAGATAGTGATTTCAGACGAATCCATGTTGTGTTTGTTTAATAATAATGGCCGCCTTTTGGTTTGACGCAGAAAGAGGGAGCAGCATCACAGAGACAGCATTCGCACAGGATATACAGCACCATCCGAATGCTTTATGGTGTATGGTGCTATTGGATGCAATCACAAATCACAGTTGGTGCGTGTCCAGGACACTGTGACTAGTGTGACACACGTGAATGACATCCTGCGACCCGTAGCCACATACTTTCCGCACAACACACTAGACGCCATTTTCAGCAATACCACATGTTTATGCATGAGCAAAGGCCTTCTCGGTGTCACAGGACATCAACCTTTTGCCTGGCCCGCCAGATCACCAGACTTGTGACTAATCGAAAATGTTGAGATTGCGGTGAAAAGATGGGTGCAGCACTTTGACCCAGTACCGATCACCACAGGTGAACTTTGGAACAAGGTGACTGCAACACGGATGGCTATACCACAGGATGCCATTCGCGTCTTATACGCGTCAATGACATCACGCGTGAACAAATAATCACGGCCCATGGTGGACCCTGTGCCTGCTAGGCAACAGGACACATATTGAACAGAGGTCACTGCAGAAAATGTTAATGTACATGTCCTGTGAATATGAACGTCCTGTCTCCAGCCGTTCAAGGTGTTCTGTTTCTTCTAAACATCAGTATACATTGATCTATGAACAGATGTCGACATGGAAACAGAGGTGTGTCGATGCAGGAATCACGTGCAGTAGGCAAACCGTTGTGGAAAATCGTCCAGAGCCATACTGTTGAGCACCACAGCCCTGTCTGCTCTCTGTGAAGGTACCTGCTTTTCAGCCCTGCGTGCCGGCTGGTGTGGACGAGCGGTTCTAGGCGCTTCAGTCTGGAACCGCGTGACAGCTACGGTCGCAGGTTCGAATCCTGCCTCGGGCATGGATGTGTGTGATGTTCTTAGGTTAGTTAGGTTTAAGTAGTTATAAGTTCTAGGGGACTGATGACCACAGCTATTAAATCCCATAGTGAACAGAGCCATTTGAACCATTTGAACAAGCAACTCTGGGACTTTTCTCTTTCCCTCAGAAGAAGTGGGCGCGTTATATATATCAGAACTGAAACCGTCATAGAGCGGAAGCGGTACGTTTTTAGGCATGGGTTAGTAATCAAAATATTATGTACTCACTCCCCTTTACCAGTTCTAGAAGGTTGTAATGGGAATTTCCCACACCCGGTAGATCGGCTGTCCTCCGATTTATAGAAAAAAGTGGCAAGTGCAACACAATTGTATCACAGCGGTCCCAAAGTAAATACACTGAAAAACAGGCAGAGGCGCTCGCTCTTCAGTAAGCTGCCAGAGGAGAGTGGCGTCGGTGTGGAGCAGGTGCGACGGCCGGGCGTCGCGCGCTGCCCACCTGCCAGGCCGTCAGCCCCGGCGGCTGCTGGCCACCGCCGGATGCCTGCCCAGCTCCTGCCTGCCGACTGCTAATGGCAGCGCTCGCCACACTCTGGCCGGAGGACGGCGGCAGGAGGACGCGCTAAAGTCTGCCTCCTACACCAATGGCTTCATCAGCAAAAGTCTCAACGTCGTTATTCAACAAACGTCACGAAATACACTACTGGCCATTTAAACTGCTACACCACGAAATTTAACCGACAGGAAGAAGATGCTATGATATGCAAATGATTAGCTTTGCAGAGCAGTCACACAAGGTTGGCGCCGGTGGCGACACCTACAACATGCTGACATGAGGAAATTTTCCAACCGATTTCTCATACACAAACAGCAGTTGACCGGCGTTTCCTGGTGAAACGTTGCTGTGAAGCCTCGTGTGAGGAGGAAAAATGCATACCACCACGTTTCCGACTTTGATAAACGTCGGACTGTAGCCTATCGCGATTGCACGCACAGTTCGGCGACGTTTTCAGCAGCATGGACTATCAGCTCGGAGACCATGGATGCGTTACTCTCGACGCTGCATCACGGACAGGAGTGCCTGCGATGGTGTACTAAAGGCCGAACCTGGGTGCACGAATGGCAAAACGTCATTTTTTCGGATGAATCCAGGTTCTGTTTACAGCATCGTGATGGTCGCATCCGTGTTTGGCGACATCGCTGTGAACGCACATTGGAAGTGTGTATTCGTCATCGCCATACTGGCGTATCACCCGGCGTGATGGTATGGGGTCCCATTGGTTACACGTCTCGGTCACTTCTTGTTCGCATTGACGGCATTTTGAACAGTGGACGTTACATTTCAGATGTGTTACGACCCGTGGCTCTACCCTTCACGCGTTCCCTGCGAAACCCTACATTCGAGCAGGATAATGCACGACCACATGTTGCAGGTCCTGTACGGGTCTTCCTGGATACGGAAAATGTTCGACTGCTGCCCTGGTCAGCACATTCTCTAGATCTCTCACCAACTGAAAACGTCTGGTCAATGGTGGCCGAGTAACTGGCTCTTCACAATAGACCAGTCACTACTCTTGATGAACTGTGGTATCGTGTTGAAACTGCATGGGCAGCTGTACCTGTACACGCCATCCAAGCTCTATTTGACTCAATGCCCAGGCGTATCAAGGCCGTTATTACGGCCAGAGGTGGTTTTTCTGGGTGCTGATTTCTCAGGATCTATGAACCCAAATTGCGTGAAAATGTTATCACATCTCAGTTCTAGTATAATATATTTGTCCAACGAATACCCGTTTATCATCTGCATTCCTTCATGGTGTAGCAATTTTAATGGCCAGTAGTGTTGTTTTATTGCAGTTTTTCACTTCTGGCCACAGAAGTCATTCTTTTTCTTGTAGCTTGAACTCTTCTGTTTGTGCGTATCTGCGTAAAACAATATTACAGTGTCGATCCGACTTGATTCATAACGCTTTTGGTTTATATTCATCCCTAAACTAGTTTAATAGAAATATCACCATGTCTTAGAATAAAGAGTTCCGCTGAAACTACGCTGACGGAAATAAAATTGCAACACCCAGAAGGAGTTCTGCGACATTAACGGATGTCGGTAGGCGTGTTTCTGTGTCTGAAAGAGAAGATGCGAATTCAAATTTCGCGGCAGTCGCATAAGAGCGGCCTTAGTAGCCCATCTTTGAGCATCCATGTCAGGTCTGCTTTAAATAACCGCTCTATATGTCGTGGGCGTTAGTTACCATTAACAACGGACGTTATGAGTTGATGTTAGAAATTAATGCTTTTAAAGCGGCGGAGACGCCATTATCAGCACCCCACTCAGTTTGAACAAAGGTGTATAAAGAGCTGCGAGAAGCTGAATGTTCCTTCTGCGATGTTGCAGAAAGACTCGACAGGAATGTAGTCATTGCACATGAATTCTGGTAGCGCTGGTCACGAGATGTACGCTCAGAATCGCTGGGACAAGGAACTCAGGAAAGTTGCGGGCTTCAACTGGTAGAAGTCAGCAGCGGATAGAGATGCAAGGAAATACCTCTTAAAACTGTATTTAATAACTTAAAGAGGCTGCATCTTGTATAGATTGAATTAGATGAACTAAAAAATAAAATACAAAACAATTTCTATAACATCATAGTTACCTAAGAAAATTACAATTTTAATATGACAACAAGTATTAAAATAATGTGAGAGTCTGAAGAGGCAGTGTGAGTAAATTATACTGACTATGTACTATCAATGTTAATACAGACATTACTTGTGCTACTACAACTGCAGCCACTAATAGTGATAATAATAATAATAATAATAACAGTGGCAGTAGTTGTGACATAATAACAAGAACGATAGGGGTAAATAAAAGAATTTTCGGCCTACAAAATAGATGTTTTCTGATATAAGGAGTTCTGGAAAAAAGACCTTTAAGAAAGATTATTTCGGCTGGAAACGAGGAAGAGCAGGTTGGAAAGAGAGTTGTGCGAGGATAGCAAGTGCCTACGGGGACAATGGTAATCCTTATTGTTGCTTTAGTTGATGTGTCATTACCTGTCTTCTGAAGCTGGAGATGTTATTTAATTATCTAATATAATGCAGGACTCTGTTCCAGAGCCAGGTTCCTTCTACTGAGAGGGACTTCGAGAAGGTAATTGAACGTTGGAGTGGAACAGAAACTGTTTTACTCTGATGGGAACGGGTGTTTCTGCTGTGTTGTTGAGACAAGACCCTTAAGGACGAGGAGAGATATGAGGGATTGTGCATTAGTAGGACAGTAGAGAAGAGAGGGTATGGAAATCTCTGCGCTTGTATGCACGTAGCCAGTATAGCTGTGCATATAATGGCGGAATATGATCAAGAAGCTGAACATCACATATATAACGCACACAGGCATTCATAATCAGTTCCAGGTTCCAGAATAGCTATGGATATGATGGCGAAATGTAATCAAAGAGCTGAACATCACAGATACAACGAACACAGGCATTCACAACCGGTTCCGTGTGCCGAGAGCTTTCCTGAGAAAGGCCTTGCTTGATAAAATCGTGTTAATCAATAACAGGAATTAGCAATAACTATAATTATAAGTGTATGTACAAGTTTCTTTTTAAGGTCAGGAGGGAAAAGCTTTTATATCATTGTGGGCCTTGGAGAGATTTGATGCCTTCCGGCACATTACAGTTACGTGCTCAGTACACTTCAGATTTTCATCTTTTATTACTCCTAGACTCTTTGCTAAAGGAGAGAAGCTGATATTTCTCCCATTTAGGGTTAAAAATGGTAAGGATTCGCAATATTTCGGGCTAATGAGCCTAGGATGATAAGCAGAATTGCTTGGGTTTTGTATGGATTCACCTTTAATCCCATATCCTGCACCCATTTTTTAGTACACACGTGTCGGTATTGCGATTCTCGATAGCTGTCTTCAGATTTATAGATTCTGCACTTAGATACAACTGGGAGTCATCAGCATAGATGTGGTATTTTCAACAGGAGAAGACTGATGATACATCATTTGTGTACAATGACCTAATACTATCTGCCTCCACTATTTTTATGGCGTATCTTACGAGGTTATTATGACTTGTAAGACCGACATACCACGCTTAGTTTCTATGTTATTTAATAAATTATCGCCAGTTTTATTTGTAGTTAAATTCGGTCTTATCCAAACCCATTTCCTACTTGCATTCTTCTGTGACATTTTCTCGGTAAATTCCATTAACGTATGACCTCTGTCAGTTATTGGATCATGTCAGAAATCGCCCACAGATGAATGTTGTTTAGCTTCAGTAATTTCTAATTAAATTCCTTCGTTATCATTTTGTAATCAGATTTGCTGTTATGTCTTACTGTAAACCCTGGTTATAGTTTTGTGGCGGAATTAGCAGTCACGTATTTTCAGTTGTAACTCTTTGTAGAGATCTCTCTTTGTATAATAATAATGTGAAAACGTTGTTACAGAAACCTGAATGATTTCCAGAGAAATTTATTTATTTATTTTTAAAACAAACGTAGCAAACTTCTTTAGTATTAGTAATCCAGTGATCAATTTTTTTTCCACAGTAAAACCTCAGGTGAATTTCCTCATTGCTATGTTCTTCTGTTTGAACTGAATTAGGTCGTAATTTTCTGACTCCACTTCTGATATCCCACGCGTTGTTTTTACTTCCTCTTCTTACGCCACTAACATACTTTCAGATCCTAAAGTTCGGCTATTTGTTGTGCATAAAGAAAACGACACAGAAGCCGTTGGAGTTCTGAAACACATGTTGTTGTCTGTTTAGGCTGACTTCTTGGGTATATATAGTTGCGCTTGCCTTTGGAGTGAAGCCATTGCGTGATTCCTCTCAGTAGCAGGGACTCGCACGTCAGTGTAGGTCCTTAGATAACCCACGTTACATAAGCACACCTGTGCCTCAATGATTTGGTGAGACTCGTCTGTAATGCTAAACGTCGACAAACCTTTGCTCTCGACATTCTTTACCTAACACTGAGTGCTTCTAAGAAGAAGACCTGAGAGCCATGCGAAGTTATAAACAGTATGTATTACCGCTTTTATGGTGTTGAGAAATTGATTCTTAATGTAAAAACTGAGAATTGGCCGGTGGGCAGGGGAGATATGCATGTTGGGAACTACTAAGAAATAGGCAACGTAGTGGAGTAGAGCTCGTCATTATGACCGTACTGAAAATGGGAGTTAGCGGTGCATGTAGTGCTGCAATTGGATGGTAGACAGCCAGAGATTTTCTTCACTAGGTTACAACAGACAAGAAAACACGGAGGTGGTGTATGGTCGATCCCGAAGCAACATGGATACGTATGGCTGGAGGATGGACACCACATTTAACCGTAATCGATGTCGAATGGCATCTACTCGCCGCAGTGCCCTTTTGTCCACATGTTAGGTGTATACAGCTTATCGTCACCCCGCGTTCTTGTAGCTGATGATCCCGTGCCTGGTAGTCGCTGGAGCAACATACGCATTATATTTTTCATACTCTCTGAGTATTGGCCGTTGTTGTTACAAGTAAATGGCCCATTTATGGGCATCAATTTGTTACAGGACTTTAGTTCCTAGTTTGTATATGTAACTTTTTTTAAAAAATTTCCTCTGTGTTACAATACTTATGCAGTGGCCAGTGTCTGCGTTTTTATCGCTGAATTTCAGAACTAATGAAAAAGAAAGAGTGAAACATGTTGAGTGCAATTAGAGTATTCCTAATAAAAGGAACCAGTAGGTTGCAGAGCTTATCGTTGCCATACGAGGATCGGATCACCATCAACAACTGCTTTGCCTTCACTCTATCAGATAACGGAGACAGTTTAAGTAATGAGGGGTGCGACATTCAGCGAAGGGAAGCAAAAAGCCTACCAAACGCCACACACTTTAGGATACGAAATGGTTATGTTCTGCAGCAACAAAAATTTTCATTGCTACCCAATTGAACCATAAAACTTCACACGCAGGAGAAGAATACACACGGTGTCTTTGTTAAGGAAAGTAAGTGGAAGACCTGTTCTGAGGGACTGCCTCTGTACTCTTGTCAAACAGACCTAGCACCAGATGTCATTGAATTCAGAGCTGTGTTGCTAGCAACATGTCGGTATAGCTCAGACAGAAGAGGAATAGAGGCTTTCCGGTAACTGAAATGGGAATCGATGCAAGAAGCGTTACCATGCTCTCGCGATACAGTGCTGCGTCAAATTATAGTAGCGTGCAACAGCTCTGTCGGTCCCACTGCATGATCTGAGCAGGGGAGAAAGGAAACTAGATTATGGTTCAACTCCCCGCCGTCGACGTTTTCATCAGAGCTGGACCACTTTTCGGATCAGTAGAAAAAGGTAAGAAATATTAGGATGACTATGAAGATATAGAGACATTAGTTTTCCTCTGTTACGTAGTACATTACAATGAGGTGACAAGAGCCATGGGATACGCCTGGTGTAGTGCAGCAATGGACGTGGCATGGGCTCAACAAGTCGTCTGCCCAAATTAAGCCATGCTGCTTCTGTAGCTCTCCATAACTGAGAAAAGTGTTTCCGGAGCAGGATTATGTGCAAGAACTGACCTTTCGACTATTTCCCATAAATGTTCGGTGGGATTCATGTCAAGGGATCCGGGTGGCCAAGTTATTCGCTCTAATTCTCCAGAATGTTCTTCGAATCAATCG
Source organism: Schistocerca gregaria (assembly GCF_023897955.1). Lineage (NCBI taxonomy): Eukaryota > Metazoa > Arthropoda > Insecta > Orthoptera > Acrididae > Schistocerca > Schistocerca gregaria. The sequence goes on from NC_064920.1 coordinate 657,478,291, forward strand.
CAAATAATTGAGACACGCTGAGATTTCCATCGTTGTTCGGGAACATGAAGTCCATCAATGGCTGCAAATGGGCTCCAGATCGCCGAAAATAACCATTTCCATCGATGATCGGTTCAGATGGACCGGAGCGCCCAGTCTTTTCCATGTATACAGGGTCCACACCAGTATGGAGCCACCACCACTTCGCACAGCGCCTTGTTGACAACCTGGGCCTATGGCTTCGAGCTGTCTGAGCCACACTCGAACCCTACATTCAGTTCGTACCAAAGGGTCCAACCGATGTGGTCACGAGGCCATGACACTCGCTTAAGGCGAAGTCGCGCTGTTAGCTAAGGCATTCGCGGCAGTCGTCTGCTGCCATACTCCATTGACGCAAAATTTCGACGCACTGTCCTAACGGATACGTTCGTCGTACGCCCCACATTCAATTCTGCGGTTATTTCATTCATTGTTGCTTGTCTCTTAACACTGACAGCTCTACGCAAACGCCGCTCTTCTCTGTCGTTAAGTGAAGGCCGTCGGCCACTGCGGTGGTCGTTGTGGGAGGTAATGCCTGAAAATTGGTATTCTCTGCACACTCTTAACACTGTGAATTCCCTGAAGATTTCCCAAATGGGATGCCCTATGTCTCTTGTTCCAACTGAAATTCCGCGTTCAAAGTCTGTTAATTCCCGTCGTGAGTCCATAATCAAATCCGAAACCTTTTTACGTGAATCACGTGAGTAGAAACGACAGCTCAGCCAATGCAGTGACCTATACCTCGTGTTCGTGATACCTACTACCACCACTTGTACATGTGTATTTCGCTATTGCCGGCCGGAGTGGCCGAGTGATTCTAGGCGCTTCCGTCTGGAAACGCGCGACCGCTACGGTCGCAGGTTCGAATCCTGCATCGGGCATGGATGTTTGTGATGTTCTTAGGTTAGTTAGGTTTAAGTAGTTCTAAGTTCTAGGGGACTGATGACCTCAGAAGTTAAGTCCTATAGTGCTCAGAGCCATCTGCACCATTTATATCGCTATTCCATGACTTTTTTCACCTCAGTGTAAATATTACGTGCAGTGCAAAAGTAGCGCTATCTTTTACATTGTGGAGTGTTAATGTAGAGTTCGGTACAGTAGAAAATGTATGAGTGAATAAAATTAGTTCGCAGATAGTGAGACGGAAAGGAAGCAGATAACGATTTCCCCTCTATGACTCTGCCTCGAGCAGATGCGCTGAAACCACGGGACTTTCCCAACCTTTGCGTGACTGATAAGATAAGAAATATGTAGGTTCGCTGCAGAAACGCCAAGGAAAGGACTGTTGGGAAACACTAAATAACAGAATGCACAGGATAACTCTGTGCTCATACCACACAGAGCTGCTGCAACAGAGACGCCTGCGCAAGCTGACAGATAACTCTGGTTACGTTCCAGCTTGATGTAGAACCTGCCACAGCGTCCGCGTGGCACGTTTGGAATTAAAGAGCTGGAAGATTTCGCGTCGCATTTACTAATACACCGTCGATAATTAAACTTGAGAAAGGTAGCAGTTTTTGTATTGCGCTTATATAGTACAGTAGCAAGAATGGAGTATTGAATTTGTAGGTGTCTTGAATAATAACTGCTTGGGTGCTCTTGTAAATAATTTATCTAACGACCGGTTTCGGAGCTTAGGAATCACTTAATCAGGCATAATCAGGTTAAATTTGAAGAACTACAACAGGCGTTCACCACAATTGTGGTCCAATATAGTTACAGTGAACAGTAAGAAACAGAGTAAATTACTTAAATGGTGAATCATGACATTAAAGATTTAGACACGCTTGAGGTACCATGAACCCAAACTTCCGCTTACGTCAAGTTCCACTAATTGCTTCTTTCATTCGCAGACAAGGAATGTTCGCTTTCTTTCATGTTGTAACATTAATCTCGTGATTCACCATATAAGTAATTTGCTCTGTTTGGTGCTATTGACTGTAACTGTATTCGACCACTGTTGTAGGGAACGCTTTTTGTAGTTCAACGGATGTAGCCTGATGATGCTTCTAGGCTACGAAACCGGTCGTTAAATAAATTGTTTACGAGAGCAGGCAATCGGTTATTATTCAAGACGTCTACTTATGGCTGCGGTTATCCATCATAGAAGACTGTGTGTAGCCAATCTGTGGGTGATTTGGGGATGTACAGGGTAAGACATTTAGTAGCAGAGCTGCCACGTCGGGCAGTAACAACGACGCTAACCCAGCTGAGCAATGAGTCAAACCGAATTTATATGACACTTACGGGTCCCTCACTTCATGCTGCTTCAACTCTATGCAAACGTTCAGTGGTAGCAGCTGGTGAGTAGCGGCACGCCAGTCTCTTGGCAACTCACGGCCAGATGGGTGAGAGATCTATAGAAAATACTGGTCAGGACAACAGTCCAACGGCCTTTGTATCGAGGTAGGTCAGGACGGCAAGTGCAACAGGCACTCTTGTGTTAACTTATTGAAAGATAACCTCTCGGAGATCTCGAACACACTATACAGCCACCAGTCTCAACACGTAATAAATGTAATGGCTGCTGTTGATTGAATCTGACTGCATTGTGTCTCTAATGGCACCCCAAATCATTACACCAAGTGCTGGGTGCTCATGTCGGTGGCGAAAGCAGGCTGATAACGTTCCTTCTCCTCAGAGTCTCCACACACGGATACGCCCATCGTGATGCTGTAAGCAGTAACGGGATTCGTTTGAACTGACGACGCGTGTCATTCCTCCGCCCAGTACCACGAGTGCACCACTGAAACTTACTGGCAGATCAGAACTGTGTACCGGACCGAGACTCGAACTCGAGACCTTTGCCTTTAGCGGACAAGTGCTCTACCATATGAGCTAACCAAGCACGAATCACGCCCCGTCGTAACATCTTTTATTCTGCCAGTACCTCGTCCCCTTGGAAGGTAGGAGACGGGGTGGTGGCAGGATTGAAGCTGTGACAACGGCTCGTGAGTCGTGCTTGCGTAGCTCAGATGGTAGAGCACTTGTCCGCAAAAGGCAAAGGTCCCAAGTTCTAGTCTCGGTCCGGCACACAGTTCTGATCTGCCAATACTTGTTGTGAGTCTATGATCTTGCACTGCCGAGCGGCCAATATTTTTGTCTTATAGCGCAGTAAGCACACGGGAGCGTTAAGGTCCTGCATCGCTTTGAGTGTGGCACTCTAGAACTCACCGATTTCACAAGCAACGAGAGAGCAGCGATATTTCTTGACGACAAACAACACCCTCGCCAGACCATGCTATCGAAATCCGGGACTAGCAAGTACATCTTTTCCGAGGCATAACGCGATCTTTTCACAACCAACCAAAATTTAGATGTGATTTCTGAATGTGAAGCACAGTACGTTCTCTTGGATACAGAATGTAAAAGCTGTTACTCCTGCCTGTGTAGTGAGGTTGTGACAAAATGCCGATCATTTCCACATTCAGGCATCTAGGACAGTTCACGCCTATTTGATGTCTGTTACGTGCCGTCTTCGCAGCGTTGCAGTTTTAATGGCCAGCGGTATAGAAGTGGCTGTAGATCCCTACATCTCCCCTTCGTAAACTCGTCACTTACGTGCAGTATGACGCCCAAGGAGAGTGGGCGGCCAGACAGTTAACAGTGAGAACCGGGCAGAACGAGTTTGCTCCGTGCCCGGCCAGATATATTACGCAAAGGCGTATTGTGGAGTGTGAATGGGAGGCGTGTTTACCGGCGTTGGCGACCTCCTGGAGCGTAACGCTCCGCGACAGCCGCCACAAGAGCAGCGGGCGACAAACAGCCGTCCGCGCTTTGTGCTCCGCAGTGGAGGCGTGCACGCCACCAGCCTGACGTACGCCGAGCCTCGCTCTCCGAAACACAGCACGTTTTGTCCATGCACTCAAGGCCAGAGCGTCGTATGAAAATAGCACGACACACTCCCAGAACAGGGGTTTGGAACTTGTGTTTGAAGAAGCTGTCGTGTTTCTCAAAATGTTAACCTAAATACTTCAAATACATGACGTAATGCGATAGTAAATTATCTTCTCTGCGTTAGCAGTTACCCATGAGGATCTCACACTTCGCAAGTGCACTCCAGATTTTTACAGTGTTGTGAGCAGTCACGTTTGGCGAAGCAAATTAACTCTTAGAGACTGTGTGGACCAATAAGTACCAATACGTTTGACAACAGCTGCAGTATATACAAGCTTACTGTCCAGTGCAACATCAACATGAAATGAATGTAGTGGGGCTCTCCTGCTGGTGCTATACAGTGTGTCCCAGATATGTTGCGACAAGCTTCGAGGGGCTTTAGATGGTATGTCGAGGATCAAATCATGGATAGGAAACCGTGTCTGGAAGTGTCATTCAGCGACGGTGTAGGGTGTTGCTGTTAAAGGCGCCGGCGCCTGTTAGTAGGCCACCCCTTTAGCAGCAAACGTGACTTCCTACGCCTCCGGACCTTAGGCGGAACGTCTCGCAATGTTGCTTGTTATTCAGCGATCAGGACTGATTACCACAATTGCCAGTGGAGAAGACAGAACTAACTGTTGCATAGGGAAGCTTTGTTTCCTGTGAATGTAATGCTCAGCTGCGTCTGTGGATGAAGTTACAAAGATTTCCATCAGCACTTAACTTTTCTCCTGGAACAGTTTAAAATTTCCGATGTTTTTTTCGGCATGCAGGAAAAACATAAACTGTAAATGGAAATCCGTGTGCAAAACTATTATCCACTGAGACTACAGAGCACTTCATTCACAGAAGTCAAGGTCTTTCTTCACAGCAGCTAGCCCGGTCTTCTCCACTACCGATCGTGGCAATCAGTACATATCACACTTTGAGACGTTCTGTCAGCGAACAGAGTTACGTTTGCTGCAGAAGGGGTGGCAGGCATCGACTCCTATAACTTCAGTGCTCTGTACCGTTGCTGAATGGCGTTTCCGGACACTTGTTCCTATCCTCGATGTCATCCTAAAGACGCCATCTACAAAAGCTCGAAGTTTGTTGCAACATTTCTGAGCCACCAGTGTACATGGTTTGTTAGTAGAGTCCTCGAGTCCACAACAAGAGGTGAAACCTAATAATTTAAGACTCACATTCCAGTTAAACTAATGGATTTTTGGGTCTCCATAACTTAAGCAGACTCTTTTACGTTTGTTAGAAGAGTCTGTGAGTCCGCAATCAGAGGTGATACGTGATGACTTACGACTCATATTCCAGTTAAACTAATAGCATTTTGGGTCTCCATAATTTTAACAGACTTTTTACGTATGAGCCGAAATTGGGGAAGAGCGATAGCTGTCTTCATCTTACTCCAACTGAACTTGCTCTAGGCTTCGCACGTTTATTTTATGAAAAAGTTAATATGTTAGTTTACTTATATCTAAAATAACAGCGCGATCCAGGCCTACCCGCCACAGCTCAGTCTCTTTCGTTTGCTTTTTGCATATATTCTCCACAAAACAACTTTCGTTGTGCGGCGGTAGGTGCATGTGGTCTCACTAGTATTTCCACCTTTCTTGTTCCAGTCGTGAATGACGCGCAGGGAAAGTGACAGACTACAAACGTCAGTATGAGGTCGAGCTTCTCTACTTGTATCATCATGTACATTCCACGAGAAGTATGTGAAAGTTACATGCTACTTGATTCTTGCTCGAACGTACGCTTCCGGAATTTCAAAGGGACTTACAACACCTGTCTTGTGTCGTCTGCTGGAATTTGGTGAACATGTCAGAGATGCTATCGTTCCGTTCTGGATCTTCTCTATTTCCAGTACTATGAGTAATTGAACCTGATAACTGCTCCACACTGAAGAGGAATAAAAAATAATCGGTCGAACGATGTTTTTGTACGCTGTTTCTTTCACAGGTGATTTTGTTGATGAATGTTAACATTTTCTTTTCCACCAGACGCTACTCCGATCACTTAATTCCAGATATTTTCACGGTAATTACTGTTTCCGGTTATTTACCGCCAGCAGCGTAATCTTCCCGCCTAGTTAAGCGTAACACGTTAACTTATTTACACTGATGATTTAACTGCCAGTTTCTGCATACAGCTTCAATCTTATGCAGGCCTTCCTGCACTTTGCTACAATTTTATGGCGTTGTGACTTTCCTGTAGAGAGAGCCATCATTTGTCAGCAGTCCCATAGAGCTTACTACTCAATACGTAGATCATTTAAAATACACCTGTATACGAAAGAATAGCCGCCCTATAACATTCCCTTGGGGTACTTCCGAAGTTACTTGTACATATGATTATCTTCTCACACGAAAGACGTAGTAGTGAGCTCTGTTTGTTAGGAATTCATGGATTCAATCACCAAACTCATCCGATATCCCGTAATCATCTATGTCGTAGAGTAAGCTACAGCGTCAAGTGCAGGAACACATCTCCGATCTGGGTGCTCTTAAATATTGTCCACAAAATCTCATACACGAAGAAAGCGACCTGCGTTTCAAAATGAAGTAGGGCTTACAGGAGTAGGTCTAATAATCAAAAAGCCAATAGAAATACAGATAAGCTACTATGAACAGCATAGCGAATGCGTTATCGTAGCCAAGGTAGACCAAATCCACCACAATAGTACAAGTTTATATAATAAGTAGCTCCAAAGACAATGAAGAGTTTAGAAGAATGTATGATGGAATAAAGGAAATTATTGACATAGTAATGGTAGAAGAAACTTTAATTGTATGGTGGATTGGATTACAAGTCGATAGTAGAAAAAGGAAGAGAAGAGAAAAAAAGTAGGTGAATATGGGATGGGGAAAGAAATGAAAGAGAAAGACGCTTTGTAGTTTTGCATAGAACATAATTCAATCATCGTCAATACTCGGTTTCAGAATTGTAAAAGAAGGTTATCTATGTTGAAGAGATCTGGAGACACTAGAAGGTTTCAGATTGATTACATAGTGCTAAGAAAATATTTCGGTTTCAGAATTGTAAAAGAAGGTTATCTATGTTGAAGAGATCTGGAGACACTGGAAGGTTTCAGATTGATTACACAGTGCTAAGAAAATATTTCGGAGCGAGATTTTAAACTGTGTAATATCTCTTTATTTTCTATGAATTATTCTGATACAATTCTACCCTTGAATGACTTTTACAAAATTTCTATCTTCATACTCGCAGAATCCATGCGCAAAATAGTTTCATACAATAGCTATGCCATGAGCGCATAATTATTCTTTGTAGTACTCTCTCTGGTGGTTGTTAGAAGAAAAAAAGCTTCCGAGATTGTCTTCGTGCCAATTAGCCTGAGTTTTTGTTTGACGAATTGTAATCTGATTATTGAGATTTATGACCGAACATAACTGGTACGAAATTGTACAATTAAAAGGGAAATATATGTATTGTTCCTTCAAACAAAAGGTGTGTACTTGACAATTGATAATTAATTATATTCATCGATGTATTGCGTAGTTGTTAATCAGAAGGGAACTTCCGAAAGACTGGGTACGAAACTGCATTTAATAATCCAAGAGCTCCATTACTTCTTCGGAAGGTTAAACGTCATCAAAACCAAATATCCGCTTGATCTGAGGTTTCCCGACTGATTATCCAACGCTCCCAAAATTACGAGGCATTTTATTTGTACAGATTAGCACCCTGCCGCCAAGCACGAGCGTGCAGAGAAGAAGAATCATCGCCTGATTTCATTCTAACAAGTAAAATTTCTGAATCATTTTGAATGACTGAGCTATGACTGTGTTTCCTATCATGAATGATTGATTGCTCGGACGAATTGAGAACTAAATAGATAGGAGGAAAAATTACAACTGTAAGACATTTCCAGTGGCACACGCTGACCATAATTTAGTGTATATGAAATACAAATTGAAACTGAAAAATATGAAAAGTTAGGAAATAAAGGAAACGGGATCTGGATACGTTGAAAAAAAAAACAACAGAGATTGTTGAGAGTTTCAAACAGGGGAAAAGAATAGAATGGAGAGATGAAATAGCGAAGGCATCAGCTAGGTAAAAAGACAAGGACTAGTAGAAACCGTTGACTGTCATAGGATGTTTTGAATGTAATCGAGCAGCGAGGGATTAGCCGAGCGGTCTTAGGCGATGCAGTCATGGACTGTGCGGCTGGTCCCGGCGGAGGTTCGAGTCCTCCCTCGGGCATGGGTGTGTGTGTGTATCCTTAGGATAATTTTGGTTAAGTAGTGTGTAAGCTTGGGGACTGATGACCTTAGCAGTTAAGCACCATAAGATTTCACACACATTTGAACATTTTTTTGAATGTAATTGATTCAAGGACAAAGTATTAAAAGTGCTTTAGATCAAACAGACGAAATGGACATCTCTAATCCAGCCACAACGCCTTCAGCAAAGCTGAAAGTGTTGATTTCTTCTCCCTGAACTTCCCCAATTTCTCCTTGCATTCCTTTATTCTTTCTCACTGCGCAAGTTGCATAATATGGGGGCAGGCTACATAGCTATCTCACTCCTTTCTCGACTACTGATTAACTTTCTTGTCATTCGACTCCTATACCTATACCTATAATCTAGTGTATGTAACATCTTTTTTTTCTCACAGTAGCACTTGCAACTTACATCCTCAATTATTTGCTGAATGTAATACAAGATTTATCTTCCTCTTTAGTTTCTGCCCTTTACAGCTCCCTCTAGTACCATGCAAGTGATTCCCGCATCCCGTAATAGATGTCCTAGCATCCTGTCTCTTCTCCTTATCAGTGTTTTCCACATATTCCCTTCCTGTCCGATCCTGCGCAGAACCTTCTCATTCCTTACCTTATCTGTCCATCTAATTTTCAACATTCGTCTGCAGCACCACATCTCAAATGCTTCGATTCTCTTCTGTTCAGGTTTTCCCAAAGTCCACGTTTCTCTACCATACAATGCTGCACTCCAGACATACATTCTCAGAAATTTCTTCCTCAAGTTAGGGCCAATGTGTTTGCCATCGCTAGTGTGCTATTAATGTCCTCCTTGCTTCTTCCATCATTGGTTATTTTACTGCCTAGGCAGCAGAATTCCTTCAGCTGCTTCGTGATCATCAGTCCAGATGCTAAGTTTCTCGCTGTTCTCACTTCTGCTACTTATCATTACTTTCGTCTTTCTTCTATTTACTCTCAGTCAATATTCTGTACTCATTAGACTGTTCATTCCATTCAGCAGGTCGTGTGATACTTCTTCACTTTCACAAAGAATAGAAATGTCGTCATAGAATCGTATCTTTGTTATCCCGTCGCCTTGAATTTTAATTCCACTCCTGAATCTCTCTTTTAATTTCATTATTGCTTCTTCTATGAACAGATTGACAGTAGGGGCGAAAGATTACGTCCCTGTCTTACTCCCATTTTAATCCGAGAACTACGTTCTTGGTCGTCCACTCTTATTATTCCCTCTTGGCTCTTGTGCATATTGTGTATTGCCCGTCTCTCCCCATAGTTTACCACTACTTTCCTCAGAATTTCGAACATCTTGCACCATTTTATATGTCAAACGCTTTTCCCAGGTCGATAAATCCTATGAACGTGTCTTGATGTTTCTTTAGTCTTGCTTCCATTATCAACCGCAGTGTCAGAATTGCCACTGTCGTGCCTTACCTTTTCTAAAGCTAAACTGATCATCATCTAGATCCTCAATTTTTCTTTTCCATTCTTCTGTATATTATTCTTGTTAGCTACTTGGATGCAAGAGCTGTTAAGTTAATTGTGCGATAATTCTCGCACTTGTCAGCTCTTGCAGTCTTCGGAACTGCGCGGATGATATTTTTCCTATGGTATGCTGTTAAGTCGCCAGACTCTTACATTCTACACATCAACGTGAATGGTCGATTTGCTGCCACACCCCTCAATGATTTTAGAAGTTCTGATGGAATGTTATATAACCCCTCTGCCTTATATAATCTTAAATCCTCCAAAGCTCTTTTGAATTCAGATTCTAATACTGGATTTGTTCTAAATCGACTCCTGTTTCTTCTTCTTTCACATCAGACAAATCTTCCCCGCCATAGAGGCTTTCAATGAATTCTTTCCACCTATCCGCTCTCTCCTCTGCATTTAGCAGTGGAATGCCCGTTGCACTCTTGATGTTACCACCCTTGCTTTTAATGTCACCGAAAATTGTTATGACTTTCCTGTATGCTGAGTGTGTCTTTCCCACAGTCATTTCTTTTTCAATTTCTTCACATTTTTGATGCATCCATTTCGTCTTAACTTCCATGCACTTGCTTTTTATTTCATTCCTCAGCGATTTCTATTTTTGTATTCCTGAATGTCCCTGAACATATTCGTTTCTCCTTTCATTGATTAACTGAAGTATTTCTTCTGTTACACTTGGTTTCTTCACAGTTACCTTCTTTGTACCTATGTTTTTCGTTCCATCTTCTGAGATGGCATTTCTTAGAGATGTCCATTCCCCTTTAACTGTATTACCTACTGAGTTATTCCTCATTGCTGTAGCTATAGCCTCAGAGAACTTCAACAGTATCTTGTCGTTCCTTAGTACTTCCGTATCCCACTTCATTGGGTATTAACCGGCCGCTTTGACGTAGCGGCTCTAGGCGCTTCAGTCTGGAACCGCGAGACTGCTACTCTCGCAGGTTCGAATCCTGCCTCGGGCATGGATGTGTGTGCTGTCCTTAGATTAGTTAGGTGTAAGTAGTTCTCCGTTCTATGGGACTGATGACCTCAGATGTTCAGTCTCATAGTACTCAGGGCCATTTGAACCATCTTTCATTGGGTATTGATACTTCCCGACAAATGTCTTAAACTTCAGCCTACTCTTCATCACAACCATATTGTGATTTGCGTCAAGAGTGGGTACACATTACAATCCAGTATCTGATTTCGGAATCTCTATGACCATGATGTAATCTAATTGAAAACTTCCGTACAATCTGGCCTTTTCCAGATATGCCTCCTCGTCTTGTGATTCTTCAACAGAGTACTCGCTGTTACTAGCTGAAATTTATTACGGATCTCAAGTAGTCTTTCTCGTCCCTCATTCCTTGTCCCAAGCCCATATTCTCCCGTAATCTTTCCTTGTACTCCTTCGCCTACAACTGCATTCTAGTCCCCCATGACTATTAGATTTTCATCTCCCTTTGCGTACTGTGTTATCCTTTCTATATGATCATATACTTTCTCTATCTCTTCAGCTTGCGACGTTGGCATGTATACCTGGACTATTGCTGTCTGTTTTGGTCTGCTGTCGATTCTGGTAACAACAACCATATCACTGAACTGTTCGCAGTAACACACTCTCTGCCTTCCTCTTCCTATTCATAACGAATCCTACTCACGTTATACCATTTCCTGCTGCTGTTGATATTACCCTATACTCATCTAACCAGAAAGCCTTGTCTTCTTTCCATTTCACTTTAAAGACCCCTACCACATCTAGATTGAGACTTTGTATTTCCATTTTTAGATTTTTTAGTTTCCCTTTCTAACAATACCACCACTTGCAAAGTAGATTAGAAATCAGATTGTTAATGTTGCTCACGCAGCATATGTTCGCTTTATCGGGCAACAAGAAAGTTATTGTCTGTGGATGGTATCGTCAGAATGGAAATAATGAGGTCACTGTAAAAAAGTCATTAATTAGGCACTTATCTTGAATGTATTCCCACGTAGATTTCGTAGAAGTCTTTATGGCTCATCTTGTTAATTTTAGGGTGATTCCACTTTGACTGCTAGAAGGTCCAGATCTGTATTTTAGCAATATTTGAAGAACTAACAAATGCATTTTTCAGGAAATTCTTAACGATCAAACAATCCCAGATCAGAACAATGGTATGGTAGAACTAATTTTTGACTTTTTGTTCACGAACCGCATTTATATGAAACTTCTTGTAAATTCACATATACTTCTTCTTAATTGGCACATCATCAAGAAAACAGTTTTGTATAATTCTTCACGTATTTAATTTCCACTTTAATCAAACACAAGGCTTGACTGTTTTTTTACAAAGCGAAATAACAACTTAACTTCTGCCAAAGTGAAACCAAGACTGTTCTGTGCGCATTCGCCCTAAAACGGTTACAAGTAAGTCTCACAGAAATGAATACACACAAGAACCATATCACGGTAATATATCGATATATCGGAGTACCTATACATTAATAAAACCAAATGCGAATATTGTCACAAAAATATCTGTTACTTCGCGCAAACGTAGCAAGATATTACTGGTATCGAGAATTGTGTTTGGAGTGCCGTAATGGTTACGTAACTAGAGAACCATTACACCTTCCACTTACAAGCTTCTGATATTCCGCACACCGACTAGTAGAACGTTATCCCTTCGTTGATTATTCAATCTTTTTTTCATGGTCACTTCCCTCTTGGCAGTCCGCTCCCAGAGATCCGTATGGGGGACTATTCCGGAATCTTTTGTCAATGGAGAGATCATCATGACACTTTTTTCAATTAGAGGCCACATGTCTTGTGAATACACGAATACGTGTCTTTAATGCAGCAGTTTTCATTGTCTTCTGCATCCTCATTCCGTTGATAATTGTTGATTCTTCTGGCTTTAGCGGCAGTTTCCCATCGCCAGGACAAGAGAGTGCCCTGAACCTCTGTCCATTCTTCCGCCGTCTTTGACAAGGCCGTTGGCAGAATGAGGGTGACTTCTTGTGCCGAAAGTCTTCGGTCACCAATACTGATTGTTAATCAAATTTTAAGCAATGGTGGGATTCGAGCTCGGGAGCGAGGACGTTTTGATTACTAATCAAAAACGCCAACCCTAGTCCACAAATTATTTTGTTTAACAAGAGGACCCTCCATACTGTAAAGAGCGGATTTTGATGCGCTTCACATATGTCGTAGAGGCACTTACCCTGAGTACCTGGCTATCCGCTTTTTTAGCGATGGGCCTTGGTTTATGAGGAAGTCGATTTTGAAGTTCATTGCGCGCTTTGTATAACCGTAACATTACATATATTCCGAGGCAGAACCATCCGGAAAATTTGGTCCTAACGTTCAAAAAAGGGTAGACGAATTAACTCGGAAATACAGAAATGTAGACGTGTCCAGCACGAAAACCGGGAAGTTCACTAAACTGGTGAATGAAGAAGTTTTTCGTTCTGTAATTCTTCCGTACGTGTAATTCACTGATGAAAGGAAAGCGAACACCTGCACCCTAAAAGTCGTCCCAACAAAGTGCACTCCATATTGCCAGCCCTGCGAGGTTTATTTTTACCGATAAGTGAAAATATTCACAAAGATTATTCAGAATGCTCCCGACTTGATGGAAGACAATAGAGAGATCGCTTCTAGGGAAGATTCGATAAAATTACATTCGCTAATCCTACATCAATTCAGCGCACCTAATTTTGAAAGAACGACTAGATACGCATGGTTCACATCGAAATTAGCGGATGAAAGAGAAGTCTTTTTGAAAGCAAAAGAATCGTGTTTCCCGGTATCGCTCATGAAGAAACCGTGTGCCTACAAGACGGTTGCTTTCAAAAGATTCGCGTGGTGCAGCGAAAATTCGTGCTTCGGTTGGTTCTAATCAACCACAATGTTGTTCTGGCACATCAAGTAATGTGGACGATGAAAAATAAGATTTTATAATATTGTATGACAGGCTATTTACAATTTGTACAGAAACCAGATGGCAGTTGTAAGAATCGAGGGACATGAAAGGGAAGCAGTGGTTGGGAAGGGAGTGAGACAGGGTTGTAGCCTCTCCCCTATGCTATTCAATCTGTATATTCAGGAAGCAGTAAAGGAAACGAAAGAAAAGTCCGGAGTAGGTATTAAAATCCATGGAGAAAAAATAAAAACTTTGAGGTTTGCCAGTGACATTGTAATTCTGTCAGAGACTGCAAAGGACTAGGAAGAGCAGTTGAACGGAATGGACAGTGTCTCGAAAGGAGGATATAAGATGAACATCAACAAAAGCAAAACGAGGATAATGGAATGTAGTCAAATTAAATCGGGTGATGCTGAGGGAATTAAATTAGGAAATGAGACGCTTAAAGTACTAAAGGAGTTTTGCTATTTTGGGAGCAAAATAACTGACGATGGTCGAAGTAGGAAGGATGTAAAATGTAGATTGGCAATGGAAAGGAAAGCGTTTCTGAAGAAGAAGAAGAAAAATTTGTTAACATCGAGTATAGATTTAAGTGTGAGGAAGTCTTTCTGAAAGTATTTGTGTGGAGTGTAGCCATGTATGGAAGTGAAACATGGACGATAAATAGTTTATACAAGAAGAGAATAGAAGCTTTCGAAATCTGGTGCTACAGAAGAATGCTGAAGATTAGATGGGTAGATCACATAGCCGGCCGCGGTGGTCTCGCGGTTCTAGGCGCGCAGTCCGGAACCGTGCAACTGCTACGGTCGCAGGTTCGAATCCTGCCTCGGGCATGGATGTTTGTGATGTCCTTAGGTTAGTTAGGTTTAAGTAGTTCTAAGTTCTAGGGGACTAATGACCACAGCAGTTGAGTCCCATAGTGCTCAGAGCCATTAGATCACATAACTGATGAGGAGGTATTGAATAGAATTGGGGAGAAGAGGAGTTTGTGCCACAACTTGACTAGAAGAAGGCAACAGTTGGTAGGGCATGTTCTGAGACATAGAGGGGTCACCAATTTAGTACTGGAGGGCAGCATGGAGGGTAAAAATCGTAGAGGGAGACCAAGGGATGAATACACTAAGCAGATTCAGAAGGATGTAGGCTGCAGCAGGTACTGGGAGATGAAGAGGCTTGCACAGGATAGAGTAGCTTGGAGAGCTGCATCAAACCAGTCTCAGGACTGAAGACCACAACAACAACAATGACAGAAAAAAATTCATAACTGAATATATCTTTATAATTTGGCATACCTTACATTATGCTGATATTCTTTGAAATGAAATTGAAAAATTCGATTGATTTTTGAAAAAAAAAAGTACCCGAACGGGATTAGAACACGGTACATGCAACGCGGTAACCGTGAACTTTTACCACTGCGCTGCGCTGACTTGCTCGGAATGCACCTAATGTTACACATATACAAATCGCGCAATGAACTTCAAAATAGATTTTCTCAAAAACCAAGGCCCGTCGCTGAAAGACCGGATGGCCAGGTACTCAGGGCAGGTGCGTCTACAACATATTTGAAGCGCATCGAAATCCGTGATGTACAGTATGGAGGGTCCCCTTGTAAGCTAAATTGCAACGTGACGGCTATTTGACGTTAAGAAGCGGTATCGTGTGTCGGCTGCTCGAGGCGGCTGTGTGGAGAAGCCCCTGGACACGTGTCCGTTGTGGCGGCCCACGTGCGTCCGCGCCGCTCGTGCAGCAGCGGCAATCGCCGCCGCATCGATCGCCGCGGCCCCTTGCGTCACGGCACAGCGCGGCACGGCACACACTGCCCGGCCGGCCGCATATATTTATAGCCCGACAGGCTGGCCGGCCGCGCATGAAATATGCCGCGCGCCGCGGCGCACGCGAGACAGGTCGTTACGGCCGTCTAGTCTCGAGGACCTCCCCTCGGGTATCGCGACACGCGGCTCTCTGCCCCGAGGAGGACACCCGCACTTTCAAGGGAAGCTTCGACTCGTGCAAATACCTGAGTGCAACAAATAAATCACTCGCCCGACACATACTGGAATACTGCTCAAGCATGTGACACCTGTATCAAATAGAACTAACAGCGGATACTGAACGAACACAGAGAAGGACAGCAGGAATGGTCACAGGTTTGTTTGACCTCCGGAAGATGGTCACAGAGCTGTTGAAAGAACTGGACTGATAGACTCTTGAAGGCAGAGGTAAACTATCCAGAGAAATGTCAATGATAATAACAACACTCAACGCTGAATAAACATTCAAATAACCATAAGAATGATAAGGTGTTTGCAAAAGCCGCGCTGCTGTATGAAGGCACTTCATTCGCAACTACCGGTGTCAAGCCAGTACAGACGCGTCTTCAAGTTTATGACGATTACCTTTTTCATACTGTAGGTGGACCATTACGGAGTCACAACTTTCGGGAAGTTGTTCACGTTAAGAATCAAACCTCGCATTCGGGGGGACGACGTTTCAATACCTCGTCCGGCCATCCTGATTTAGATTTTCTGTGATTTCCCTAAATCACTCCAGGCAAATGTCGAGATTGTTCCTTTGAAAGGGCACGCCCTACGTCCTTCCCCGTCCCTCCAAAATCCGATGAGACCGATGACCTCACTGTCTGGTCTCCTCCCCCAAACAATCCAAAGAATCAAACAACATTGGTAGGTTGCTTAATAACATTGAGTACACTCAAAAGATGCTTGTGTACTAAATTCACTCCATCAATATGATTTGACTCTTAACGTGGACAACTTCCCCATAGATGGAACTCCATAATCGTCCATCTAAATGAAAAAGGTAATCATTATAAATCTGAAGACGTCTCTATACTGGCTTCAAACCGGTAGTTGCGAATGCAGCACCTTCATACAGCTATGTGGCTTTTAAAACGCCTCATCATTTTGGACTCTTTAATAGTTATAATTTTTATGATAATTTGAATGGTTATTTAGTTTCAGTGCTGTTATTCTTATTCTTGGTGTGTCTGAGCAGTGGTTGTCCTCCCCAGAAAGTTGTTTACATCCAGACAAAGGCTATGTACAAGATTTCTACAACCGGCCTTAAATGATGACTCTAGGAATTAAAGATAAACTTTCAAACCGCTGTAGAAATAACACCACTGGTCAGAATGAATTCAAATTGCAGCGGAATAGTATCGGAGAAGGGGGAAAACTGTAGTATCGATAGTAACGATGCCACATACTTTCAAAGGCTGGCACTACGACGAGACACCGACGGCAGCGACCTCTAGCTGGTGCTGTGCAGCTCTACCAGCTCCGCTATAGATTCGGCCCACTTCATCAGGTGCAGCCTGCCAGGACACTTCGCTTCAGCTTCGCACCTCATTCCAAGTTGTGTATTCTTACTGCTTGAGTACAGCAGTACCGACGTGTTTTACCTTTTCCTGATTTAACCCACGCGCCGCCTACCAGGCGGGATACAAAAAAAAAAGTATGGCAGAAGAAAAATAAACAGTTACAAAATGTAGTAATATATGGTGAAATTTAATAGTGGTCGACTACAGATAACAAATGAATCACACAACAATGGCTAAGGTGTACGTTCGAAATTAAACAAACTGTACTACTCAGTTCATGGGTGTACAGGTGTGATTCTGTCAGCTACGTAAGCCTATCCACAATCTCAGATCGGATGGGAAAAATCGGGTTTTAATTGCCCTGAGGCCCAAACCCGCATAACAAGCATCAATCACATCGGTTTTTAATAGCCCTGAGTTAAAAACCACAAAACAAGCATCAATGACATCGGTTTTTAATCGTCCTGAGGCCAAAAACCTCATAAAATCGTTTATCAAAATCAAGTAAGATTTTTAATTTCCGTGTGATTGGCGCAAAACATATTCAGTATGGTGTCCACCGTTTTCTGCAACAAGTTGAAATCGAGAAACAGCATGTTCCACTACTGATCGAAGTGTTTCCGGGGTCACGTTCAGAATGTGATGCGCAATGCATGCCTTCAGTGCTGCTGTGGTCGCAATCGGAACACTGAAGACAACATCTCCCAGGTCAGATAGCCCCACAGCCAGAGCTCACACGGATTAATATCAGGAGCCGAGCGGGGTAGCCGAATCGGAGGTTCGAGTCTTCCATCGGGCATGGGTGTGTGTGTTATGCTTAGCGTAAGTCAGATTAAGTAGTGTGTAAGCTTAGGGACCGATGACTTCATCAGTTTGGTCCCATAAAACAAAAACAAAAAAATAGATTATTGGGACGGCCAGGCTGTAGGGAAATGGCGACTGATAATTCTAGTATTTCCGAAATGGTGCTTCAGCAGCTGATAACTGGATTTGCAATGTGCGGAGGTGAGCCATCTTACAAAAAAATGATCCCATTCACACATCCACGCTGTTGGAGAGCTGGAATGACGTGGTTGCGCAAAAGACACTCATACCACTAACCAGTGACGGTACAGATAACAAGACCGGAAGGACCTCTGTCTTCGAAAAAATATGGCCCTATGATAAATGAGGCTGTAAACCCGTACCACACAGTGACCTTTCCAGGATAAAGTGGTACTGGTTGATCTGCGTGTGGATTTTCAGTTGCCCATATTCGACTATTGTGTGTATTGACATATGCCACCAGATGGAAGTGGGCTTCGTCTGTCCACAAAATCTTCCACGGACAATCATTGCAACTTCCATACAAGTAAGAAATTCTAAAGCAAAGGTCTCTCTTGCTGGAAGGTCAACGGGAAGCAAGTCGTGCACATGGGTAATTTTGAATGGATAGCAAAGAATGATGTTTCGTAGGATTTTACGCACCGTGCTGACGGGTATGTCCAAAGTTCGAGCAGTTCTCCGTGCACCACACGTTTGCACACCACCACTCGTCTCCTCCTGCACTGCTGTGGCCACTGCTTCCACTGACATCGAATCAATTCGTTCCCTCCCTCTAACAGGTTGCACGCCATAAGAATCCGTCTTTTAGAATGTCCAAATAATTTCCTGCAGACCCACGGCAGTTATCCGACCCACGCCTTTTCTCAAACCCTTCAATGTCTGGAACTTCTGCAGAGCGACGAGTGCACAGTCATCATTCCTGTAATACAAGTGGAGCGCGATCCTGCATTGAGACAGTCATGGCGAACGTCGCAGACGCGAAAGGACGTAAAGCCATGTACTCGGCGGGTTTATACCAACTTCAAAGGGTAGTGCGCATGACAGGTGTTTTCAATTACCTATTCTGACACATATATCGTTATCTATTGATCAGTTTTCATACTGTTTTTTTTTTCTTCTTCTACTATACGTCCTCCCCTCCCCCCCCCCCCCCCCTCTCTTCGACAACATTTCGTTGCAATTTGACGTCATTCTGACCAGTGGTGCCGTGGTTAATTATAATCACCCTGTACTACAACCCTCTACATATCACTCCCATAGGGACCATGAGGATAAGATTAGATTAATTACAGTGGACACATGGGCATTTAAACAGTCTTCTTTCCGCGCGCTCTTTATGTGGTTGGAACGGAAAAATATCTTTATAACTGGTACACTGAACGTAAAGTCTACCATCCACTTCACACTGATTTGCATAAAATAGATGTAGATGTAGATGAATCGAATGTTTGATTATCTGCTAAATTGTGCTCACCTACTAACGATTTATCTTCCCGGTCATGTTTCGTTGCGAACACATTCAGTGCAGTGAGAAGCTGCTTTTGTCACTGTCGGACGTCAGCCCTCCTGCATTCGCAAGGAATGAAATAAGGATGCATAGAGGAGTGAAGTCGGGATGTACAAACACCAAGGTTCCACACTGCTCAGCATGTTTCATATTTTTGCGTATGGTCTAAAGATGGGCTTGATACCTTGTCTGTTTAGTTTTCGGTCGATTCTTGTGGATACTAAGCGTCGCACATGATATGTTCTGGTCTCGTCTCGGTCCCCTCAGCGCCTTTGCAGTATCTCCTATAGCCATCCGAGGCAAAAGTCTTCTCCAGATAATCCAACTCTATCGCTGAGTTCTTCTCGTCACTCGGTGCCACAGCAGCATCAGGCTTTCGTGGCCCTTGTCATTGAAGGTAAAATCTTCTAGGATGTTACGCCGAGTCATGTTACACATCAGTTTCTTCTACGCGATCGACATTTCGACCCCTCTGCTACGATCTTCGTCGGAATCTTGTGATGTTAACTGTCAACTAACCATGAACACCAGAAGATCCTAAAAAAGATGCCAGCAGAGAGGTCGAAACGTTTATCGTGTGGGAGAAATTGACTTGGAACACGATGCGACCTAACATACTAGAAGGTTTTTACCTCCACGGAAATTGTTGTCCTTGATAGTCGCAGCTCACCGCTGGTAGATTTAGATCCTTGCGAAAAGAGTTTTCTTTATACTCCACGTACCAGGATGACATCAGCCGTCTTCTGTACGTGGGCAGTTGTTCTCCATGGTGAATTTCATATTATAGTGAATATTGTTTAGACGGCCGAGGAATTCCCTTTTCCACACCACAAATGCGTCCCCTGTGTATCCGATGGATGTGATTCGATGGACGTTGCGCTTTTATTCCTTTTTTAAATTTATTCATGTTTAAGACCGCCACAACTGAAATAAGAGAGCCCATTGGAATCCCATAAAGTTTGTCATAGGAAATCCCATCGTGGAGTGAGTACATCGTTGTTATATATTGATTGGACAAGCTTCACACATAAATTTGTTGCTCAAACTATAGTCAGCGTTTTTGGACCTTAGCTATGATGGATACTGAAACCTCAAAAACCGCCAACTTGAGGTCTGGATGCAGTTTAATTGCTCTAATGCTGTCTTCAAACTCTGTTGAATTTCTTATGCGGTGATTCCAGCGAGCCGGCCGGGGTGGCCGAGTGGTTCTAGGCGCTACAGTCTGGAAGCACGGGACCGCTACGGTCGCAGGGTCGAATCCTGCCTCGGGCATGGATGTGTGTGATGTCCTTAGGTTAGTTAGGTTTAAGTAGTTCGAAGTTGTAGGGGACTGATGACCTCAGAATTTAAGTCCCATAGTGCTCAGAGCCATTTGAACCATTTTTGATTGCAGCGACCCCCGCGGTGTTTTAACAAACATTTGCCGTTGATCTAATGGTACTAAATATGAGACCTAATGGTACGCCTTCTATCAGTGGTAGGCACAAGGAAGATGCTGCACAGTATCTGTGCTTGCAAACGAGTCACTGTGTATTGTGGTTACCGAAGGAAGAAATCTTCATTATGACGGTAGTCGTTGGACTCTTCTCACTCTTCGTATACGCTGGCTTATGTAGAGCTGCTACCATTTCCCCATGTAGGCTCTTCTGTGGAGAAAGAATGGTGTACCTCTTGTCAGCAGGAAGAATTACTGTGACTCGCCCTGACGTAAATTCCTCACCGATGGTCTCACAGACGTTGTGGCCTGGCTTAGGAGATCGATCAGTCGTCGGGATGTGGCACATCGTTCTACAGATTTCACGGGCTGCTCTGATTAAAAGTCCACTGAGACTCGTTTCACTCCTGTGATGATGTCAACTTTTGGTGGAGCAAAGATCATAATTCATTTCTGTCCCAGTCAGATGCTTAGCAGTACCTACAAGTGGAGATCTCTTGTGGCACTGTTTACTGGACACAATAGGTGAAACTTTTCGGCTTGTCGAGCTGATACCATCTATCCCTGTAGATGGGTTTACGATGCGGTCGCAGTGTCTACCCAGTTCCGAAATTATGGTGCCAGGAAAGTGGATATAAATTGTTGACAAGACAGCAGTATCGTAGGTGTTTCGTACAGTTTTCGAAGAGTGTAAGAATACATTAGATGCGTTCCCGTATGAGAGCCTCACTGGCGCGGGGGAGGATGACTCAGTATCCATCGGGCTGTGGACCTCGTGACAACATTAAAGGAAATCCAGCATACTGAGCAGCGTGGCCTTCTTTATCCACACTTTCCTCTTGCTGACGTGTATGGCCAAAGGTTTTCTCCCCATAGAGCTGGCTCATAAATGAACGAAGAACCCCGAGATAGTTTTGTTTCTAACACAGCACATTATCATCATTTTCTTCTTCGTCGCTAAGCTTCAGATCCACTGGGACACATCTTAGCTTAGAAGAATGTACTCTTCTTGCTATCTTTTATCAGAAATCTCTTTTTTGGCATCAGTATCCTCAAAAGTCACTTCGCTATTTTATCGGCACTTATAAGCCATCTGCCTGTCTCTTACATAAAAGTAAAATCCGCTGTCTAAGTAAGTACTCTGCTGTTGTACAGGGCAGACAAGTTGCACTGTTTGATGGTCAATGTTAGTACTACGTAATGAAACGTCTTGTACTGCTTGCGACAAAATATCGGTTGATGAAAAGAAACAAAAATAGACTTCCGGATGTTGTCCGACAGTGGAGCGAAAGCGACTATTGATCTTGCACTGGAGCGGAAAGGGTTAAATTTACAGAGCGACTGAGAGTCGCCGATGGTTTGTCGAATCACCGAGGTTTCAAAGCTGCAGAAGCACGTCAATGGAAAGCAGGTAATGCATGCAGGAGAAACGTTATCTGTGAGAATGTGACAACAAATGAAATATAAAATCATACGAAGAAGATTCGGTTAATAAGTATGGGTTCGAGTGAGTGCAGAGGCTGCTCTCTCGAAAGACATCCAGCTTTATAAAATTATGGGACTACGTGTAGTTGGAGGCCACAGGTTTGACATACTGGTTAGTAAGTTAGTTACGAGTGTTCCATAGATCATTTTAACGATTCTTTTATCGAAATAATGTCTAACGAGTCACTTTATAGGATCATATATACATGATTAGTGTTAAAATTAGTGAAAAAATCATTTTTAGTCTTGCTCATGCAAATATGCTTAAAAATGAGTTCCTTTTTTACGGGCTACTAGTTTTTAAAAATAAATTCGTCCATGAAATATTTGGAGTTGTCCAGGAGAAATGATTTTAGGTTAGATTTGAAACTTACTTTGATATTTCTCAGTCATCCTACGTTATTGTAAAAATGACCAACAACCTTTGTTTCTGCATATTGAAGTCCTCTCGGAGCCATTGACAGCTTTTATTTACTGTCGTAGATATGGACATAATTTTTCTCCTCAAATTGCGATGGATTATTTATGACGAATTACATTAGAGAATAAATGAATTGTGGTGGCACTGCTAAACTCCCTAACTCCTTGACGCCTACAAGGCGACTCTGGGTGAACATCACTTATTATTTTATTGGTCACTTTTGTGCAACTAATGGTTTCTTTTTGCGTGATGAGCTACTACTGAGAATCATTCAAAACACGTTACTTAGTGGAGAAATGCAAAATATGTCAAACGTTTGATTAAATTGTTTCTAGCAATTATACGAAGAGTGAAAGTAGTTGAACTTAATACTTTAACAAGCTCAGTAGTGTGCTTCTTCAAGTACAAGTTTCCATCAGCACGTACACCTAAAATTGTAGACTCTTCTAACCTATTTAGCGACTCCTCTTTATGTTGTTTGTATGGCTATTTGTTGTACAGAACTGAATACCGTGTATTTTCTCAAAGTTTAGGGAGACTCCATTTTCAAAGAAACACTTAATAATTTCTTCAAAAAACATCGTTAAGATTCTCATCTGTAGCTTCCTTTCTATTGGAATTAATTAAAACATAAATTCCGCCAGCAGCAAGTACCAATTCTGCTTGTTGAATGTTAAGTGGAAGGTCAGTCACATATATAAGGAATATGAGTGGATCCAAAGCTGAACCCTGTGGGACATCCTTTGGAACGTCCTCCTTTGATCAGCTGATAGGGAAAGTCCGTGGCTATTCCCAACGGGAGTTATGAGATTGAGACAAGGTGTTGAGTTGACACCACAAATACATGACAATGTTACATTAATACACTTGTCTCCTATATCCAGATGAAATTGCTCTCGTTTATCGGTCACCGAACCCGTCATGAGAAGCTGGAGCAGGCTGATCTGCACTTGTGAATCTCGGCCTGCAGCCTCTCGCTCCCGAGAGGCCGCGTGCAGGCAGCCGGCACGTGTGCCCTTAAAGTCGACGACCCCTAGCTGGTGGTGTTTTCCTTGTTCCGCTGCTCGCAGTGGCGGAAGGCACGGACGACTGCGTCCTTATGGGTCACTACCGGCCATCTGAGAGGCGACCATCCACTAGACAGCCCCCGCTCTGTCACTCTGATGGCGTCACGCTCAGGTTGGCGGCGCAATGCAGTAACTTTCCACCAAAATTGTCACTGCGGACTAAGGCCCTTATTATGCTATAAAATAACATTGTCAAATATATTTTATGAACGACCTATTACAAAATATTTGACTATGTGTTGAGCTATTGTTATCATATTTTTGATAAAAGTTGGAGCTTGTTCCTAGTTTTTTATAAAAGATAGGCTACAAATGACGTCACAATTTCATTTTTAGGTTCTCACCATCATTTCTTCCCCCATTTTGTAAAAAATATATATGGCGCAAATCAGGGATGAAGATCGACGCCAGTGAGGAAGTCCCTCTTCCTTCCTTATGATAGGATGTGAGTAACCGCTGAAAAACGTAGATATCGTGAGGACGGAAAAATCAGAATTTAACGTCACGCAACACAAGCTCTGGTCGATCAATGATGAGATAGATATTCAACTTCGACAGTTTTGAACGAATAATCTCGGAATACACCTGAATTAATTTTAAAGAAAGGAAGAAGGAAGAAAAGTGTTTGTGTCTTGTCGCCATTGAGGTCATTAGAGACACAGAAAAACTTAGGATACCGTAAAGATGGGGAGTGATATCGATCGCGCTCTTTCAAAGCAATGGTATTTCTATTTGCTTTCAGAGATGTATCTGGATTCTTGCAGTAACCTAAATAAGTGGATTCTCCACAAACGTACTGTACAGCACAAGACAGGTAACCTGGAAGTTTTCAATGAAATGAACACCTTTAGCTGCTTACAGGCGTTGACATACGTCAAACGGGGACAGATGAAAATGTGTGCCACGACCGGGACTCGAACCGGGGATCTCCTGCTTACATGGCTGACGCTCTGTCCATCTGAGCCACGCAAGGCACAGAGGATAGCGTGACTGCAGGGATTTATGTCACGCCTCCCGCGAAACCCACATTCTCAACGTGTTGTCCTGCACTACATTCGTAGCGCCCCCACCCATTATACTCTTTACTCGTGACGCGTTGCCGATTCCCGTAAGAGTTCGGACACTGTTTGTGCATTCGCACAGAAGAAGAAGATGGTCAAGTGGCCGGTGAGCCTTCACTATATACTGTATATACTAAGATGGTATCTGTTCTTTAGTACATGTCCGAAAGAATAGATACTATGTTAGTATATACTGGAAGTTTTCTTTCGTATTAATCCGGAAACGATATACAGTGTGAACCTGGATTCCACTGACAAAATTTGAGAGGTGGTTCAGAGATGTCTTCTGAGAATTTTGGTGCAAATGACCGTTGGTCTCTAGCGGATCGTTACAGAGCTATTGCATTTCGTTTGGTTTATTGCTCCAGTAACCTCTCTATCTGTAGTGCACTGTAAATACGAGGGTCAGTCAAAAAGTAATGCCGCCTATTTTTTTCTACGTTTAATTGTCAGGAAATTTAAATGCAATTACATAGGTTGAAAACCACAACATTGAGGATCATTTTGTCATTTTTCAATGTAATCTCCGCCCATCTCTACAGTTTTGGTCCATCTTTGAACAAGGGCATGTATCCCAGCATGGTAAAAATCACAGCTCTGCTTCCTAAGCCATTGACGCACGGATGTTTTGACGGCCTCCTCATCTTCAAAATGAATCCCACGATGAGCTTCTTTTAGTGGCTCGAACAGATGGAAGTCTGATGGTGCCAGGTCAGGGCTGTATGGGAGATGAGGCAAAACTTCCCATCCAATTTTGACAATCTTGTCAGAGGTGTGACGACTGGTGTGTGGTCTTGCATTGTCATGCAAAAGAAGAACATCTGCCATTGATTTTGTTGGGCGAACTCGCTGAAGACGTGGTTTAAGTTTTTTGAGGGTTGTGACGTATTGAACAGAATTTATTGTGCATCCCTGCTCCAAAAAATCAACCAGAATCACACCCTCTGTATCCCAGAAAACTGTTGCCATAACTTTCCCTGCCGATCGCACAGTTTTGAATTTTTTCTTCCTCGGCGAGCTTGTGTGACGCCACTCCATTGACTGCCTCTTTGATTCGGGTTCAAAAAAATGCACCCATGTTTCGTCCTCGGTCACAATTTTTGTCAGAAACTGATCTCCCTCCAAACGGAAGCGCTGCAAGTGTTGGGAGGCTATTGTTTTCCTTGCCTCTTTATTCTGATCGGTTAACATTCTTGGAACCCACCGTGCACAAACTTTTGAGTACCCCAATTGTTTAATAATCGTGATCACACTGCCTTTACTAAGAGAAATAATGCGACACACTTCATCTGCAGTCACCCGACGGTCACCACGAATGATGTCATCAACTTGCTGAATGTTGTGTGGAGTCACTGCACTCACCGGCCTGCCGCTCCGCTTTTCGTCAATCAACGGTGTTTGCCCTTCAGCTTCCTTACAACGACGAACCCATCGTCTAACAATGCTGACATCCACTGTCACAACACCATACACCTTCTTCAGTCTTTCATGAATGCGTATGGGCGTTTCACCTTCTGCATTCAAGAATTCAATCACACAACGCTGTCTCAAACGAACATCGATGTCGGCCATCTTACAAACTTCTGCTGTGCTGCCACCTGTTGACACAGAAAGTTACTACTGCAGTGGATTGCAGAAGAAGGTTTGAGGAATGGCGCCAAATTCAAATTTTTCACTTAACTTAATTTTTTTAAGTAGAAAAAAAATGGGAGGCATTACTTTTTGACCGACCCTCGTAGTACACAACAGACCAAATATTGACAGTATGTGTTGAGTTTCCATTTTCTCACGGTACCTTTTGTTCATAATATGAGGAGCGTTCAACAAGTAATGAAAAACATTCCGTTCTCGACCAATTTCGGTTCAAAGAAATGTGGAATTTATTGTGGGACATCGTGGAATGCTCCCTCTTCAGTGCCTATAATTTCATGAGTTTCGCGTAGGTGGCAGCGCTATACGTAGCCTTCAAAATTTCATCTGCAACGCAGGAGTGTTCCAAGCAGAGAACCGCAGTTTGGTTTCTTTCTGAGTATCGTAGGGAATCATAGGCTCAAGCAGAATATCTGCGGAGACCTGGCAGTGATGAAAAGCACGATGAATCGTTGGCCGAGGCGTCTGTAATCATCGGAGGAAGGTCGCGCAAATCTAACCGATCTCCCGCGTGGCAGCCAGCCGCACACTGCTGTGACTCCTGCAATGTTGGAACTCTTGTTGGAGGCGATCGGCGGATCACAACCAAACAGATCGCGCTCAACTGGGCGGCTCTGTTGGCAGTACTGACTCACTCAGCCACCAGTTGGGGTACTCAAAGGTGTGTGCTCGTTGCGTTCCTCGTCACCGAAAAGAAGACCATAATGAGCAACGAAGGACCATCCGTGCGGAGTTTCTTGCGCGTTAGGAGGCTGACTGCGGCAATTTTTTGTCGAACATCGTCACAGGCGATGAAACATGGGTTCGTTACTTCGAACAGGAAACAAAATGGCAATCCATGGAGTGGCGCCACACCACCTCTCCTCCGAAAAAAAACTTCAAAGCCCCATCTTCAGCCGGTAACGCCATAGCGACGGTCTTCTGCGACTCTGAACGGAGTACTCTGTTTGGAGTTCTCCATCTTGTACTGTGCAACTATTATAAAACTGAAGATACGACTTAACCGTGTTCGTCTCCTCCAGCACGACAACGCAAGGCCTCACAAAAGTCTGCGCACACGAAAGGAGAGCACAAAATTTCATTGGACTTTTCTTCCTCATTCACCCTGCAGCTCGGATCTCGCACCTTCCGATGTTCATCTGTTTAGCCCAATGAAGGATGCTCTCAGCGGGGAAACAGTACGTGGATGATGTGAAGGTTTTTCATGCACCAAGACGCTGGTTTCGACGTCGACCCGTAGAGTCGTACAATGCGCATATAAAGCCATCCCCCCCCCCCCCCCCCCATTAATGAGGCGTAACGTCGTTTCACTGGACGGAGATTAGGTTGAAAAACGGGGTGTTATAACCAAAAGATTAGGAACAGTGTGGTGTATTGGAATCCTGATTAAAAGCTACCTGCTTTCAGGAAGAAAAAAACAAGTGTTACAGTACTTATTAAACGTCGTAATGTCTTCTGTAACTCTTTGCCACAAATCTGCATTCAGTACTGCTTGGTCAAGTTTCGTTTTCCGGGAGTGACGGTTGCGAATTAACAGCGATGCAGAGCAGTAAATATGAGTAGGTTTAGTGTTGAAGAGGTGACCGGTATGCACCTCGTGTGTCAGTTCACTGAATGCAGTGGCAGAGTGACACGACGGCGCTATGCGGAGATGATTCCGCAGCGACGCAGCATCGCGGTGTACGCCTTTCGTCTGGAGGTTGTTCCACTACCCTGTATTTTAGTTGTACGTTTCCATGATTGCATGTTACAGGATTTTCCGAAGAAGGTGTAGGTACTTTCGGGGAAACGAGGGTGAAAGCAGTAACTAACCGAAGAAATCGTAATTACATTATTATTCTGTAACACGCTGCTAGATACTCTGGTTACCTTATGTCAAAACACCGAAAAGCTATCCCTGTACATCTGACAGTTCTTCGGTGGAGTTCTTATTCACCCTGTATTCCGTTTCAGTACAGAATAATGACGTCCATCAAAATATGGGTGCTATTATAAAACTGTTGCCCTGTTGTACACCAGACATACCCCACAACCACAGGGACAAAGGAGTGTTTCGAGTATTGAAATGGAGACAGCTCATAACAGCGACATCCAACAATAGGAACATTAATGCATTACACTAAGCTGAAAAAAGTCATAAGATACCTCCTTTTGATCGGCGCACTGCTGCATTGGAAGTCCTTTGCAGAAATATTGAGCCATGCTGCCTCTATAGCTGTCCATAATTGCGAAAGTGTTGCCAATGCAGGACTTTATGCGCCAACTGCCCTCTCGATTATGTTGCATAGCTGTTCGATGAGATTCATGTCGAGCGATCTGGGTGGCCAATCCATTCACTTGAACAGTACAGAATGTTCTTCAAACCAGTCGCGAACAATTGTGGTCGGCTGTCATGGTGCATTGTCATCCATAAAAAGTCCATCGTTCTTTGGTAATATTAAGTCCACGAATGGCTGCATACGGTCTCCAAGTAGCCAAACATAACCAATCCAGTCAATGATCTGTTCAGTTGGACCAGAGGATCCAGTCCATTCCGCGTAAACACAGACCACACCATTATGGAGCCACCAGCAACTTGCACAATGACAACCTGAGTCCATGACTGCCAGCAGCTCTTACCATCTGAAGTCGGAGCTCATCTGACCAGGCCACGGTTTTCCATTCGTCTAGAGTCCAGACGACATGGTAACGGGCCCAAGAGAGGCGCTGCAGGCAAAGTCGTGCAGTTAGCAAACGAACTCTCGTCGGGGGTCTGCTGCCATAGTCCATTAATGCCACGTTTCGCTGCACTGTCCTAACAGATACGTACATCGTACGTCCCACATTAATTACTGCGGTTATATCACTCAGTGTTGCTTGTCTGTTAGCACTCACAACTTTACACAGACGCCGCTGTTCTCGGTCGTTAAGTGAAGGCCGTCGGCTACTGCATTGTCCCGAAATATTGTATTCGCGGCTCACTCTTGACACTGTGAACCTCTGAATATTGAATTCCGTAACGATTTCCGAAATGGAATAACCCAAGCGTGTAGCTCCAGCTGCCGTTCCGCATTCGAAGTCTGTTAATTCTCTCCGTGCAGCCATGATCATGTCGGAGACCTTTTCACCTGAGTACAAGTTTCAGCTCCACCAGCGCAGTACCCTTTTATACCTGTAGTTCGCGACACTACCGCCATTTGTATGTGTACATACAGCTATGCAATGATTTTTGTCATCTTAGTGCTGTATCATGTGAATTATGGAAACAGAATTGAGCAATGGAAGAAATTTTTTGTAGTGTTTCGACCTTCCTGTGGGTTACCACAAAATATGAGACCTAATACACAAATAATTTGATAATACCAATAACTAGACACAACGACATTATCTAAAATTAAAATTAAAATTTACGAAGATAATTTTTGTGATGTGAGTTAAATGTTTAAATTTTCCATCCTGATGGAAGACGGGAATGCAGAAGTGCGATGAATTGAAATTATGAATAACTCAGCCTCTAGTTGCACGGATGGCTTTAAATTTCTTTATTACACTATCGATTTCGGTACTACCTGTCTTACCTTCAGATGCAGCTTAAAATTAGCCTTAATCGATGTTAGAGGACATCAGCATCTGTGCAAAAACGGCGCTGAGCACTATGGGACTTAACATCTGGGGTCATCAATCCCCTAGAACTTAGAACTACTTAAACCTAACTAGCCTAAGGACATCACACACACCCATGCCCGAGGCATGATTCGAACCTGCGACAGCAGCGGTCTCGCGGTTCCAGACTGAAGCGCCTAGAACCTCTCGGTCACAGAGGCCGGCGTCAGCATCTGCAATGGACATAAAAACTGCTAGATTTTGTACAGTTTGAATTCGGTTGCTGGTGTTAACGTTTACTTGTTAGTATCAGAAGGAATTTCAAATCATGTAGAAAGTGAGTGCATTAAAATAGCTTTATATGCGGGAGAGACTGTAAAATATGTGATTGGAGCGTACAGAAAGGAAATATAGTATAAGGACGTACTTGTGTCAAAGATAATTGATCACGATGTTCCGTGCCTAAAAGTGAAATATGCGCAATGGGATTGCACAATCTCACAGGAAGAAGAATAACAACTAAATAAAAATCAGAAATAGAGGAGGATTCCATACATCCTCTGTTGTATGAGATAAGCGGTGCCAAGAATATATAGAGGAATTTTGCTTAGGCAAAGAGGGTATTGTTCAGCGTAACGCCACTACCGATCAAAACGCTTGTATTGATTACAAGTACAGCTTCTGCAGTTTTACAATTGTAAGCAGGACTAAAAGAAGCTCTATAGGACAACAATGTGAATAAAGCTGTTCCAAAATATGTTAACAATTAAGCGATGAAGCGTTGGGCGAAATCGGTTTGTGAAAACCGTATACGCCAAGACAGACTAACTTAAAATAATCCTCCACAGGCTATCGGTGGCCCCAGGAATTTGATAGTGAATGAACCACAGCCGAAGGGGGAGGGGGCGACAAAGACGAGAGGTTATTGCATTCGTAGTGGCGAGTACTGAGCGATGAAGACACCAACACAGGCCACGAACATATAACTAGAGCCCAGATAGCAATGATTTGTAAAATCGTAGTAACAGAATTAGAGGCAAGCTAGAAAACTCTCAAGGTAATTAAAAAAATTTCGTTGTGGAAAAATTACGTTTTGTTTATGGGGATGAGTAATGTACTATACACTTATTTTATATTTTAAACATAACCACATCTTATGTTTAGACGGCCACATGTTGAACGTCTTCAGATTCTGTAAGTTATAGTCTCTAGTATTTTAAGACAATTCTCGCATAATGAGTGGGTGTCTATTTATATCCCCCGAAAATATAATGGCAAACATTCTGTAAATCTGGAATCAATGGACACTCACAAGGTTACCTCTAAACGCTTTATTATGGATGTGCCTGTTGTATCTTCCCTTACGCTACATTTTATGTTTAAGTGACAGTCTGCCATTACGGCCTCAGATATAGCATACCACATGTTATACAGATATGCTTAGATAGTAACTGTATTAGAAAACAAGAAGTGACAGTAGTGTACTGTCACACAAATTTTAGCGGTAAGTGACAGCAATGTTTTATGCCAACTTCTGTTACCACAGTACATGCTTTTTTCTTACGGTACAATTTAGATCAAATTTTCAGACAGAGGTATTGTCTGAACAGCCTTGTAGTGTATATGGCATGCTGCATGTACTATAGGTCTATAGCTCTTATGGAGACACGCTGACAGACAATACTAAACTTTGTATAAGGTAAAATACGGTAGAGAGAAACAGAATGTAGATTAATTCTTACATTAAAGTAATCAAGCAGCCAGTCATCAACCATTATGATGTTCATCAGAGGAAAAAATGCCGCTACAGTTTTCGAACCAACAGGGTCATCTTCTGTGTGCTGTACATTTGTTTTCCAATGATGGTAGAGGAAATTCCTTGAGGTGGTGGAGTCCTACAGCAAAAAACATGTATATAAAAAAAGGAATGTTTTATTTAGACTGGGCCCAACAGTAAATTTTAATAGCGTAAATAACATACTAAGATAAGAGCAGAATTTATTTGTGTTACTTACATCGAATTGAAGGCTTTTCGATGTAAATAATACAAGACCAATTGAGATGTGGTGCTATAGAAAGATATTGAATTTGAAGTGGTCTCCTGAGATAAGAATTGATATTCTCCGCAGAATCAGCGAAGAAAGCAAAAATATGGAAAACATGGACAAGAAGAACGGACATGTTGATAGGACATGAGTTACAGGCATAAAGGAAGAGAGAAGGGAATGATGGTGGACGCTGGAGACTTGAGCGGAGCCGACTTTCTACCCCATCCCAAAGATATTCTGTTGGGTTCAGAGCGGAAATCTGCTAGGCCAGTTCCTTTCAGGAAAGTTACTGTCCACGAATAATTGCTTTACATATGCTGCTTTATGACAGCGTGCATTGTCTTGTTGATACAACCATCGTCTCCAAAGCGTTCCTCTAAGCAGTACACGGTGCTATAAAATGTGTTTATTTCCTTCCGCATTTAACGTTTTCTAGAGCACAATAAAGGGTCCACATCCAACCCATGAAATAGACCCCCGTATCGTAACACCACCTCTTCTGGACTTCACAGTAGGCGCTACACATGATGGCAGTTAACGTTCTCCATGTATTCGCCAAACCAAAACCTTTCCATCGGTCTGCCACAGGCTGAAGCTCGATTCATCACTAAAAGTAACTCCTTACCATTCATCCACTGTCTTGTGGAATTACTCTTTACACCATCGCAAAGGTCTCTCAGCACTGTCTCTAAAAATGTGTGGCTAATGAAGAGATGCATGATTCTTTTTAAGTCTCTATGCCCAGCAATTTTGCTCCCTCGAGTGCTGATAGCACTTTGAATCCCATGAACGATTCCTTCCACTGATTTCATGCGATTTTGTTACAGCTATCTCCCACAGTGCGCGATGGTCCCTCTCCATAAGAACATGAGTACAATAATAGGGAAAAGAGATCATCACCCCATATTGTGGATTGCCTGGATCAGGAGCAAGCATACATTCAGAGACAAACCTATTGTTCTCTTGTGACTTACAGGTCCTCAACCTATTGTTCTGTTAAGTGGATTATGACCACTTGAGGATAATCCATCCTTTTGATTAACAGGTACTTAATATATTGTTTGGTTAAGTGATTTTCCATGTCACCCCTCCCCCTCCTCCTCCCCCCTAGAACTACCCCTCCCCCACCCTTCTGGGAACTCCCCTCACCAGTACAAGCACACTTTTGATATCAATCTGATTGACTAATGAATTAACTCGATCAATTAATTAACTCCTCCCCCTCTGAAAAACCTCCTGCTCCCTCCCCCCAGCCAGCCTGGAAATTTGTGGGGAAAAAAGACTCAATTGATTGGCCATTTTACAGGAAATCGATTGCTGTGTGTAGAATATTGCTGAACAATTTAGACAATGTGTGAAATGTTGTTTATTTTAACAATTTATGGGATGCAAGGTGATCAGTGGAGTATACTTTATTTATTTACTTAAAGAATTTGACAGGAAATTGATTTCAGTGTATATAATATTTGATATTGATGACTGAAAAATTTCTGTCAAAACACATGCGCTCTCTCTCTCTCTCTCTCTCTCTCTCTCTCTCAAGGGGCGACGAAATATCGCTCTCCACTGCCAGTCCTGCAAATGCCTTTAGATGTGGTCGGACGAAACCATGAACAAAACAGCGTTTACCTGATAAACTCCCCAGCTGTGGATGTCTTAGAAATATTTCCTCATTCTATCAGATTCATTGACTAATTAATTAAATCAATACCCTTTCTGTGAGACAGGTTTTCCTTGCTTCCTATTTGTGGATACTAAGATTGGAATTTTTGGTGTGTTTCGATCCCGCAACCACCCGGTTTCCAAACCCTGCTATTTTTGTTTTCCCTTGCTTCCTATAGATGGATACCGACACAGTTAAATGATTTGGTAGGAAGTCCGTTGCGTTGGATGTAGCTAAAAATTTCAAATTTCAGCTCAATTGATTGCTAATATTTAAACAATTTGTGAGAGGGGCTGGACAGATGCGTGTTTGCAATACAACTATCAGAAACAATAAATTGAACAAACGGGAATTTGACGCAGCGACTGGGCCCTTAAAGTGGTATAGAATTCCTAAATTGATTCTCTACACTACATTCAGAAGGAGGAGGAATGATCTACTGCGGGATGGTATAGTAACAACAACAACAAGAATCTCTCCAAGGCAGAGTCTATTGCAATGTATGGAGAAGCACTAAGCACGACACGCGGCAACTGCGATCCAATCCCTTGTGATATGTTGTTGGGGCTAGATTTCAGAGTTGGCTATCAAGTGGGAATATAATGTCTCATTTGTGTTTCTAAAGCACTATAGAATTCAAAATCTGGTTCACTGAGGAAGGTCCTACCATGTGGTGGGATAGTAATAACAACAGCAACAGTAAATAAATATCACTGCAAGACAGAGTCCACTGCAGTGTATTGAGAACCACTAAACATGACACAATTAAACTGCGGTCCGCCCCCTAGCAATAAATTATCATGGCTAGATCAGATATCAATCAGAATATGAAGTCACGACTGGGATATGAAAGAACTATAGATTTCATAAATTGGCTCTTTTCGCTACATTTGGGTGGAGGAAGGGCCTGCTGTGCACACGACACACTTGAACTGTGATCCAATCCGTAGCAATAAGTTATCATGACTAGATGTGGTCGAAAGCTACCGTTGCGGCTGCATCCACAGTCATGAACTCGTGTGTATGCAAGAGTGCACTATCCCTGGCACTGGAGCGCATCTGTGGATGACTGGAATGGTAGGAAGTCAAATGTTATCAATATGTCCAGTGCAAATAACCATTATTTTGAATCTTCCCTCACGCAATACACATCTCCATTTCCTCCCTACTCACCCGGCGCTCTGGTCACCACTTTGCTAGCCCCCCCCCCCCCCCCCCCCCAGACAGGCCAGCACGTTCCTTGTACCTACCTGCCCATCACAAGCTGAGAGCTTCCAGTTGCCGAAGCCTCATGATTACTTCTTTCAACGGCCACGGTGCACAGCGAAACAAAGGCTGCCAGTCACGGTGTACTGCAAAACAAACAGCAGCGCCTTGGATGAATGCAGTAGTTCTAACCACTTCCATTCCGATATAGACCCCACAAGTTTAAAAATTCCACTTTCCCCAATCAGAGACTGCGAAGTTGGTGAACTGAAATTTCATTAAAAGATATCATGATAACAAAAAAATGCATGATTACTGCTCCCACTGCCAAATCATATCTATGGTACCATATCCATCACCTACACCTGCCAAGTGACACGTCATTCATATCAAATTG
This sequence comes from Schistocerca gregaria, assembly GCF_023897955.1. Taxonomy (NCBI): domain Eukaryota; kingdom Metazoa; phylum Arthropoda; class Insecta; order Orthoptera; family Acrididae; genus Schistocerca; species Schistocerca gregaria. Next base: position 657,513,488 of record NC_064920.1, read on the forward strand.
GTAGGATTATTAATTAAATTGTTAATGAGAGTCACTTTGCATGGCGAGTAATTTCTTTCCACAGTCGGAGTACACTCAGCAGGTAGCTGAAATGGGAATCCGTGAAGAGAAGATGATGTCCTTCTCAGGGAACACTATTGAGAAGCAACATATTAAGCTGATTACAGAAGGATCATGTTGTTGACAACATACATTTCAAGTAAGGACCGCACTATCAAAAACGTGATCACAACAACCATGTTACCGTGTCCCTGCATAAAAGTGTTTTTGTTTCTTCAGGCACACACAATAGCTGCTAATAGTGTTACACTTTCTGGTAGATCTGCTGTATATGAACCGAGATCAAGACTATACATTGAATAACATACTTGCGTTGAATCCTGTAGAATGTCTTATAATGATTACAGCCACTGGTGAATCAGATTCATGCCACGCTCATATCTCGAAACAAGTCACCTTTTCTCGAACGTACCTGCTAAGGATCCACACAGTAAAACTCCAGCATGGTTTCTTAGACAGTCCTTCTGTATCTTCTAACTGTTCCTCTTCTCTGCCCCGCACTTCCTGCGGGTTTGTCCGTGTGATTGTTCCAGTACAAGTCGGACCTGAACGAAATCAGGGAGTGCTATATCTATCACCCTCTGCATCCAATGGAGAAACGGGGTGAGCTGAGTTGTGTGTTTTGACTTCTCGGTGGAAATGCGATCATTTTGTTATTGCTCTGCCAACTGTGTACAATGTGTAAGGCCAGCGCCAAACGAAGCTCTTGCCTGCAACACAAGGTAGTAGAGAAGACAGTATGAGTAGTTACAGGATCTGGAAGAAGGACGAGGAGTTTGCTACTGCATTTGGAAGCATCTCCAAACTACATACAGGTACGGCAGTCCAAACAAGACTTGTGTCTCTGAGGGTGCATATACATCTGTCAGCCAAACATTCTCTCTACAGTTGTTATTTTTTACCATCGAACAGAGCAAACACTCTGCTAATGTCATCCGATAGAGATTTCTCTTCCGATATATCAAAATTAAATACTATATGTGTGCTGGTGTGGAGCATATGTGGCGATCCTATTAATTATCCAGGTACCGATCTGCTGGAATAATTGGCCAGTGATTGATGTCGCTTGCACAGACTAGTTTAAAGTTTCATCACCGTCACTGCAGAAGCACCATATCCCATAAACCATCAGTCGTAACAGAGGGTACCGGTGTTGTTTGTGATATTGTTATTTCTGCCGTAACATATCCAATCAGTGTATGATTTCAGCTTTGTGCACCGCCACACATTCGAGTTTTTCCACCATGACTTCTAAATTGACATTAACATGTTTCCACCGGCCGGGGGGCTGAGCGGTTCTAGGCGCTGCAGTCTGGAAGCGCGCGACCGCTACGGTTGCAGGTTCGAATCCTGCCTCGGGCATGGATGTGTCTGATGTCCTTAGGTTAGTTAGGTTTAAGTAGTTCTAAGTTCTAGGGGACTGGTGACCTCAGAAATTAAGTCCCATAGTGCTCAGAGCCATTTGAACCATTAGCATGTTTCCATCCATTGGCTCTCACAGAAAGCTGGACATCACATTGGGTAAATTATGTTTCTGCTGTTCTCACAACACACAGTATGACTGAAATAAAAGACAGAGCCTGTATTTCTTATTACAAATGTGTGGAAGTTACCAAAGATATGGAAACTGGAAGGGATTTTTAGCCATGTGGAGCATTTGAAAACAGTTATCCAAAGGCAGTTAGTGACCACCACATTTAATCTCATCTTTCACAGTGACAGGGTAGCAGATGTCTCAGTGTTCCATTTCGATTGATTCTTCATTTTTCAGGGGGTGTAGCTCCCACCAAAAACTTTCCTTCTACCTCAAATATGTGGTGTCTGTCAGTCATTATGAGGTAACCAACAGCTTATCAGTGCGTGGATGGAATGGGAAAGACACTGTCAACATGGAGCAATATACTGTAATAAGCACCTCAGCTGATAGTACAATGAATTTTAGCAATTTAACCAACTGTCCTCTAATGTCAACAGCAACGAATGAAACAACAGCATGCTCCCCAGTTTCTCTATCATAGCGAGTACCATACACTTGATTTGCGAATGTAGATATATGATTGTGTGGTATATCCATTCGTGTGTAATTCTCATATATATATATATATATATATATATATATATATATATATATATATATGTGTGTGTGTGTGTGTGTGTGTGTGTGTGTGTGTGTATACCAGATAGTGTCTTATACCGATCTACATATTTCGAACACCTCTATCAGTGTCCAAAAAAAGTGTTCAAATGTGTGTGAAATCTTATGGGACTTAACTGCTAAGGTCATCAGTCCCTAAGCTTACACACTACTCAACTTAAGTTGTCCTAAGGACAAGCACACACACCCATGCCCAATGTAGGACTCGAACCTCCTCTGGGATCAGCCGCACATTCCATGACTGCAGCACCCCAGACAGCTCGGCTAACCCCGCGCGGCTGTCAGAGTGCAAGATTTACGATCATGATTGCCCATCTTTCCCTATGGGGATGGGAATCATAGAGTATTAGGCATTCTTAAGATAAAATCAGAGATTGAGAGTCTCCATGCAGTGTCTCTGACCAACCCTTCTTTCAACACGGTCACTGATTTAATTTGCAGCTAACCAGAAGTAGGAGGCTAGATTCCATGTATCATGAAGTATCAGAGCAACCCAAATCTATAACTGCTGTACAGCGAAGACTCTTGTACACCAATCTTATTCACGGTGCACATGCAAGTGCACAAGATTTCTCCAGATGCGCGCATGTTGTGGTGGTTAGCACCCCTTATCTGTCTATAGTAAACACAAGAATGTTGTAATGATAATAACAGACAGTTACGCTGAAAACATGTGGCTTTATCCTTGACAGTGCTCCATATGGACTGAGTTTAAAGTATTTTATGTAAATCAATTCTTAAGTATTGTTCTAGTGTCTGGGGTCAGTATCAGGAAGATATCATTAAGAGAAAAATGATTGTGGAACATAAAAACATGCACACCTAAGGCTAAATGGTTCTGCACTTAAACACGCTATGAGGTAAAAGTTAGGTGGTGCCCGACCTATTAGTCAAGCCGAATGCAGCACTGTCAATATTCCAGTGTAAGAAGTATATTTCCATCTCATGACATACATTCTACCTACAAGTTTCTCTCTGATGAAATATGTTGAGGAACTGTAAAGTGATAAAACTCCTACATTGCACACCAAAGAAGACACTGATTGTGTGCAACACAAACACTACATTGACTTCCCGAGGTGTATAATGGCTACTGTTTACGAAGTTCAAGCCTGGTTACATTTCAGAAATTATGATATGTTCGCAATAGTCCTATAAAATTATCGTTGGCAACTGAAAATGCATACAAAGAAACAGTCACATCTCACGAGGAAGTAAAGTCCACGATCAGTAGCCAGAGGAGATGTAACAGTCTTGTCGCAGTGCACCACCACTGGTAACCTTCCTCTTGCCCACAGAAGTCAAGGTCTGATGTTAGGTTGTATCACTCATGTGTGGGATAATATTGCCACAACGTCTTGACACCACATCTCTCGAATCCCTCCTCTTTCCGCTACTAAGACAAGTATACGAAGCATCAGTCAACTCTCCTCCTCCAGAATACGCAATTTTATTGCTTTTGCTCAGTACTCGTTTCGTGATTGTTCTCAGATTTTATATATTTTCAGTCAGTTGCCACAATTTTAATATGTTTTGTCGATTTTACATATCTCATCGTATTTTCCTCAATTTTTACGTATTTCACATCAATATTTTTTTAAATTTACCAATTTCATGCCATTTTCATGTTTTTTTCCTCAATTTTCCATATGTATATGGTCATATTGCTGACATCCCCATTTGCTGTTTGACTTTCTACGGGAATAATTTTTTGCATCTTATACGCCAAGTTACTAACAAATCTTAAGACTTGCCCTCTCCCCGATGATCCACATGCATGCATTTTGAATAGACCGAACATCAAAAGTACAGTAACAGTCACTTTGTACCTATGTGAAACTGAAGGCTCGATTGATGTGCAAGTTGTGACAGAGAAGTGGAGTATTATGCATACATTTTCATTCATCTAGAGGAGGATGCTGAAGCAGGTTTTCCATCGACGAACAAGGCTCATCACATATTCGATGGAAGCTTTCTGCTGACGGTGGCGTGGAGATATATGCTGTTAACGATTGCATGTAGATAGTGCTTTATGTCACACACAGAACACGCAACTGAATAAAGTAGATCGGAAGTTATATCACACAACTGATGCATCCTGAGAGAAAAAACGGGAAAAAATGGTTAAATGCATGGTAAATGACCTGCAGCACCGTCTTCTTCTCTCTAGAATATATCGTCAGTCTACCATTAAATCATACATCGTTACAAGCGCTGTCAACCGATCACTCTATCTACTTTCTATCATCCTTTAAGGCAGATCTACGTCAATTTAGAGGCAGATGGTTCACTTATCGAGCAAAGCATTGAAGACAGCAGTCAACCTGCATTTATCACGATTACCTCAATAGACATACAATCCAATGTTATTAAAAAACTACACAGCAAGTGTTCTGTAAGGCGCTTCAGTCTGGAACCGCGCCGCTGCAGTGGTCCCAGGTTCAAATCCTGCCTTGAGCATGGATGTGTGCGTTGTCCTTAGGTTAGTTAGGTTTAAGTAGTTCTAAGCCTAGGGGACTCATGACCTCAGATGTTAAGTCCCATAGTGCTTAGAGCCATTTGAACCATTTCTTTGTTCTTTTTGTTCTATAAGGCATTTGTTAGCTGACACTGCATGTTTGGATTTGGCGGAGAGAACAGAGAAGCACTTTAGAAATCATGTAATCCTGTCTGCTAGGGTTTAAAATGTCTAAACACTCTTGCACAGGGTCAAACATAAGACCAATTCTGTTCTTGTATATTGTAGTCACTCCAGCTGGTAATATAACACTTTGTAACTAAGGATACATTATAAAAATTTATAAGGCGGTTGCGAATAACTTTGGGGTCACCCTGGTCTTGTGATCTCACATATAAAAATTTATTAGTCTACATTTGGTGGTCATCCACGTAAAACATTCTGTCCCAACAGTCTTATCGCTGTCGACAAAAAATGACTCTTTCCCTGGTTCCTGGTGCTTCCATGTCAACATTTTCTCATATTCCTCTTGCTGTCACATACTCTCCCTCAGGTACAAGAATTTTCCTGCACCAAGCAGTAGATATGCAAGTGCACCCTCATTCCTCCTCAAATTTGGCATATTTTCCCTCGATTTATACGTATTTACCATCATTTTTCGTAATTTTATCGCTTTTATATCACTTCTACCCAAATTGCTTGTAAATGTAGTGCAGTTGTCAACAGCTACCACAAATACGCTCTTTTTCTGGTGAAACGACATAGCATAGTACTGTACTCAAATGCATCCAGTCACCCTCGAACAACATGTTCTACAGTTGCAGTGCGTTTGCTTTGTCTTCTGTATGTCTATGTCTGTGCATTTATATAAAATGCTTACAACTCTGTCCGTCTGGGACTCCACCATGCATGAAGCCACACATTTTCTCCTTAACAATCTGTTATGTAATCACAACACTCTCATATCTACTATACACCGATAAGGGGTGCTAACCTCCTCGATGTACACACATCTGGAGAGATCTTTTGCACTTGGATAGGAGCTATGACTAAGATTGGTATGGAACAGTCTTCATCTTCACTGGACAGCAATTACCGACTCGACTTGCTCTGTTTCTTCACGAGACATGGAGTCTAGCCTCCTACTTGTGGCCAGCTGCCAATTAAATCAGTGACTTTGTTGCGGAGAGGGTTGGTCAGAGACAACACGTGGAGATCTTCCAATATCTAACTTTATCATAAGAATGCTAGAATGTTATATAACTCGCATCTCCATAAGGAAAGATGGGCAATCATCATCGATTCCGCACTGTGATCAAGGTGACAGAATTATGTAGCCCAGTATAGGACGCTGTCTACATACTTTGGTATCTATAAATGTTCGAGAATTAACAGTCAATGTATGTACTGCACAATCATCATATGTTGATTACCACTTAATGACTGACTGACATCATGTGTTTTCAGATGAAGAGAGAGTTCTGGTGGGAGCAACACTTTCTGAGGGATGGACAGGGTGAAACAGTGGTCGTGTGCATGAGTAAAATATGAAGAATCAATCGAAATGGAACACTGAGACATCTGCTACCTGTCACTGTGAAAGATGAGATTAAAGGAAGAACTCATTATATTGCTTTTGGACATCTGTTTTCAAACGCCTCACAGTGCCAAAAATGGTTTCCATATCTTTGCTGTCTTCCACATTTTTTGTTAATAAGAAATACAGGCTCTGTCTTTTATTTCAATCATAAAGTGTGTTGTGAGAACAGCAGAAATATAATTTACCCATTGAGATGTTCAGGTTTCTGTGAGAGCCAATGGATCGAAACATGTTAATGTGTATTTAGAACCTGACACACACAGTGAAGTCATGGTGGAAAAAGTCGAATGTGTGGCGGTGCACAAAGCTGAAGTCATACACTGCTTGGATATGTTACAGTAGAAGCAACAATATCTCAAAACAACAACACAGGTACCCTCTGTTACGACTGATGGTCTATGGCATATGGGGGTCGTACAGTAACGGTGATGAAACTTTAAACTGGTCTGTGCAAGCGACATCAGTCACCTGTTACAGAAAATCAGTGCATGTATAATTAATAGGATCGCCACATATGTTCCACGCTAGCACAAATATAGCATTTAATATTGATATATCAGAAGAGAGAGATGCGGTAAAATCTTATGAAGTTCTCTATCGAATGACATTAGCAGAGTGTTTATAGCTCGTAGTTTTGCTCTGTTCGATGGTAAAAAATAACAATTGTAGAGACAATGTTTGGCTGACAGTTGTAAATGTACCATCAGAGACACAGGTCTCCTTTGGAGTGCAGTACCTGTATGTAGTTTGGAGATGCTTCCAAATGCAGTAGCAAACTCCTCGTCCTTCTTCCAGATCCTGTAACTACTCATACTGTCTTCTCTACTACCTTGTGTTGCAGGCAAGAGCTTCGTTTGGCGCTGGCCTTACACATTGTACACAGTTGGCAGAGCAATGACAAAGTGTACCCATTTCCACCGAGTGGTCAAAATACATAACTCAGCTCACCCCATTTCTCCATAGGATGCAGAGGGTGATAGATATAGCACTCCCTGATTTCGTTCAGGTCCGACTTGTACTGGAACAATCACATGGACAAACCCGCAGGAAGTGCGGGGCAGAGAAGAGGAACAGTTAGAAGATACAGAAGGACTGTCTAAGAAACCATGCTGGAGTTTTACTGTGTGGATCCTTAGCAGATACGTTCGAAAAAGTGACTAGTTTCGGGATATGAGAGTGGCACGAATCTGATTCACCAGTGGTTGTAATCATTAAAAGACATTCTATAGGATTCAACGCAAGTATGTCGTTGAATGGATAGTCTTGACCTCGTTCCTCAAAAAGCATTTCTACCAGAAAGCGGAACACTACCAGTACCGTTCGTGGTGTCTGTAGAACTAAAACTGTTTTTTATGAAGGGTGACGGTAACCTAGTTGTTATAATCATGTTTTTAATAGCGTGGTCCTTAATTGAAATGTATGTTACCAGCAATAGAATCCTTCTGTGATCAGCTTAAAGTTTTGGTTCTCAATAGTGTTCCCTGAGAAGGATATCATCTTCCCTCCAGGGATTGTTATTTCAGCTGCATGGTGAGTGTACTCCGACTGTGGAAAAAAATTACTGGCCATGCAAAGTGACTCCCATGATCAATTTAATTAATTATCCTATACATTTGATATGAATGTCATGTCACTTGATACTTGCAGGCGACGGCTAGGGTACCATAGAAATGATCTGGGAATGGGAGCAGTAATCAGGCATATTTTGTTTTCGATATCTTTTAATGAAATTTCAATCTTCCACCTACGCAGAGAGAGATGACCATTGTAATACCTTCAGACGTATTACCGAACTTATAAAGTGATAAGTAGTATAAACCTGATCTTCACAACTACTCTGTTCTGTTACCTTAAGAGACTTCGTATGTGGCGAAGCATTTGGTTGCTCTAAACTAGTTCGAAAGTGAAGAGGCATTCTATGACTTAGATAGATATTAGCACTCTGTCATAAGCTGAAAATGAGTTTATTATTCTAGTCCAGTGATGGAGGACCTAACATATACACTCCTGGAAATTGAAATAAGAACACCGTGAATTCATTGTCCCAGGAAGGGGAAACTTTATTGACACATTCCTGGGGTCAGATACATCACATGATCACACTGACAGTACCACAGGCACATAGACACAGGCAACAGAGCATGCACAATGTCGGCACTAGTACAGTGTATATCCACCTTTCGCAGCAATGCAGGCTGCTATTCTCCCATGGAGACGATCGTAGACATGCTGGATGTAGTCCTGTGGAACGGCTTGCCATGCCATTTCCACCTGGCGCCTCAGTTGGACCAGCGTTCGTGCTGGACGTGCAGACCGCGTGAGACCACGCTTCATCCAGTCCCAAACATGCTCAATGGGGGACAGATCCGGAGATCTTGCTGGCCAGGGTAGTTGACTTACACCTTCTAGAGCACGTTGGGTGGCACGGGATACATGCGGACGTGCATTGTCCTGTTGGAACAGCAAGTTCCCTTGCCGGTCTAGGAATGGTAGAACGATGGGTTCGATGACGGTTTGGATGTACCGTGCACTATTCAGTGTCCCCTCGACGATCACCAGAGGTGTACGGCCAGTGTAGGAGATCGCTCCCCACACCATGATGCCGGGTGTTGGCCCTGTGTGCCTCGGTCGTATGCAGTCCTGATTGTGGCGCTCACCTGCACGGCGCCAAACACGCAGACGACCATCATTGCCACCAAGGCAGAAGCGACTCTCATCGCTGAAGACGACACGTCTCCATTCGTCCCTCCATTCACGCCTGTCACGACACCACTGGAGGCGGGCTGCACGATGTTGGGGCGCGAGCGGAAGACGGCCTAACGGTGTGCGGGACCGAAGCCCAGCTTCATGGAGACGGTTGCGAATGGTCCTCGCCGATACCCCAGGAGCAACAGTGTCCCTAATTTGCTGGGAAGTGGCGGTGCGGTCCCCTACGGCACTGCGTAGGATCTTACGGTCTTGGCGTGCATCCGTGCGTCGCTGCGGTCCGGTCCCAGGTCGACGGGCACGTGCACCTTCCGCCGACCACTGGCGACAACATCGATGTACTGTGGAGACCTCACGCCCCACGTGTTGAGCAATTCGGCGGTACGTCCACCCGGCCTCCCGCATGCCCACTATACGCCCTCGCTCAAAGTCCGTCAACTGCACATACGGTTCACGTCCACGCTGTCGCGGCATGCTACCAGTGTTAAAGACTGCGATGGAGCTCCGTATGCCACGGCAAACTGGCTGACACTGACGGCGGCGGTGCACAAATGCTGCGCAGCTAGCGCCATTCGACGGCCAACACCGCGGTTCCTGGTGTGTCCGCTGTGCCGTGCGTGTGATCATTGCTTGTACAGCCCTCTCGCAGTGTCCGGAGCAAGTATGGTGGGTCTGACACACCGGTGTTTATGTGTTCTTTTTTCCATTTCCAGGAGTGTATTTAGCTGATTACAACAGATATTTTTCTACCTGATAGGAGGATACTTAGAGAAAATGTAACCTATGCAACATTTTTACAGGATTTTCATAACAAGTAATGATACTTTAGCGCTGTGAAAACGAGTGTATGCCCAATTTTTTTTCTCTTCGAAAATTACTTTTATAGAAGGGCGAAATATACTTTTCGCGTGAGAAATTCGGCGTCTATGACCACCAAAATCACAGTCTCTAACTGGGGAAAGTGGAATTTTTTATCTTGTTGGGTCTATGTCGGAATGGAAGTGATTAGAACTACTGCATTCAACCAAGGCGCTGCTGTGCGTTTCGTGTACACCGTGACTGGCAGCGTTTATTTCACTGTGCACCGTGGCCGTTGAAAGAAGTAATCATGAGGCTTCGGCGACTGGAAGCTCTCAGCTTGTGATGGGCAGGTGGGTACAAGGAACGTGCTGGCCTGTCTGGGGGGGGGGGGGGGGGGCTAGCAAAGTGGTGACCAGAGCGCCGGGTGAGTAGGGAGGAAATGGAGATGTGTATTGCGTGAGGGAAGATTCAAAATAATGGTTATTTGCACTGGACATATTGATAACATTTGACTTCCTAACATTCCTGTCATCCCCAGATGCGCTCCATTGCCAGGGATAGTGCACACTTGCATACACACGAGATCATGACTGTGGATGCAGCCGCAACGGTAGCTTTCGACCACATCTAGTCATGATAACTTATTGCTATGGATTGGATCACAGTTCAAGTGTGTCGTGTGTAGTGCCTCTCTATACATCACCATGGATTTTGTTTTTGTTCTTTCTGTCCTATGATGCAGTAGGCCCTTCTCTTTCCGGATGTAGCAGAGATATACAATTTAGGAATTCTATAATGCTTTAAATACCCAGTCATGACGTAAAATTTCCGATTGTTCAGTTTATTGTTTCTATAGTTGTAGTGTGACCACAGATCTGTCCAGCCCCTCCAGCAAATTGTTTAAGGACACAGCATGCAACTGAGCTGAAATTTGAAATTTCCCGCTACCTTCAATGTAATGCACTTTCTACCAGATGACCAACCTGAGTTGGTACTCACTGACAGGAGGCAAGGGAAAATAAATGAAGTGGGGTTGTTAAACTGGGTCTTTGTAGGATCAGATCCCACCAAATATTCCAGTCCTAGTATCCACCAACAGGAAGCAAGTAAAAGCTGTCCCACAGAAAGTGTATCGGTTTAATTATTTAGTCAATAAATCTGATAGAGTGTGGGAACATTTCCAGGACATCCACAGTTGGAGTTTACCAGATAAATGCTGCTTTGTTCACAATTTTGACCGACCTCGACAATCGGCGCGTGCAGGCCTGTCAGTGGTACGCGACATGACATGGGCCCTTAAGAGAGAGAGAGAGAGAGAGAGAGAGAGAGAGAGCATGTGTTTCGACAGGAATTTCTCAGGTATCAATATCGAAGTTTTGCAGCCACCTGACGCTTTTGTTGAAGGATTAGTGTGGTACTTCACTTAGCTGTGCAGCAGCCGGCATCTGACAGCGGTGCAGTGATTACGCTGGTGTTTTCAAGTCTCTCCAGCATACCCCTACCCCAGGCAGCCTGCATGGGTGGTGAGATGTGAGAGAGCTTTTCAGATATGTTTAAGCGATCTGCGACATTGTAATTAAGTTTTTTCTTACGCAATTGATATGAAAAAGCGACGCAATTGTTTAAATATTGCACAAACTGGAATTTATTTCCACAAATTTGTTACATAAACTATATTTCATACACCATCTTGTATCCTGTAAATTGTTAAAATAAACAGTAGTCCAATATCCTGACAATTATTTCAATAAACGAGTAAACTATGTTCCAAACACTGCCTCGTATTCCATAAATTATATAAATAAACAATATTCCACATACTGTCTAAATTGTTTAAACCATATTCCATATATGGCCTGCAGAAATTGTTTAAATGACACTCTATACACTGCAATCGATTTGCTGCCAAATTCTTTAAAAAAATAAACTATACTCCATACACCGCCTTGTATCCCATAAACTGTTTAAATAAACAGCATTCCACATAAAGTTATTTAAACAATATTCTACACACAGCAATAGATTTCCTGACAAATGGCCAATCAATGAGACTTTTTCCTGACAGTTTCCAGGTGTGGGAGTGCAGGAGTTAATTAATTGTTCAAGTTAATTAACTAGTCAATCAAACTGATGTCAAAAATGTGCTTGTGTCGGCGGGTGAAGTTCCCAGAGCGGTGTGGGTGGAGGAGGTTGAGGGAAGGAAGAGGGGGAGGGGTATGGTTGACATGGAAAACCACTTAACCAAACAATAGTTTGAGGAACTTTCAATAAAAAGGACAGATGATCCCCAGGGGGACATAATCCATTTAACAAAACAAAAGGTTAGGCACTTGTCAATCGAAAGAGAACAATAGGTTTGCCCTTGCATGTATGCTTGCCCCTGATGTAGGCAACATCCAATGTGGGCGAAGCTCACTTTCCCCTACTTGAGGCCTGCCTGGTCGTGTTCTAGCTGTGGTTGTTTCATCGTGTTTCTACTTCACAGCCCCATCACCAACAATCCACTCTGTCAGCTCTAGATAGATATGTTACTCATGTGGCAACCAATGACTAGTCCGTGTTCGAAGTCACTGATCTCATCTAGCAGACCCTTTATCCTGTTACTGCTTCTCTGCTGGTAGCACAATACTCCCCACCTCCTTGAATATTGCCGGTCGATTGTGCATTACATAGAGATGTCCACAAACTTTTGATCAGATAGTGTGTACACGGTACGTCCCTCCTAAGCGACGTCAGGCGCATTTTCTCTTGCGTTTCGGCTGACATTTGCGGAACGGTTTCTGTAATTTTTAACTGCAGTCAGCCCAAACAAATATTACTCATTACGTCTCTCATGTGACGTCCACTTTCGACGTTAAGAGTCGGCTTGTTTCCCGTTACAGACAGAATTTTACATGCGTATTCAATAGGACGCTGACCGCCACCGCCATGCTGCAACTCTCCCCAGTCGCTGTGTGTGTGCGGGTGCGTGTGGGCGTGTGGGCGTGTGTGTGTGTGTGTGTGTGTGTGTGTGTGTGTGTGTGTGTGTGCGTGTGTGTGTGTGTGTAGAGCGCGAGAAAGAGAGAGAGAGAAACAATGAGAGAGGAAATAAATAAATATCTGCTGATGATGCTATACCTGTGGTGAAATATGTTTGTGGAAAATGGAGACATTAATTCAGTTAGTGATAGAAAGCAAAACATGTTAATCATGTTTTTTATAAACAAGAGCGTTAAGTCCAGGATGACTGCAACTGAACCAATTCGAGATAACTCTTTCATACAACCACCCCGATGACATAACGACTTTCTCGTAATGTGGTTTCGAAACAAAATAAGCTGCGTATAAAATGAGAAGCTTCGTAAATTCTGTCGCCAGTGGAACACTATTGACTGCTGGAGAGTGCTTTCAGATACATGCCCAACTCTGGAACCAGATCTATATTCTGATGAATAAGAAAACACGATTGTCAGTCTGAACGATGGTGATACAGGCGCGTCGCTGTAGCAGGAGTGCAATATGGCGGCCGCGTTTGGAGCTTCTCCAGCGGCCCCGAAATAAACCGGCGCACCTGCGACGCCTGCCAGCTGGGGCCTTCCGTCTTCCTCAGCAGCGGCTTCCGTCTCGACGATCTCAACAAGTCTGCCTCTCCGGAAACAAAGAACTGCAAAGCCAATGAACATGTCTAAACCTACCACTAGCGGACATGTCTGGTGATAAAACTGAAGATAACAGATTCTGCTGTATTTACGGTCAAGAAAATTAAAGCGAACAAGGCACCAACACCTACGAAATTGGATATCATGTTGAACACCTCACGGAATTAGCTCCTTTGCCCTCATTTATAAGTAATCTTTGCCGACCGACGGGAAAGTACTGCAGAATACTCTTATTTACGAAAATATTGGATGCGCAAAATTACATCTCAATATCGCTGTCGTCCACCTGTTGGAGCATAGCTCATAATCTAAGCTCAAACATTACTACGTTGCCAGAGGAAATCCAGTTTGTCCCAAAGACTCAGCACGGATTGAGCAGAAACGAGATACAGTCATACGGAGCGTCTTCGCAAATATGCGACTACCTCGATGAATTTCTGGCTAATAGAATCCGCTGCGTTACAATAGACGTTAGTTCTGTAACGATTGTCTCACAAAGAAAAACATTTTTTACAGAATCATTTTCTGTTAACAACGTGCAGGTAGAGTACAAAAATATGGAAACGCCACCAACACAATACATTACGATGCCTAAAATAGTGTAGCAAAACCGCTGGCATCCAAAACCGCTTCCATTCGTCTCAGAAAAAATAAATACAGGTTCCGTATGGTTTTTGAGGGAATCTTATACTATTCTTCGTGGAAGTAAGTGACAACTCAAGGTAACAATGATGGAGGTGGATAGCGATGACGCTCCCTTCTCTCCAAAGTGGACCACAAAGTCTCAACAATATTAAGATCTGATGACTGTGGCACTACAGCCCTGACTAAGCGAGCTGTGTGAAGTGCGGTTTGCAACACAGCACCAACTTTCAGGAATAAACGTTGTACCATGAAATGGCCTGATCAGTCACCATTGCCGGATAATCCTTCACAATAACGTGGCCATGCAGAGTTACCAAGGGGCCCATGATAAATCACGATACTGCTGCTCAAATCATCACCGAATCTCCGTCATGTTGGATTACATGAAATACAGTGAAATATGAAATGGGATGATAATTTAAAAATGGTATTAGTGAACGAATGGAAGGTTTATATTAGTTGGAGTAGTTATTGGACAGTGAAATGCATTTATTAAATGATCTAGCGTAGGGATTATATCCTCTAAGATAAAAAGAAGACCCATCTCGAAGGAATTATCCGAATGGGGTGGAGATCGTTAGACGTACGTGTAAGTTCAAACAAATGATTGGAATTTCAGAATAACTGGATGAGTTATTCAAGAGAAAGAGCTTAACGAACTGAAAAAGTCAGTAACACGTTTGTCCGTCTCTGGCACGTAGCATAGGAAATGGCTTAAAAATCTTAAAAGTATTTACAACACAAGTGAAGCAACATCTGTGCAGTGCTGCGTGCTGCCGCTGTAAATCGCAGCTGCTTCCCACTGTACATCAGTTAGCGTCGTTGTTGGGCAACACTCATTTCACAAGACTTCCTGCAAACGTGACGTCATTTTGATGTCACACGCAACATCGACAACCGCAGGAACTACTATTGACTTTCTTTAGTGTTTGATGGGAGCCTTTTTTGTACGGGTAAGAGCTCACAATACTTTGTGTACAACTGACTTCATTTTGACATCACACACAGTGTCGTTCTTGATACTATCTATTATTATTATTATTATTATTATTATTATTATTATTAAAGGTCACGTAATGGCTTATCAGCGATTAAAGATTTCATGAGGTGGAAGTTACAGCACAGACACTAAACATCTGTACTTACATCGTGATGTAGTGGTTATGTGGGTGTAGTAGGAGGTTGTATGTTGCTGGTTCAGGTCTGGCTACCTTCATTCTTTTCCCCCTCCTAAAATAACCTGTGACTTCCTTATCAATTTTATAGAAATATGGTCTGTTATATTCGATGTTGCATACATAGGTATGAGAATGCTCTCTCAGGAAGAGTTGTCTATGTCAGTAACTCACAAATTAAGCACGAAACATGCAAATGAGAGTTAATATTCAAAAAACACTGGTTATCAGATAAAATAAACTAGCAGTCAGAATGAAAAGTATAGAGAAGACTGGCACATTTGCAAAAGGGTTAAAATTTAAGTTGTCTCTGCCATCTATAAAGCTTAAAAGCAAACGTACTAGTTAGTTCTTTTAGGTCACTTCTTTGTTAAACAAGAATGTCTTCAAAGTACACATCAACCATCAAAATGACGATTTTCGTTATTTTATTGGAACAAGTTGTTGCAATACCGCCTCGTTTTCGAGAGACCCACAGTCTGCTAGTATTTTCAAACAGCATTTTTCATGGAACGTAAGATCGAGGAGTTCCCGTTTAATTCATTTATTTGAATGACTATCCGCCCTTCCTAATTACAGACCAGCTCCTGAAACTGGTTTCAGAGCCCCAAAAACTTAACTTATGTTGATACACCGTAACGAACAGTGTTGAATATATGCGTTATTGGGTGCATTGCTTTTGGTTTTTTTTGTTTTGTTTTTGTTTTTTTTTTTGTTTGGTAAATCAACAAGTCGTCTCACAATGGGGGCTGAAAAGACGTATTAGGAAAATTTCTTCCGTAAGTTTCATAACTAATTCCTATCAACATCTTAATCTCTCTGTTATCCACAGTCCAGTCCACATGAATGCGTAGCTTTCAACATTTACTAAAAACGAACCCTGCTATAAATAAAAAGCGTAACCTCCAGTTCTGTCAAGCTGAGGCCAACGTTTTTGTTTCGAACGTCAGGTTCGCGTGATGTGTCGTGAAACGTACGATCACGAAAGTCGACAGACTGCTCTTTTCATTTTCGATATTGCAAGTGGCGTCAAAATGACGTCATGTTTGCGGGAACTTTTGTGAGATGAATATTACCCATTATTGCTATTTATCGAAGAAGCTACAGGTTTGGCCATAGAAATTTAAAACTAAAGGGCTTACAGAACGTAATCACTGCAATCATTGAGGCCCGATTACAGCTACGTGGTCTGAAACATTTCGATTACGTGTAAGATTGACGAACAAGTTGCTCAAGACAGTTCTCGGAGAAAGCGTTCCGAACTACTTCGTAAGACTGGCGGTTCGTGCCGCCTGCAATGAATCCACGGACGTCTATACTTGGTTGGCTAAAGTCGCCTCGAACTGATACTGCATTATCTGAGTGAGCGTCAACTTTCTTTGAGTGATTCTGTAACTATTACAGCGGAAGCAAGTGATCGGTGGAAACATTCGATGATTCATTTGACTTTACCTAGGCCGGACAAATTGACAGTCAGACATAATGTCGATCTCGATTTATACACTCCTGGAAATTGAAATAAGAACACCGTGAATTCATTGTCCCAGGAAGGGGAAACTTTATTGACAAATTCCTGGGGTCAGATACATCACATGATCACACTGACAGAACCACAGGCACATACACACAGCCAACAGAGCATGCACAATGTCGGCACTAGTACAGTGTATATCCACCTTTCGCAGCAATGCAGGCTGCTATTCTCCCATGGAGACGATCGTGGAGATGCTGGATGTAGTCCTGTGGAACGGTTTGCCATGCCATTTCCACCTGGCGCCTCAGTTGGACCAGCGTTCGTGCTGGACGTGCAGACCGCGTGAGACGACGCTTCATCCAGTCCCAAACATGCTCAATGGGGGACAGATCAGGAGATCTTGCTGGCCAGGGTAGTTGACTTACACTTTCTAGAGCACGTTGGGTGGCACGGGATACATGCGGACGTGCATTGTCCTGTTGGAACAGCAAGTTCCCTTGCCGGTCTAGCAATGGTAGAACGATGGGTTCGATGACGGTTTGATGTACCGTGCACTATTCAGTGTCCCTTCGACGATCACCAGAGGTGTACGGCCAGTGTAGGAGATCGCTCCCCACACCATGATGCTGGGTGTTGGCCCTGTGTGCCTCGGTCGTATGCAGTCCTGATTGTGGCGCTCACCTGCACGGCGCCAAACACGCATACGACCATCGTTGGCATCAAGGCAGAAGCGACTTTCATCGCTGAAGACGACACGTCTCCATTCGTCCCTCCATTCACGCCTGTCGCGACACCACTGGAGGCGGGCTGCACGATGTTGGGGCGTGAGCGGAAGACGGCCTAACGGTGTGTGGGACCGTAGCCCAGCTTCATGGAGACGGTTGCGAATGGTCCTCGCCGATACCCCAGGAGCAACAGTGTCCCTAATTTGCTGGGAAGTGGCGGTGCGGTCCGCTACGGCACTGTGTAGGATCCTACGGTCTTGGCGTGCATCCATGCGTCGCTGCGGTCCGGTGCCAGGTCGATGGGCACGTGCACCTTCCGCCGACCACTGGCGACAACATCGATGTACTGTGGAGACCTCACGCCCCACGTGTTGAGCAATTCGGCGGTACGTCCACCCGGTCTCCCGCATGCCCACTATATGCCCTCGCTCAAAGTCCGTCAACTGCACATACGGTTCACGTCCACGCTGTCGCGGCATGCTACCAGTGTTAAAGACTGCGATGGAGCTCCGTATGCCACGGCAAACTGGCTGACACTGACGGCGGCGGTGCACAAATGCTGCGCAGCTAGCGCCATTCGACGGCCAACACCGCGGTTCCTGGTATGTCCGCTGTGCCGTGCGTAGTGATCATTGCTTGTACAGCCCTCTCGCAGTGTCCGGAGCAAGTATGGTGGGTCTGACACACCGGTGTCAATGTGTTCTGTTTTCCATTTCCAGGAGTGTATAACATATTTGAAGATTGTAATGAACACTCTCCTGCCCATAATATCTAACCTGTCTTTCCAGTATTTATGCAATGCTTCGTTAAATAGACAGGAGCTTCCTACTTCGAGTTTCCACCACATCAGGGTAATCTTCGAAGCGATGGGCAGGCTTGAGCTGCAAGACCTTGACCACCTTGTGATGAGCGTACGAAGACGCACGCACGCATGTGACAGTCCACAGAATGGAACTAAATGCCATTCAGTGGCAAATATGTGCAGTTTCGAAAAGATTTCCTTTACAGTGGTTATTATTTTGTTTCTGTTTCATGGTAAATTTAACTGTTTCTGGCAAAGCTTTTTCTTTCGTTCCCAAATCCTCTTCACTCTAGAACCAATTCTCTTTTTTTTTTCAAATTACTGAAATGTTTACATGCAGCTGCAGACATAAGTATGGATGAATCGTTTGCACTTTGCAATATATCGGGAATAATGACCTCGAAACTCCTGATGATGGAGGAGCACGAGCTGACCTGTTGGCGTACATCTTGGCCACAATGCTGCCTTCGTCTGTGAGAAAGGGACGGGGCGCAACCAGCTCAGATGGACGCGGCTGCCTGTGTCCGTGGCTGCAACGTAATGGGATGGGCAGGCCTGTTGCCCCGAGCTCCGCCCACTCCAAATCCAATCTGCTGCCGGCCTCGATAACCGGCCGAAGCCTTCCGGGGACTGCACGCCGCGTCTTCCGCTTCCTTTACTCTGTGGGTGCAGAGCTTACCAGCATAGGCTAGTGCTCTAGCTTCACAGGTGATAAACAAGATTACCATTTACTTTATGTAAGAGCCAACAATTCCGAAAGATACTTGGAGAATACGTTTATTCTACAGAGCGTAAGCAGCAATGACGTTTACTTATCACACTATTTCGACCAAGTCAGTGGCAGTTCGTAATCACATATTCGCAGTTATATCGCAAGCGATTCGTTTGCGCCCCAGTACTTATTGAAAGATTTTTGCTTTTATTATCCTACATTTTCACTCGTGGCAATTTATATAGGCCAGGTGTATCTCCTCAGAGTCATCAGGCACATTTTCTGTGGTGTTTCGGCAGACATTTAAAATTTAATTTTCGCATGTGTAGCAGTGATCACCACAAAAAAAAAAAGGTACTGCTCACTGCGTCTTTCGTGCAACGGCTGTTGTCAACGGAAAGCGTCAGTTTGCTTTGTGTTACAAACTTAGTGATTTTTAAAGAGGAATTTTACGCACCCATCCCATAGAGTAGTTCCAAGTAAGTCTAGACCGATATTCGTTTTATCTATACCTATTAACAGACACAGCAAAACACAAAGATTAACCCACACACCAGAAGTGACTCGCGTGCCGTCCTGGTCTGCGCTGACTATTATTTCCATGCAGCAGCACTACTCATTCGCTGTTGCAGTATAATATTATGACTCCCGTAAGAAGAAACATCTTTTTCTTTCATGAGCGGTTCAAGATCACGAAACAAAGTTTTCGGCAAATTATAGTAGGCATATGGGCATACTCTTAACTCTGATATCAACTGAGTTAGTGAGGTAAGTATGTTTGTTAATAGAATGATATGCTTTGTGTAACGGCATTCGACAGCTTTTGAAAAGACGTTTATATAGATATAATCCTTGCTAATGAGGTGTCGAAACTTTTCACAAAAATAGCCGGAAAATGTTGTACGTTTGCAAAACAATGCGTCTGGATCGTTTGTATCGGTTTACAATGCGTCAAGTTGCGATCTCATGCCGCACTCCGTCGTAGTAGCAACATTTTCGACTGTTTTCCCACAAAACCTCTTCTTGAAAACATGGCGTCTTATTCAATTTGAAATAGTCTCCCGAAGCCCTTTGTGTTACGCTACAAGCTAGTACACAGGGCGTAACGGTTACAAATCTAGATACTTTCATATGTGGTACCTTAAAACGTACACACGTCAGTATGTTGTTCGCCTTTTCTCTGCGTCGAACAGTCTTCTAACAAACACGCCACAATCTTTACGACCTGATCTCTGCTGGGTGGTCGTACTGCATTACGAAGTGGACTACGCTTGCCAGTATAGATTGACTGTTTTGCAATTCAACACCTGATCTGCTGCCCACAGGAAAATAATCATTAATAGCTTGCTCTCACCGCATGTACTTCCACGTACAAACCATCCTAAAAACTCATAACTTCTAACGTTTATAATTAATAGTCTGCAAATGACGTATGTACTGATGTAATGTTGTTCACTACATCAGACACTAACAGTATCTACACTTATACTTGTTACACGCTTTAAAATTCCATTTGCAGCTTCCTCGTAGCTATGTCACATAAATTACAGCCAAATGTTTCACTATCGCAGACCTTCTTGCTGCATATAAAATGGTTCAAATGGCTCTGAGCACTATGGGAATTAACTTCTGAGGTCATCAGTCCCCTAGAACTTAGAACTAGTTAAACCTAACTAACCTAAGGACATCACACACATCCATGCCCGAGGCAGGATTCGACCCTGCGACCGTAGCGGTCGCGCGGTTCCAGATTGTAGCGCCTAGAACCGCTCGGCCACCCCGGCCGGCTTGCTGCATATAAAGATGGACCCTGGAAGATAACACCACTTCGGAATGTTTACATCGCAAGAGTTAGTGCCAGGAGATTTGTCTTTCAATTCCATCGCGTTTCTCGGATGCTTTTGAGAAAAGTCTTGACATCAACCATAACAAGCGTTATATTGCAGTACTCGTCTTTTCAAGAGCTTTCACGATGTGCACAATGATTTGCTGGGAACCTTGGTTCGATAAGTAGAACCGTTCACTGAATAAAATGGCTGGAGGCCGTTAGTGTCTTCCACGTCAACACAAATGATTATTTCTCTCTCCTGTAGCATAAGGTCTAGAGGTAAAGAAAAGAAGTTGTACGTGGAAAACAAGTTAACCCTATCACTGGTAAGACAGTGAAGAATCTTGGAATGCAATTCTCCGTTGATGGACGTTCCTTATTCCGCCTGAAGAAAGAGGTCTGAAAAAATCTGCTGCTGTTGCTCAGAACATGACAAAGCACAACAACATCCACACGACGCTGTCAGACATCTATCATAACCTGAGATCTTTCTGCATCCATAAAACGGCTTGCACCCTTGAGATCCTAGCCACATTCGTCAGAAGATACATGAGTTGATGTAATTCATTTCGAATGTGATGCATTGACATTGGAATAGTAGCAACCTGAAGGCATGGTCCTCTGCTGGGACGCATACGGTCTTAGGATAACTGTAACTCGGAGGTAGTGTTGAAGGTAACTCCCTGGAGATAACAGGGTCTGATCTGAAGCAGTATCCCAGTGTCCGCATATAAGTTGGATATAGCGTCGGTCGATCGTCTGAAGGTGATGCTTTTCTTTTTTTCTGTGAGAATAATGCAGCAGTGCGAATGTCGGTACAACTTGCAGTCTTAACCAAAAAGTTGAGGATTAGCAGCTGGATTTCACTTTCGGGAGAATGAAGACCATATCACTCATTTTGACATAGCTTGCGATGACACAGCTGAATCAACGCACAGATCCTGGGGACAATGGAGAGTAAAGCGTCTGCCACAAGGATATGGGCTGCTACTACAGATTCCACGGACCATAATAACGTAGAACCTAGCTGTTCACTCAACTGCAATGACGTGATCCACTGTTTCCTAGACGAAAGAAATGATATCACATTGAACCTGTGATGTTAGGACCATCATCGATACTATCAGGAATCTTTAGACTGGCACAACAAGAAAATTTATAACACAGTGGAGAATCTTTCATAACTATACCAATGTGCGATGGAGGCTGCCAAAAACTGAAGTCGGGCAGTTAACGTAACAAGTCATCCTCATCTAGGCAGCTCACGGATTCAGTGGTAATGAGAAAAATCACAAATTACAATCAGATGAGCAATTCAAGTTACAAGCCAGAGTGCACCAGCAAAGAGTGCACCCATTAGCACCAGGCGGCAGCCAAAAGACCAAAACACGGTGGCTGGAAAACTAATGCCATAAATTTGTTTCTTCCTTCTTAAGTCACTACTCAGTGAGAACGACTCAATGCCATTGCCAATGTGACAGAATATTGCTTATTCCATGAAAAAAAAAAAGACAAGGTGATCTCGCAGAAACTTCGCACTCTTGGAGTACAGAATGTAGATTAACAAGGCTGCCATTGACCTAGACCAGTGTCTCTTCGATTCGTCGGCCTCTTTACGCCCAACACACTGTCGTGGTGACTGATTTTCATTGTGTGACCAAAATTTTGGAGTGAAAGCAACCGTTTTTCTCACTCTGGTCGAGCAGCACCGCAACATCACGGCTTTTAATGTCGTGCAGAAAAGGCAAAAATTGATCTCTGAAGTCGGCAGTGGCAACACTTTGTCCCGTACCGTCAGTTAGGCCAGGTTTCTGCTCTGCCCACAAAAACATGACAAAAGTCGCAGCCTCATTTCGGTGAAAATTTCCCATCTACCTAGGGAGGTTCACCTTTCCAAATAGGATTCACTAACTGTCTTCTGCCAGCAACAGGACATTGAGATCACACCAGGAGTGCACTTTCCCAGTGCGAAAAATGCAAAGCCTTTCACCCAACCCCACATGCTCAGTATACTCAATAAAATAACCATGAAATAGTGGTAGGAAATGCAACGATATCGTTTATTGATATGTGACAGTAATGTCACATCACCTTTTCATCCATCTTTCAGAATGAAATAAATTTCCGAGGAATGCTCGTTCTTCACTTGGTTTTGGCATCCCAGAAATTAATTAATTCAAACAACCACGGGAAACCTGAAAAGAAATCATAACAGTTTTCTATCAGAAGAAAAGAAACAGCAAGTCATCATGTTACCTGGCTTATTTATAATAAAAATTATTACGTGAGAATCAATATGGTAGCTCTAGTTTGTACATAAATAATACATTAGGAGTATTAAAATATAATATCAGGAATCTTCGTTCCCCTTGAGTAATTATAAGATTAAGTTTCAGCGTGGGTTCACAGTGCAGGCTCGATAGTGAGAGCACAGTCCTGATCAACATAATTGATCAAATTTTCAAGTGACATTGTAATGATATCCTGCCACACTGGGATACATTGGATACAGTAGCATTGTCCAATACACTAGCAGAAATTTGTTAATTTGCGCCGGCCGGAGTGGCCGAGCGATTCTAGGCGCTACAGTCTGGAACCGCGCGACCGCTACGGACGCAGGTTCGAATCCTGCCTCGGTCATGGATGTGTGTGATGTTTTTAGGTTACTTCGGTTTAAGTAGTTCTAAGTTCTAGGGGATTGATGACATCAGAAGTTAAGTGCCATAGTGCTCAGAGCCATTTGAACCATTTTTTTGTTAATTTGCTTTTTACAATTCACCACTTACTCAGCGTCTTAATCTGATGGAAAGGACATAGTATAAATAAACTATTTTTAAAAATGAAATCCAGTGATTCCAACCTAGTAAGTAAAAATATGTTGCATTACCAAAACATGGCATCTACCTCGCGTTTTGTGTATGACAGTGATGCAGATTCCCCACCTAGCACGGACGTGGACATATTAGAGGTACTAAGGCTGTGAGCGGCGGCCACCACAGAGAAATGCGCGTCACACGACGTCATGCGGTAGGCCTGTGGTCTGGGATGGCGGCGCACCTCACTCTGCTGTACCTGGCAGCTGTTCGTATCGTGCCACTGCACAGCTAAGTTGACTTACTTTGTTTCCGGTCTTGAGTGATTACTGTTCGGAACTGTTGAATTGCTACACCGATTTCATTCTATCCTGGACTTGTTAGCGCGTCATTCATTTCAAGAACTCAATCTATTGCGGTCTTAGAAGAACGCGCTTTCGTTTCCCTGTGTACCCACTTGAGCAAGTGACGACTACAAATTTCCACCTATTCCACACAGGATAGAAAAATGTGTCTATAGCGCGAAAATAAATGAGTGTGAAAAATTATTTATAGTTCTTGTTGTTTCGAAGTTTACTAAAATATACTAAGTGTGTTTCTACATACAATTATTCTTCAGAAAAATAGATTAACAGTGAAAATGTTGAGATGTAACTCAGTTACATTATGCACATAGCTGCGCTCCTTTGAAAAGTCGACCATCTCTGTGGCGTCCGCATCTCGTGGGCGTGCGGTAGCGTTCTCACTTCCACGCCCGGGTTCCCGGGTTCGATTCCCGGCGGGGTCAGAGATTTTCTCTGCCTCGTGATGACTGGGTGTTGTGTGATGTCCTTAGGTTAGTTAGGTTTAAGTAGTTCTACGTTCTAGGGGACTGATGACCATAGATGTTAAGTCCCATTGTGCTCAGAGCCATTTGAACCTCTGTGGCGTAAAGCACCCTCTCACAGCCGGACTGCTGCGCCGACTCTCCCGTCGACGTGCTCGCCAAACTGTCGTACTGTGTGTGGGCAGTGAAGATGCTTGGTTGGCCCTTCTTGCCTGCGCTGACGGAGTGTGAGCTGGTAGGTAGCAGTTCGCCATCAAACTCACGCATCCGGACTGCAGACCAGTCAGTTATAAAACACCGAGCAGATCGGGGCAGACTTGTTCGGCAGGGCGGTCGGCCGACTGATCCACTTTTGTATGGGGCCTTTAAAGACTGCCAAACACTAGCATATGGCGGCACCTATAATGTGCTGGCTGACCCACTGTTGACAACAGGTGGGTGTAAGATGTTCTTCTGTGGCTTACGTGTGTGCTGGTCGCCGGCCTGGGGGGAGGGGAGCCCTCCACTCTATGCGCTGCCTGGGCCTCTCCTCGCATCTGCTCACGGTCCATCTGCTTCTGAAACAGATTCAATCAGCAAGTTTTGCAACTGTGCACAACATTATCCCAGCACATTATAATCCCGACCAGAAGTTTGTCATGAGTGAAACTCAGAAACAATGTGAATGTGTAGTTGTGGAAATATAATACAAAAGGACTTTAGCTTGATGTCTGTTTCTAGTTTATTTCCTCACAATATAGACAAATCAAAGCAGATTCTCCACAACTAAAGGTAGGTCATGGAGAAGAAATAAAAACTTTGAGGTTTGCCGATGACATTGTAATTCTGTCAGAGACAGCAAAGGACTTGGAAGAGCAGTTGAACGGAATGGACAGTGTCTTGAAAGGGGGATATAAGATGAACATAAAAAAGCAAAACGAGGATAATGGAATGTAGTCGAATTAAGTCGGGTGATGCTGAGGGAATTAGATTAGGAAATGAGACACTTAAAGTAGTAAAGGAGTTTTGCTATTTGGGGAGTCGAAGTAGAGAGGATATAAAATGTAGACTGGCAATGGTAAGGAAAGCGTTTCTGAAGAAGAGGAATTTGTTAACATAGAGTATAGATTTAAGTGTCAGGAACTTGCTTCTGAAAGTATTTGTATGGAGTGTACCCATGTCTGGAAGTGAAATATCGACGATAAATAGTTTGGATAAGAAGAGAATAGAAGCTTTTCAAATGTGGTGCTACAGAAGAATGCTGAAGATTAGATGGGTAGATCACATAACTAAAGAGGAGGTATTGAACAGAATTGGGGAGAAGAGGAGTTTGTGGCACAGCTTGACAAGAAGAAGGGACTGGTTGGTAGGACATTTTCTGAGGCATCAAGGGATCTGGAGGGCAGCGTGGAGGGTATAAATCGTAGAGGGAGACCAAGAGATGAATACACTAAGCAGATTCAGAAGTATGTAGGTTGCAGTAAGTACTGGGGGATGAAGAAGCTTGCACAGGATAGAGTAGCATAGAGAGCTGCATCAAACCAGTCTCAGGACTGAAGACCAAAATAACAAAGGCAGGTACAAATCCTAGAGCAGACAAATTTATAACTGATTAGCTTACACAAATCTTATTAACCCCAAAACCATAGATCATTCCATGTGATAATTTACGTGGGATGTGCACTATGCATTGAAAATTGAGAGAGGGTGTATTTATCTAAAATTGACATCACAGTCCAGCAGTATAGGTTGGTTATCGTACGAAAATGTAACAGAGGAAGACACAAATCCTAACATAAATATCGTCAGGACTGCTCAGCGCTCCACAGAAGGAACTAGCCTCTGAAAGATCCTCAAAATATCTTGGCAAGTACCCCAAGGTATAATACACTGCTGGCGGTAGCCCAAAAACTCATAATAACGTCTGCAGTTCGTTCTGTTATCACACAGAACATAAAAATTCTTGCTGATCATAGCTGAACGTCAATATATAAAAGAAATTTGCTAAACAGGCATTACACTCCGTTCCGACTCTTCGTGACCCCATGAACCAAATCACGCCACTTTTTCCTGTCTTGCACTTTCTCCCGTAGACCTTCCAGGTTGGAACACATTGCTTCTGTGATGCCATCGATCCATCTCATACTCTGACGTCCTCTTCTTCTAGTTCCTTCAGTCTTCCCCAGCATTAATTTTTTTTTCCAGCGAGGCATGCCTTCGCATTGTGTTTCCAAAGTAGGTCAGCTTTTGTTTTAACATTAGACCTTCCAGGGAGAATTATCATCGTGTTCAATAAAAAACTGCTGAAAAAAATGCGGTGCATTACTTTCTGGGCAGCCCTCGAACATGGCAGTGTCAGTAATAAAGTGTTCAAAACACTGTTAATCTTCGTTATGCACATACCGTCGTGTTCCAACATCTGTTGTGGAGGCACTCTACGTGTTGAGTTTCTGCAATGCCGCTGCCAGAGATGGGGCCTCACAGGATAACAAGTAGCTGTCCTGCTCATCTGGGTAATTCGGCATTCACGTAAACTTCGCTCGTTGTCGAGATGTCTGCAATCACGCCAGCAATTTGGCGCGAGTGTGAGACTGGTGGTTGGCGGGCGACACGAGCAGAGGCGGCGCGCCTGCGGCAGGAAGCGCTGCCCACGTGGCCGCGCCGCCAAGTGGCCACACCGAGGCTGACTCACGCCACACGTGCGGCGCCGGGGCCGCCTTTCCCACAGCCGCAGCGGGGTAACTCGCACTCTCACGTTACGTCTCTCCTCTCGCTACTCGAGTACCCGTACTGCCAAAGTTGGTAATCTGGGACCTCGCAAACGCCATTGCCCACCCCGTCAAGCTAAATGTATTCGATCGGCCAAACGACGCAAATACTGGTCACTAGCTAACTGGAGGCGTCATTCTGAACCTCTTCCAATGATGTAAGCCATCCAGAGCATCGAGGGCTCTTTCAGGCGTTTAATCCGTAGATGTTGGAAGTTTAAGCTGACGAGTTCTGTGACGTTCTCGTAATGCTTTTCCTAACTTCGGCCTACTGATTCATGTTACTGGGGATGTGAATCAGGAAGTTTATTTCTTCTCGGTGACCGACGGATCTCCTTTAGATCTTCATGATGAGTATACTGTGGAGACCCCCATCTTCCACGATAGCAATGGAAATCTTCACAGGGTTCCACGCACACGTTCTTGTTACGAGGGACCATCAAACACCCTACGACACCCTGTAGAAAATGTCTGGATTTTCAATACCGGGTAAAACGTAGTTTGGTAGCTCTGTTGATTTTAATCATCAGTCAGAGGCTTCCGGTTTAACTGACAGACCTGGTGTAACTCGTGGACTCTTCCTCTCCGATGTGAGGTCTTTACCTGTGCTGTAAGCGATGTAACAGGGTATTAGCGTAAAGTCTAGAAGGTGACTAATTTCTTGATCGGGGTGCTTATAAGCCATGATGACAATAAACGGAATATAGTCTCCTCTAGACTTCCGACAGCGGTGTAAAGTGATGTGACATTACAACCCGCCCGCCCGGTTAGCCGTGCAGTCTAACGCACGGCTTTCCGGATTGGGAAGGAGCGCCTGGTCGCCAGCACGAATCCGCCTGGCGGACTTGTGTCGACGTCTGGTGAGCCAGCCACTCTGTGGATGGTTTTCCTTCTGGCTCCCCTTATTCCCCCTCAGCTACACCATGTCGGCGATTGTAGCGCAGTTAATTCCATACATTATCTGGGAGTAGTCATTAAGACTGATTTAAAATGGAATGATCATACAAAGTTGATCGTCGGTAAAGCAGATGCCAGACTGAGATTCATTGGAAGGTTCGAATCCTGCTTCGGGCATGGATGTGTGTGATGTCTTTAGGTTAGTTAGGTTTAAGTAGTTCTAGGTTCTAGGGGACTAATGACCTCAGATGTTAAGTCCCATAGTGCTCAGAGCCATTTGAACCATTTTTGACCAATCTTTCTTTCCACGAAGAGTACGAGACTGGAATAGAAGGGAGAACCGATAGAGGTACTCAAAGTACCCTTCGCCACACACCGTCAGGTGGCTTGCGGAGTATGGATGTAGATATGTAGATGTACGCCGCGTACACCACCATTACTCTATCACGCAAACATAGGAGCTACACTTGTTTGATGTAAGACGTTCCCTGGGGGGAAGGGGGGGGGGTGGAATCCACCGTCATGGCGGGGGGGGACGAACCGCACAATAACTCTGGGTTCGTGGTGGGGCGGCGGAGGGGTGGACTGCTGTAGTCGTCTTGGGGTTGTGGACCGCTGCGGCTGCGGCGGGCACAGAGTCTCTCCGTCGTTTCTAAGCCCCCGGTTAACATACAATACAAACATTACGACCACGATCCACCTCGAAAGTGGAAGTCCACTGGTCGCGTTCAGAGCACGTGACGTGATCAGTTATATGGGGTGTCCCAGGAGGAATGAACAATATTCAGGGATATGACAGGAACGATCTCTCGAAGCAAAACAGTCAAGTAAACCAGGGCTCTAAAATGCATCCTGAAGAACTATGAGTACTTCTTCATCTTCAATACTGTGAAGCAAATCTCTTATAGTGCAAACTGCCTGCTTTCCTTATTTTGCGAGTTGCTAGCACGGACCAAACAAACAAGAAAATATCGAGCAAAGATACGCTCGAAGTCCATATCTTAAGGGCTATGAACACTTGTTCATCTTCGTTACTCTGGAAAAAACCTCTTCTACTGGACAAGTGCTCAAAACACTAGTTATGCAATTCAGAGGCCATGTTTACCGGACTTTTCTGCTTCGAGTGATGGGACTCATTATACGGACGGCGAACGGAGAAATCCACTGAGATAAGCGAATCTGACAGCTCCAAAACGGCAAAGCTCGTTGGCTGTCGTTATCATCTGAGGAAAGTGACTGAAGGACGGTGAAACCGTGAGCAAGTACAGGGTGTTGACCGTCCACGTCGGAACGATAAACTGCCATCTGTGGCAGATCTGAGGACATTGTCAAGTACGATTGCATTGGGCACAGGATTGCCAAGACTGGATCGTGTATCAACGGAAATGATTTGCCTGCTCGAATGAATCTCGGTTATTGTTACACTAGGTTAACTGTCGTGTCAGGGTACGCCATTATCTGCAAATGGGTTGTCGTTACATGTTATGGGAGACATTCACTTGGTCTGCCATGAGAGCTGTGGCAGTGGCACGACGGCAGTTGTGGACTGCGTGCACGTGTTGCAGATAACCTGCACACTTTCATCCTTGATGCTTCCCCAGCGTCCTGCAGCAGGATAACTGCGCGTGAATAGTGCTACAGATTAAAAAAAGTTCTGCATCCAGGCTGACTGGGTTCCAAAGGTAAAAGCAGACATCAGGCAACGAACGACTTTACTGCTCGTATGACGCGTTTCTGGGTTAATGCATGATCAGATATCTACAAACGATCAGATAGAAAAATATTTTATAAAACACCGCAATGGATAGATATAGAAGTTCACTTGATAAAAATCACTTGGCACAAACTGCACGATATCTACCCCAGAGCGACTGATGCACAGAGTTATGGCTGTTCAAGTTGTATGGGAAACATACATTCGCAGACCTCAGACACAATTCTACAGACTGAGGGGCAATAAGATATTATTGCCACCAGGTGGCAATACAATAACGAAAATATTGTGTTCCTCTTCCCCTATTTCACTGCCTACATTTAACTTTGAGGCATGTGTTTCTATTGCTGCTTTGTATTTTGATTTTACATCTTTCGTCATATCGCACAATTGTGGTTATTGTAACTTTTGACGATGGGTGGCGCCAACTAATATTCTCGAATTCAAACAAATATTTTGTGTAATTTTTATGACTGTATTTTCGTCATTACCACTTGTATAAAGACATTTGGTATAAAAAACGTGCATTAGTTGATTTGCTTTGGCACCACTGTAATGCCAACTGGTGGCAAAAATAACTTCTTGGTCCGCACTGTGCAGGACTGTGTCAATAGTCTGTTCATGTCTGTTTCTCGCACAACTTGAAACGTTATATATAAGTGCAGCAATAGCTCTGGCGTGGATGTGGTGCAATTAGTGCCCAGTGATTTAAGTAAAGTGGAGTTTCATACCTACCCATTACTGTGTCTTATAAAACATTTTTGCGTTTGATTTTTTGTACATATCTGATGCTGGATTAGCTCCAAAACGCGTCATGTGAGCCTGATGTCTGACTTTTATCCTTAGAACCCAGTAATCTTGAATCCAGTATTATTTATTACAGTGTCCGAGCGGTTCTAGGAGCTTCACTCTGGAACTGCGCAACCACTACGGTCGCAGGATCGAATCCAGCCTTGGGCATGGATGTGTGTGATGACCTTAGGTTAGTTGGATTTAAGTAGTTCTACGTTCTAGGGGACTGGTGACCTCAGATGTTAAGTCCCATAGTGCTCAGAGCCATTTGAACCAAACACATCTGGAACACGATCGAACGCCGGCTCCGAGTTTACAGACACCGGCCTGAAATTAAAGGAAACTGCGTGAACAGTCGGTAGACATCTCGTGTCACATACCTCCAAACGCCTGCCAGTGGCTTATCGAACACATGCCACTCGTAATCGTTGCTCTTCTGCGTTCCAACACGCTTTTAATCAGATCATCGTTAAGTTTTGGCTCATCAGTGTAGAAGGAAGTTGATAATTGTCAATCGACTCACGTGCAATGTTTACAAACCATTAAACATACGACATGATATAATTTCTACGATTTGCCCTCTTGAGACTCATATAAAAATTTTCGGGAAGCAAGCTACTATCTCCAACAATGGTCAGTCATATACATAGCACGAATACGCGCCAGTTGAAAGTCAGCAGATGCAAAGAGCTTGTACTTTTACGACTTCATTGACGATGATTTGCTGGTAACAATATAACGTAACGGTATAATACCTAGAAGATTGCATATGGCGAAATTTGGAATAAACACTAAAATAGTATGAAGGCTTTCACGACCGGATGACACATCTTCTGGTAAACCTTCCGGGATGTAAGGTCGTGGTCCATGAAACTCTTCAGCTCCTAACGTTTCGTTCAGAGCTGTGCTGGACATCTTCAGAGGGGTGTTTCTCCTCCGGTTTCGGCAAGTTTCATGGACCGACCACGACCTTACATCCCGGAAGGTTTACCAGAAGAAACACTAAAATAGTTGTAGAAATCACGCATAAGATTCATTCCAAGTCTCCAGTGGAAAGCAAACCATTATCGTTGGACGAATATTCGACTACTGTTGATTAGTCTGGAGCCTTAGCACTTGGGATTAATCGAGGAGATGGAGTTCATATAAAACAGTTTGGTGTGCGAGAGACCTTCATGACGGTGGCCCACTAGTTCCCGTGGTGCTCTTAGGTGACAGTTTGGTTTTACAGAAAGCAAAGTCACCAGAGAGGCTGATAACGGAGGCAACAAAAGAAAAATCAACACATTCATAGGATCTGTCGATTCAGAACACTTGTACGACAAGGTAAAATGATGTAAGATTTTTGAAAATCACAGGAAATTAGGTGTAAGCCCTTTGCATATTCGAAAAGTAAAAAAATACGTACAAGATCAAAGAGGAAACAACAATAACGGAAGACAGAAGGGTATACAGGCGAGTATACAGTCTTTCTCCCTACTTGTCCATCGAAGAAGCGACGAAGGAAATAAAAGTAAGTTTCAGGAATATGGCTCTGAGCACTATGGGACTTAACTGCTGAGGTCATCAGTCCCCTAGAACTTAGAACTACTTAAACCTAACTAACCTAAGCACATCACACACATCCATGCCCGAGGCAGGATTCGAACCTACGACCGTAGCGGTCGCGCGGTTCCAGACTGTAGCGCCTAGAACCACTCGGCCACTTCAGCCGGCAGTTTCAGGAATAGAAATAAAATTCACGGTGAGAGAATATCAATAATACGACTCGAAAATGACACTGCTACTGTCAGTGAAAGTGAGGAAGAACTGCAGAACCTATTAAATGGAACCATCTGTCTAATGAGCACATACTACAAAAGAACAGTAAACCGAAGAAAGGCGAAACTTATGAGAAGTAGTAGAAATGAGAACAGCGACAAACTTACCGTCAAGATTGGGGACCACATAGGTGATATGAAGGCAAGAAGTGGCCGCAAAAGGCAAAAACTGTAGGGGAAGACAGATACTGGACGATGGAGGACGTTGGGTGTAAGGGACAATATGAGAATTTTACTTTCAAATGTTCTAAAGCGCTAACTGCTACTACTGCTAAAGGAGGTTTCACTAAGTTCAGTCAAAATTTTAAACAGAATACAACAGCCGCTTAGAGTATCGAGTTTTGCAGACGGCTTCCTTACTAGAAAGGCAGCTTTTCGTAACACCGGAGGTCTCTCATGCCAAAAACTTAGACCGTACTTCGCGCCCCGGTGCTCAAGTGTTTCGCAATCCGAGTAGTGCGAGCTAACATCCCAAAGATGTTCGGGCTCACATGCGGTTCCTCTTCGTTGAAATGTCTTGGCTCAAACTCGTCTAGGGGTTAAACCGCATGTGTCGCATGACATGCCCTAAATTAGACACTTGTGATCCTTTGGCTAAATTGTCTGGCTGACGGAAACTTTGTGATTGTATGTGACATACAACATTAATATAACATATAACAACATTAATAATAATATTGGGAGCTAAATTAAAGACCCATAAATGATGTAGGCCACACAGTTGCGATTTGTTTAGAATAATGTTTATTCAGAAAGCAGACTAATAGCGAAAGTGGTCATATTTAGAATTACTATTACACTCGAGCGCATATCCATTTGCCACAGTTCGATCATTTACAATCCCATCGCTAATTACAAGTCCAATACTCCACCTCGTTAACTATGCGAAAAGTTATAGTTCACACCAGGCGCGCGGCTGCTCACAGCGCAGAGACTAAGTCCCGCGATACCACACAACGCGATATTTCCTAAGTCGTTTCAGTTCCTGGCTGCCTAAAGACCGACCGCCCGCTTTCGCGTCTCCACCAGCTCTGTCCCACTGCCCGTCCACAGTCGCGTTTTCCGCGCGCCGAACATCCTCGCTCAACTGACTAGGGCAGTTCCCTTTCCTGAAGCCGAACATCTGATTGTCTACAGCTTACTCTACATTATTTTACATTTTAACATACAAATGATCAAACCTTGACCACTTTCACGTTCTAAATAAACTAACAACGACATCCATTACATAATAAACGTTAAATTCTTTCACATAAAACAAGTACAATTTCCTTCTTAACTTTGGATGTCACGGCCAGTAGCCTTGCACCAATGAGCTTTCTGATAGATAAATAAAGAACAAAAGTAACTATTATTCACTAAACTTTACAAGAAATATTCTGTTACCTAATGATTCAATAAGGTGTTATGCTATCATCGGTCAATGTGTTTTGTGTGGAGGAAATGATGATCTGATGCTGAACTGAAAATACTGATAATTGAAATTTACTAAGTCTTTTAAGCAAATAAAGTTATAGAGTTGATATTTACAACATTTTCCAATTTAATGATGCGCTTCTATATGAAATGTCGATCTTTAAGATCGACCAAAGCGTTCAGATTTTAGCATTCAGGTCTTTGTTAAAAAATTTATTAATTTCACTTTAACAGTAAATCCTAAACTATTATAGATATGATGAATATTCAAATTTAATTGAGATCACCATCAAAATTTATGAAGGATGGTAGATTAAAATTAGTGTGGCTTCATTCCCTGAATTACTAAAGAATTAAATATTTTTCATAAATGTTTCCCTTTATGGCCGACCTTAGATCCGCCATATTTAACACTGCTACGTCTCCCTGGCCACAAACAGCTTCTACGGGGTTTCTCTACGATGTGGGTTCTCATTTGTCTCACTCGCACACTACAGCTCTGAGGCCTCGTTCAGCACAATAGACGCCTCTGAATTTCCCCATCTCGTGTTGAATCTGTACTTTTTGTGGCACACGGTCCTGGATGACAGGATTAATTTCATAATACCTGAAGACTGACTCTTTCGCCCATATACTTAAATGAGATGAAATGCTCGTTAACTCACAGTAGTACCCATCAAGACCTTCATTCAAGTCCTTCAGACGCTATAAGACCATAACACTACTTCAGTAACAGCAAAGTTTACGCAGTTCTAGAAGGTTATCAGTATACGACAATTTCAAATTGCAAACCAGAAGTCACCACAATCTAATCACACGTTCTTTATTTAAAGTAAACTCAGAGCTAAAGTTCTGTACTGCCCATATTTTGAGAGGTCGTATTATGGACCAAAACAACAAGTTTCCAGTAAACATGGGTTCTAAAGTGACAATATCAACATAAACCAATGCATGTACTTGCAAAATTATATCATTGTACGGCCCATAGGTCAGGAGACATGACATTGATTTGCATGAAAAACTAGCTTTTCTTAAAGCGTAGCGCAAATAATTGACTGTAATTATCCAATTTGTGGTGAAGGGAATACAAAGCGACATCCAACAAAGTTCAGATTTAATTTCGAACCTGTACTGAACTTCTTGCCACTTGCAAGTTTAATTATTTAACACAGTTTGTCATTTATCAAGTAATCACAAGCTGGAAACTGCTTGTGAGTTCGAGTCTTTAAAGAATCGGAGGTGTGCTGGTTACTTACTGTCTTGAAAAGAAGCACTGTGGAGGTAGGAACCACCGACGTCTCGTAGGGGTGGGGATGAAAATGCGGTGCTACAGGAGCATAGCTCAGGACCACCTTAGCAGTTTCATATACATTTGATATGTACATGATTTATTATTTGTATAAAAATAGTAAGGCAGTAAGATACCCCTACTATCGGTAAGGGTAGGGAAGGGTGTGAATGAGAAAGGGTGATGTAAAAATTTTCGCAGACGAAACTGCAAGGCGATATTCATTAGGGATATAAGTGGATTATATGTACAAATACGTGTGAAATATGCGAAATATGTGTGACGTATTCGTATACAGGGGATGCCGCGGTTGAAAGACTAGTGTATACAAGGGGTGGTGGGGGGTCAGAAACAGTGTGAAAAGCTTTAAAAGCTTGGAACGGTGTTACAGGGTAGATTGTGCTGAGAAATAATTGTTAAGAAATAATTCGATACGTTACGCTTTTTTCCAGTTAATTAGCATTGAAATTAGTGAATCAAGTCAATGTGCGCCAATTCAAGCTGCCCACCAGATACAGCTAGTGTCACTGGTTCTCACAGTGCAGATGACGGCGCACGAGGCCGCTCAGCCTTTGACTCGGGTTCGATCCATACTGTCGTCCCATATCCAATTTTCGTGTCGCTTTCTTGCTTGGTTTCAGAAAACCAAACGAAGAACACGTTTGGCGACACCGTCTCTGGCGGACCGCTTGAATTTGCGCACGCAACGACCTGATTGGCTAAACACAATGCTAATTAACATGGAAACGGTGCAACGTATGGAATTTTCTTTAACAGTCATTTCTCAGCACAACCTATTCTGTACCATCGTTAGAAGCTTTTCAGACCCCGTATAACACACTCAAATCTTCTGGGTTCAACTCCTAGGATTGAACTCTGTTGCTTATCGCGTCTTTTCTCTCTGATAACAGTCAGTGAGTTCCAGAAATATCGAGAAACAGCGGGGTTCTGAGTCCATGTTAAGGTTTACGTCTTCCTGTAGATGACTGGGTACGTCAGTTCATAAGTCGGAGGAAGGCAAGCGCTTACCACCTCGAGAAGGGCGATGCCCAGTAGAGCTCTGTGGCGTTCAAGCTGGTCTCCTGCTGATTGACTAATTTATTATCAATATAGCACTAACGACTGATAATGTGTAGGATGATATAGAAGCTCACCGTGGCAACAGACATTTGTTATACACTGAAGCGCGAAAGAAACTGTTACAGGCGTGCGTATTCAAATACAGAGATATGTGAACAGGCAGAACACGGCACTGAGGTCGGCAACACCTATATAAGACAACAAGTGTCTGCCACGGTTGTTAGATCGATTACCGCTGCTACGATGGCAGCTTATCAAGGTCTAAGTAAGCTTGAAAGCGGTGTTATAGTCGGCGCACGAGCGATGGCAGACAGCATCTCTCAGGTAGCGATGAAGTTGGGATTTTCTCGTGCAACCATTTCACGAGTATACCGTGAATATCAGGAATCCGGTAAAATATCAAATCTCCGACATCGCTGCAGGAAAAGATCCTGCAAGAACGGGACCAACGTCGACTGAAGGGAATCCTTCAGTATGACAGATGTACAACCCTTCCGCAAAGTGCTGCACATTTCAAAGCTCGGCCGTCAACGAAACGTCATCAATACGGGCTTTCGGAGCCGAAGGCACACTCGTGTACCCTTGATGACTACATGTCACAAAGCTTTACCTCTAGCCTGGGTCTGTCAACACCGACATTGGACTGTTGATGACTGGAAACAGGTTGCCTGGTTGGAGGAGACTTGTTTCATATTGTATGGAGCTGATATTGTATCGAACTGATGGACGTGTACGGATATGGAGACGACCTCATGAATCCATGGACCCTGCATGTCAGCAGGAGACTGTTCAAGCTATTAGAGGCTCTGTAATGGCATGGGGCGTGTGCAGTTGGAGCGATATGGGACCCCTGATACGTCTACATACGGCTCTGACAGGTAGCACATATGTAAGCATCCTGTCCGATCATGTGCATCCATTCATGACCACTGTGCATTCCGACGGACTTGGGTAATTCCAGCAGGGCAGTGCGACTGCCCTTACGTCCGTAATTGCTACAGAGTGGCTCCAAGAACACTCTTCTGAGTTTAAACACTTCCGCTGGCTACCAAACACTCAGACATGGGCGTTATTGAGCATATCTGGGGTGCCTTGCAACGTGCTGTTCAGAAGAGATCTCTAGCCCCTCTTAGCCTTACGTATTTATGGACAGCCCTACAGGATTCATGGTGTCAGTTCCCTCGAGCATTACTTCAGACATTAGTCAAGTCCATGCCACGTCGTGTTGCGGCACTTATGCGTGCTCGTTGGGGCCCTACACGATATTAGGCAGGTGTACCAGATTCTTTTGCTCTTCATTGTACGTGCAGATTACATTCTGTTAAAAAGTCAGTGTCGATTCTCCAAGTTGTATTTTGCGAAGTGATTATAGCAGTGATACTTTTAGAAAATAGGTGTTTCAAATTGATTAGTCTAATGACTCGGTCAGACCCCTAGTGGCTTGACGTTCATATGAAAACAGTAGGTGATTTAAGTCACCTTCTGATGTGGAGTCGCACGAACATCTTCTCCGTGTTTTCACAATAGCACAGGCAAATATTAAAGCGGTCGTATGACTTCATTGTATTGCGTCACTTAGGCTGCTTACTGAAAGTACAGATTTCATAATCATTGTAAGGCTACTCTGGAAACGAAGGTAATAGTGATATTGAGACTAGTGAAGTTCTGTAAGTTGTCGGGGACAGTTGGATAATGCACTCATTCTTTGCTACCTTAACATTCGTCGTAACCGGTTTCGATAAAGAGGTAAACGTTTTACCTCGTATGAAATTTTATAAAGCGTATTTCATTAATCGTTTCAGAGGACCAAAATTCGAAGCTGTGTAATCATAACAAAGCGTCAGTGTGCCAGACACTGAGTAGCGCAGCTGTTATTAATCGGTGACTTATTCGATCTATTGTAAAAAGTAGCAGTGGCTTATTTCATCGGCATAATTCTTTGCACAATCCTTTTAGTCCAGAATATTGTGCTGCCACCATTAGGCAGAAAACTAAGTGAACATTGGTAAGAATCGAAGAACGTATTGGAAGTGACCCCATGTACAAATGCAGTCTGATAACCGCTAAGCTTCATTTCTCGTCAGTGGTGAAGAAATTGAAACTGCTCTTCTCAAGATTTTAACCCTAAAGCTATTCTGTCAGGTCACACTCCGTATTCACTTAGAAACAGCACAACGGCAAGGGATGCACAACGGGAGATCGTCTTCCGTTTCTCATGATGCTGAAGGCACCCCCTTGCAGTGATTTATCGGAGCATCTATTACGTGAGCAGCAGTGGCCTGCTAGAGTCGGACATAGAACGGTTTACAGTCTGCCTACTCGTCTGTTGGATTGCTGTTTGTCGCGGTCTGGTTAGCACTCGTTAACGGAACAAGCGCCATTTAGCGAAATGCTAACGAAAGCAAGCGCAACAAGGCTGCTGGTTTAGTCTCAGACGAGGAAGATGTGTTACGCGGATCCGAATAGATCTCGATGTCTGCAGAAAGTACAGTACATTTCCACCAGGTGTGAAACAGAAACGTATGCAGTCACTCATTCTGCCGCACGTCTTCTATTGTTATGTAACAGAAGATAGCACAAGAAGTGCAACAGACAGCTGCAGCTAGGAAAATCGGTACTTGGCTGCG
This sequence comes from Schistocerca gregaria, assembly GCF_023897955.1. Classification (NCBI taxonomy): domain Eukaryota; kingdom Metazoa; phylum Arthropoda; class Insecta; order Orthoptera; family Acrididae; genus Schistocerca; species Schistocerca gregaria. Next base: position 657,552,287 of record NC_064920.1, read on the forward strand.
TTACGTCTGCAACATTCGCCTGTATGGCCATGCCACAACCACATGTAGTTTCTATTTCCTCAGTTTCTCAAATAAGTTTTAAAAATGGTTCAAATGATTCTGAGCACTATGGGACTTAACTTCTGAGGTCATCAGTCCCCTAGAACTTTAGATTAGATTAGATTAGTTTTTCGTTTCATAGATCCGTGTTGAGGAGATCCTCGTGTATGTGGAACATGTCACTTTTTTTTTTAAAGCTGAAATAACAGTACTAATAGTATAAATATACACAACACATCATTTGTTTCTGTTAAAAAATTCGTCAATGGAGTAGAACGAGTTGGCCTCTAGTAAGTCTTTCAGGCTCCTTTTAAACTGATCTTTATTTGTAACTAAATTTTTTATGTTTGCTGGCAAATTATTGAAGATGAGTGTTCCTGAGTAGTGGACCTCTTTTTAAAATAAAGTAAGTGCTTTTAAGTCCTTGAGCAGATAATTTTTGTTCCTGGTATTGTATGTATGAACTGAGCTGTTTGTTGGAAAAAGAGATATATTATTTAGGACAAATTTCATTAAGGATTAAATATACTGAGAGGCTGTAGTTAGTATACCCAGTTCTTTGAAGAGGCTTCTACAAGACGTCCGTGAGTTTATTCCACAAATAATACGTATTACACGCTTTCGGACTCTGAAAACTTTTGTTTGACTTCAAGAGTTACCCCAAAATATTATACCATATGACATTATGGAATGAAAGTAGGCAAAGTATGCAAGCTTTTTCACTTTTATGTCGCCTATGTCTGCTAACACTCGAATTGCAAATACAGATTTGTTAAGGCGTATCTGCAGTTCTGTGGTGTGCTCCTCGCAACTGAATTTATTATCAAGTTGTAATCCCAGGAATTTAAGACTGTCAACTTCGTACTTTATGCATATGCTGGGTGGAAACCTCTTACAGGTTCTGAATTGCATATAGTGAGTCTTTTCGAAGTTTAATGTCAGTGAGTTGGCTTTAAACCATTTAACAATATCCAGTAGATCTTTCTAGAACTACACTCGACATACTATTTATTGCAATACTTGTGTCATCTGCAAAAAAACGAACTCTGCTTCTGGCAGTGTAACTGATGAGAGATCATTAATGTACACAAGAAAAAGCAGTGGCCCTAAAGTGTATCCTTGTGGGACACCACACGTAATTTCTTCCCATTCTGATGATGACTGATGACTTAATTCACTAGTCCCTTGCACTGACACCCTTTGTTTCCTGTCAGCGAGGTATGGCTTGAACCATTTTGCAGCACTGCCTGTGACACCATAGAATTCTAATTTATTTAAAAGGATGTTGTGGTTTACACAATCGAATGCCTTTGACAAATCACAGAAAATATCTGCTGCTTGTAACTTGTTATTTAATGAATTAAGTATATTTTCACCGTAGGTGTAAATAGCCTTTTCAATATCAGAACCCTTCAGAAATCCAAACTGTGTTCTTGATAATATGTTATTTGTGATCAGATTGTTGAGAAGCTGCCTGTACATTACTTTTTCTAAAATTTTTGAGAATGCTGGCAAAAGTGAAATCGGTCTGTAGTTTGATGGCATCTCTTTATCCCCTTTCTTGAATAGAGGCTTAACATCTGCATATTTCAGCCAGTCAGGAAATGTCCCAGTTATAATTGACTGGTTACACATTTAACTTAGAATTGTACTAAACTCACAAGAACATGCCTTAATTAACTTCATTGATACTTCATCATAACCACTAGAATGCTTTGTTTTTAAAGATTTTATTATGGAAGTTATTTCTTTTGGTGAAGTGAGTGACATATTCATGTACCTGAAGCTATTTGCAAAGGCTAGTTTCCGATATTCAAGGTCATTATTTACTGATCCTGACAATCCCATTCTATCAGTAACGGATATAAAATACTTGTTAAATAGATTTGCCACACTGTGCCCATCGGTTACTAATGTGTCATCTACCCTTAGTGCTATCTGCTCCTGTTCCTTTCTGGTTCTACCAGTCTCCTCTTTCACTATATCCCATATTGTTTTTATTTTGTTCCCTGACATTGCTATCTTCTTCTCATAGTGTATTTGTTTAGATGTCTGAATTACTTTTTTTTAATATTTTACAGTATTCCTTGTATTTAGCTAAATCATCAGCATTGGAGCTATTCTTGGTCGACAGATACATTTTCCTTTTTGTCTTACAGGAAATCTTTATTCCTTGTGTGATCCATGGTTTTATTATGGACTTCTGTTTAATTTGAGTTACTTTAAGAGGAAAACAGTTTTCAAACATCGTTCATGAATGTGTTATATTTTTCATTCATGTCACGAGCACTATAAACATCTTTCCAGTTCATATCTTTGAGCAGTTTTCTAAACACTCAATTTTTGGTTGATTGAATACTCTCCTGTACTCAGATTTAGCAGTCTTGATAGTCTGCTTAGAATTTACATCTAAAACAAGGAGCTGCATGTCATGATCTGATAGTCCAATGTTATCAATGGCTGTCCTTGAGGATTTAGTGATCCTAGTTGGATGGTTTACAGTGTGAGTTAGATTGAAAGGCAACATTACTAACTGCAGTAAATGTATACTGGAAGATTGAATTAGAAAGTCTGTATTAAAGTCACCAGCAATCAAAATTTCTTTGTTTCTTACTATTAAATAACCCAAAAGAGCTTCTAGATGATTTATGAATAGATTATATTTTCCTGCAGGTGCTTGGTAAATAGTTACTATTATATAGGATCTGTTATGAAACTCTACTTCTGTTGCACATGCTTCTAGATGCTGCTCTAAACAGAATTTATTAATGTCATTTTTTCTTGAATATACGTCAATTTTTAATAAATGTGGCAACTTCTCCTCCATCCATATCTACTCTGCAGAAGTAGGAAGCTAGCTTAAATCCTGAAATGTCTAACATATCTATACCAGTGGTCACTTGATGTTCAGAGAGGCAGATTATGTCAATTTGGTTAGATGAATTCATTTCATCGATACAAATGAGTAGTTCAGCAACTTTATTTCTGAGTCCTGGAATGTTCTGGTGTAATAAAGATGACTGATACTGCATACTAATGGGATTATAACTGCTTTGGTGAAGATGAACTGGCAGTTTCTGATTACTTTCTGTTAAACACTGTTTAAATGGAGGTTGTATGCTAAAATCTGACTCCTGTTCATATATTTTCTCAAACTGAGCCTGTCTGCCAATCTCTCTTAAAACTCGTTCTCTATCCCCCTTCCCTATCTTAAAAAAGGCGTCCCTCTGACACCTGTGACAACTGGTATTTTACCACTTGTGACAGTGTCCCCGCTTAAGTTTTCTGCAATCAAGCCAGACAGTTTTCCCTTCCCTTTCCCTTTAGAGGTGAATGCCATGTCTAGTGTAGTCCCACCTATCAATAGCATCCACAGGAATCAAACCAATATGGGACCCTATATCCGTCCTAAGCAGCCACTCCAACTCCAAGTTCACCCTCCCTACAGAAGAGTTCAAATGAGGCCGATCGTGGCGTCTCAACACAGACACAAATCCCACACTCGTATGCTTCGTCGCTGATGCTATCTTCACCAGGTCACTCTCTGTGGAATATTCAGTCTCTCTATCACTGCTGTTTCCCGGACCACCCACTATAACCACGGAATTCTCCTTCGTGAAATCCTTGCATAAAGAACTACTTAAACCTAACTAACCTAAGGACGCACACACATGCATGCCCGAGGCAGGATTCGAACCTACGACCGTAGCGGACGCTCGGTTCCAGACTGAAGTGACTAGAACTGCTCGGCCACTCCGGCCGGCTAAAATAAGTGATCGTAATCTTATTACAAGAACTGATTTAATTTGTACCCTGCAAGTATCCACCTATAAAACGAAAATGTCTCCACTATAGCTATTCGCATCCATAACAAATAGTCTAAGCAAATTCTATCGTTTAAAAACCACTGAAGAAATCCTTTTCTTATCGTAATTCATCGGGCTCAATATAGCGTTATGAATGTTTACCTTGTATTATACTAAGTCAAACCATTTCTTCTTTCAATTGCTTTTTTTCCACATTTATTTTGCTCTCCAGTCTCCCAGCTCATCGCACTTTATCTCCTCTCTTCATTACTTGTACTCCATCGCTACCTCACTTTCTTTCATCTCTCCCGTCACAGTCAGTCATTCTGCATCTAGATACATGTAAAATCACTCTTATTCACGTATGAATGCAAACTGTGGTTATTTCTATTGTAGTTATTACTGTCATAACACGTTACAAGATGTGTTGTAACACAGGTATGTTGGACAACTATCACCATTAGCCAGATTAGATGTCAAAAGGCTTTCTGGCCCTAATCTGGCGAGAATAAACAACTCTATTAATAAAATAAACTCCCCGCAGAACTAAAATGACGCTATTTTCCATTTTTAAGTACTTTGTTTTCTTTTTATTATATTTAAGACCAATTAAAGTAATTTAATGGAGACGAGATTTCTATTTCTTAAACGTATCAGACAGTTCCTCATACATTTCCAAACATAGTACATAAATTATGAAGACCCATTTTCTTTCCTAGGCCGACCCTGATGAACTTCATTGCATTTTACAATCATGCAGCTACAGCTTCAGAAGCGGTGGTTTTAATTTTGCTGTGGATAATGTCGAGGAAGAGCCGAGTCGGCTGTGACACTATTATACGCGCGTGGCACTTTTAGAGCATAGTTTCTCAACCAGTCTTCAGCATTCTTCTTTTACGTGATCTCCTGAGTTCATATAAACAAGAGAAGTTGTTATAACATTAGTTTTTGGAATACAGTGATGCGTGTAGTGGACTGCTAAAATCGAACATTTTCACTGCTCCGTCTCCAATACATGTAAATAATTAACTTAGTTGATATCTGATTCAACCATACAAGCAAAGGAAGCATAACTGTTTAGTACATAGTCCTATACAACATGTGGAAAGTGAAACGAGGACATACTGTTATTCTCGTGAATGTTGTAGCAGACTGAGAAATTCCAACAAAAGTAAGCATATGTGTGTAATATCTTGTTAAATGAGGCTATCATTCATTTATATTCAGCCTTCGCACTTCGTTATCAGGCTATAATTGTGTCCTGTAAAAGGCTATATGTTAAATCAGAATAACGTTCATATTCCCGACTTTGCAACGCCATGATGCCATTAGGAATGTTTTATCCGGAGGCAATAGGCTTGAGTTTTATCATTCTATATCATTTCCGTAGTTGAATTTAAGCCATCGAGGAGACAGAGGAAATCTGCACATTGAAGTTCCTGATGAATCGTGCTTTAAATAAGATATATAGGGCCACAACATTATAGTGAATCATAGTGAGTAAACATATGTGTTAAAATAATTACGTACTTCGAAACAGAACGTTGTAATTGCAGTAACACTCGATGGATCATTATACATTAACTCTGTTAGAAACTGTTTAAAACTAAAACACCCTTGTAAGAGAAATACGCAACAAATAGCTCTAATCAACATCGGATTTTTATATACTGTCTACTTGGATTCCACTGAAGATAAAAAATTATACATTTCTAAAAAACTGGTTTGCTTCTTAGTTAGTGCCTCAAGTTAATCTGTAGATTCTCTTATAATTTGTTGAGGAAGTTGACGTGCAAGTAGAGAAATCGCTGTGTATTCAAGTTAGTATAGTGTTACTCCGTCCCGAATGGGTAATAATAATAATTTACAGCAAGTATCTAATGCAAATAAGCGAAAATCGTCATATAGTCACACACTTTACCGGAAAAATTAACAGATCTCGTTTATCATTAATTTCTGCACGCTAATTTGCCTGCACTATTGGAGAACGATATGCTTGCAGAAAGACGATGGATGTGATAATCACGATAGGGCATCAAGCATTTTCTGAGCCTCGTACAACACTACCTAATGCCAATGTCTAATGAGTGATGGCTTGGTCAAAGATGTGCAGCAGCAGAGCAGAATGGCCACCCCGATTCACTTGATTTTAAACCCATTTTCTCTTTGTATTGTATTATTATATGCTTAAAAACAAATACGTATTCCACACCCATCGATAACATGGACAGGTAACAAGAGCATTTACTGGAATGAGATTTTCACTCTGCAGCGGAGAGTGCGCTGATATGAAACTTCCTTGCAGATTGAAACTGTGTGCCGGAACGATGACTCGAACTCGGTACCTTTGCCTTTGAAAAGCAAAGGTCCCGAGTTCGAGTCTCGGTCCGGCACACAGTTTTAATCTGCCAGGAAGTTTTAAGAGCATTTCCTCATGCATGTGACCAGATTCAAGGGCAGCCAGTTATGTTCACATAAGCTTGTGATTCAGTGAATAAGAGAGGTTATGAATATGTAAGGTTGAGTAGTAACCATAATTAGAACCTCTTTTAGTGTCAACAGTAAAACTTCTCCTGTGTCAACCTCTTTATCTCAGAGTCTCAGAGCAAGCATCACTTTGCAAAGGTCATCCTCAATTACTTGTTATATGTATACCAACGTATATCTTCCGTACCGTTTTTATTGCAGTGGAGGGAACGCACGAGTACATGAGGGATGGCATTTGTTGTTAACTAACGGATTGTGGAAATTGTTTAAAGCAGGATATCGACGTAGTTTTTAAAAATACAGTGTGGGAAAATCCAGCAGCTCTCGTTAGTACCATGGAATTATTTCTTCAAGTCTCAACACATACTCGATGATCTTGCCCTTTCTTGCAACCAGTGTTTTTCATATATTCCTTTCCTCACCAATTTCGAGAGAAACCTCAGATGAGAAATCCGGTGTTGTTCGAGTATCTATTTATTCTAATCTTCTATTAGTCCATTTCCTCCTCCCTCCTCTTTTTGCGCATCTCGTCCTCGCCCCCCCCCCCTTTGTATCCATCACTTCCTACCCCTCTGTTCCCTCCTCCTCCTTCTCATCCTCATCCCTCTTCCCCTCTAACCACCTATTCCTTCACCCTCTCACTGCCCATCCCCCTGTCTCTATCCTGTTCCTCCTTCCCTCTCTCTATCTACCCATCTGCTCCCCTGCTCTCCGTCTGTCCATCTTACTCCCCTCTTTTTGTGTGTATCTTCCTCCCCACCCCCCAAGTCAGTCCATCACATCCTCTCCCATCTCTGACCATCTCCCATCTCCCATCTCTCCATATCCTCCCCACTCTCTCTTTGTCTATTTCACCCCTCTCTGACCATCTCCAGCTTCTTTTCTCTGTTCATCTTCTCCTCCTGCTTTTGTTCTCCTCCCCCCTGTCTGTCCGTTCATCTCCTCCTCCCCCTCGCTCTGATCATCATCTGCTATATCTACCCCTTCTCACTGTTTGTGTCTCCCTCTCTGTGTCCTCCTCCTCGCCCACTCTTTCTGTCCATTTCTTCATCCCTCTCTCTCTGTCCACCTGCTCCACCTCTTCTTGCCTGTCCACTCCACCAATATCAACCAACCCCAATGGGAGGCTTGTAGTTTTTTTTACCCCCACATTATTTCTTTCAAAAAAATATCAAATGTGTAACAAGTTTGGTTTAAGGGGCTTAGGAGGAGACGTTATATATATATATATATATATATATATATATATATATATATATATATATATATATATATATATATATGGTATTCAGACTTGTGACTTGATCTGTGGCCCCAAAACGCTTAACACAAAATTACTGGCTCGCTGAACACTATGGGACTTAATATCTGAGGTCATCAACATCTGAGGTCGTAAGTCCGCTAGAACTTAGAACTACTTAAACCTAACTAACCTAAGGACATCAAACACATCCATGCCCGAGGCAGGATTCGAACCTGCGACCATAGCAGTGGCGCGGTTCCGGACTGAAGCGCCTAGAACCGCTCGGCCACCACGACCGGCTCTCAGCCACATCCCAATCCTAGTAGTAGTGGCAGTATTCTTATACAAATAATATGTGATGGACCTAACAAATTTGGTTAAAATTGCTCCACGTAAATCCTGAGTTATGCTTCAATGTCATCTCTATTCGTTCTCATGACTACAGGAGCTTCTCAGTGTTTATAGTGTCATGCCTCCTGAACAATGTGTCGTACAATGATGTGCGTTTTCAGTTACATTCAGTGGTGCATGTCGATACTGTCTACAAAATGTTTTGCATATTGGTCTGGTTGTAAAGAAGTAACAAACTCTAAGTAACATACGTAACAGCAGTGCCTTTGTTGTTCAGAAGTACGATGCAAATTTCGTTCGGACGTGAAAGAATATCTGAACGAACAGGCATTGCAACGTCTACAGCATTTATGAAAGACATGAGATGTATTGGCAATCGACAATATGGATAAATATCAGCTGTTTAATGGTATGGCGACAGTTAAAATGTCTGATGGACTGGGACTCGAACACAGATTTCCCATTTACTACGATTAGACGTCTTATCATGAGCATGCCTCGTGGCCAGACCCAGACTTCCACATGTAGTCAACACTATGGGCACAACCTGCAGTCCAACATCCATTATGTATATTCCAGTGGAAGGATACATTTTAAATGAAAATCACTTGCTCCAAGAAATCCAGAGTTATATTTCAGTGTCACCTCTGTTCATTCTCATGCCTATAGGAGCTTCTCAGTGTTTCTAGTGTCTTCCTTCCTGAACAATGTGTCATACAATGATGTACGTTTAATCCATAGCTTCGCCTGCATATGTGTACAGCATAAATATTGCACACATCTCCTCCTTGTCCTGCTCTCTCTATTTGGCTTCTACATCTCCTTCTCTCTATAGAAATTGTTCCTCCATCTCCAAGTTCAAATCATCCTCCCTGCCCCCCTCTCTTTTCATCTATATCTACCCCCATCGTTACGTATCTCCTCCTCCCCTTACCTCTTCTGTCTCCCTATGCCTTACCTCTCTGGCCACCGCCTCCTCCCTCTGTTTCCATCGATCTTCTCCTCATCCCTTTCTTTATTCATCGCCTCCTCCCAAACCAGATCAAAGCACATAGATAAAGCAGGATGATAGTGCTCCATCACACCATGTTTGTTGTACAGGGCAGTCCATACATCATGTGCTGGAAAACTGTTTCTTGCCTTTGACATATAGGCTGCCCAGCAAATACTAACAACAAACCTGTCATCCAGGGCAGCCTATAGGGTAGGGGTTTAAAAAACACTCATGTCTGTGTCTCAATAAAGGTTAGAGCTAGACCATTATGAACTCCTCTCCCTATGTTGATCATTTCGGATCAAAGAATTTGTATGTAAAATTTGGCCTCTTTGATCCAGGTACATTCAGCTTTTCATATATTACCACTAGCCTTCTCTTCACAGCTTCACTTTCACGGATGTATGTCCCTTATAATGGACACACCCCTTGGTCTATCACCTTCTCTGTCCCTCACCTCCTCAACTATATGTCCATCTCCTCCTCCAACTTGTTAGCCCATCTCTTCTTCACTGGCCTCTAAGTGGCCATTTCTTCCATCCCCCCCTCTCTCTGTCCATCTACCCCCCCACCCATCCTTATGTCTCCTCCTGTGCTCTCTTTCCCTATTCATCCCCTCCTGCACACTTTCTATCTATCCATCCCCTCATGTTCCCTCCCTCCCTATCTATCCGTTCACATCCTCCCTCTCCATCTCCTCTTCTGTCATCCCCCCTCTCTCTCTCTGTCCATCTACTCTACCCCCCCATCCTTATGTCTCCTCCTGTGCACTCTATCCCTATTCATCCCCTCCTGCACACTTTCTCTCTGTCCATCCCCTCATGTTCCCTCCCTCCCTCCCTATCTATCCCTTCACATCCTCCCTCTCCATGTCCTCTTCTGTCCCCATCCTTATGTCTCATCCTGTGAACTCTTTCCCTATTCATCCCCTCCTGCACACTTTCTCTCTGTCCATCCCCTCATGTTCCCTCCCTCCCTATCTATCTCTTTACATCCTCCCTCTCCATCTCCTCTTCTGTCCATCTGAACCCATTCCCAGGCATGACTATCGACATGTGCAGCACTTGCAAAAGAGGTTGAAAAAGGAGTCTGGTACTACTGTCATGCAGCACAGCCTATATGCCATTGGAAACTCTTCCCCCCCCCCCCCCCCCCCACACACACACACAAAAATACTGGTAAAGCAGCTTGTGCTACTCCAACATAAAACACCTATTGTGGCATGCAGCATATACATTGTGGCTAGAAAAACATTTGCCCCTGACATGTAGGCTGTCCTGTCCAATAAGGCACGTCGATATTATTCCTACACAACACACCTGACATGCAGGACAGCCTATACAGCTGACACATGTCTCTATCCCTATAAATATTAGAGCTGGAGGCAGGGCCACAAAATTCCTCTGATACAGCACATCTTGGGAGTCCTTTTTCTCCAATGGCACGTATGCTGTCATCCATGCAAGCCAATATCAAAGCTGATATAACTCCAGCAGAACACTTCTCTTGTGCCAAGAAAACTACACATTGGTGGCTGGAAAAACCGTTTATGTCCCCTGACATGTAGGGTGCCCTCAAAATCAGATCTATAAGGAAAGCTGATAGTACTCCCACAAAACACACCTGTCATGCAAGGCAGCCTATGTGGCAGATGCTTCAAAATATACCCGTGTCTGTATCTCTGAACATATTAGAACTAGAGTATTATGAACCCCCTGCACCAGTCTTCTCAGAATAAGGAACTTGTATGCCAAATTTGGACCATTTCAGTCTAGATGCCTTGGAGAAATTTCCAAACATACACGCTTATTCTCAACCTTTTATATATTAAGACAGGCTTTTCTCTACAGCATTGGTTGCATGTATGTATGTCACACACACTGATCAGCCAGAAAATTACGACTATTGAACTACTGTCGATATAAAGCAGTCCAAGAAATAGCATATTTACCTGGCGTGGAATGACTGCTAGTGAGACACACACATGCTGTCCACATGTCGAACGAGGAAGTCACGCGACCTATCTGACTTTGAACGAGGGCAGATTGTGATGGCCCAGAAGCTCAGCATGAGCATTTTGGATACTGCACGTCTTGTAAGTTGTTTGAGGAGTGCTCTGGTGAGTGTTTCCAACACATGTCGAGATCAATTTGACGTTGTGGTGTTGGGCAGCTACCCCTCATTACAGATGTCAGTTGTCACAGGCGGAGCAGACTGGAAAAACACAACAAGCACCAAACATTGGTAGAACTAACATCAGACTTTAATGCTGGGTAGAGTACAAGTGTGTCTGAACACACAGTGCACCAACACTCCTAACGATGCACGTCTGCTGCTGATGACCCATGCATGTTAACACCACGATGTTGGCACATACGACTGAGGTGGGCACATGACCATTGACACTGGATATTATCACATTGGCAGAGCATTACATGGTCTAATGAATCCAGATACCTTCTTCATCAAACCAAAGGGAAGACACAAATTCGTCGTTTTCCAAGGGAACAGGTCCTTGATACCTGAACTGCGGGACAGACAAGTTGATGGTGGCTCCATTATGCTCTGGGGAACATTCACGTGGGCATCCATGGGTCTAGTGGAGCTCGTACAAGGAACGATGATGGCAAAGACGTATCGTACACTGGTTTCAGACCACATTCACCCATTCATGACAATCATGTTTCCTGACAGCAGTGGCATTTTTTGACAAGATAATAAGTCATATCACAAGCCCAGTAGCGCGATGGAGTGTTTCGAGGAAAACAGTGGCGAGTTCAAATTAACGTGCTGACCCCCCCCCCCCCCCCTCCCAAGCTTGCCAGACCTGAAACCGATCGAAACATCTGGGATGTGATTGAATGCGGCGTCAAGGATCCTTGACCCCCCTCTCCCCTGAATTTACTGGAATTGGGCGACTTGTATGTGGAGATGTGGTTCCAGCTCCCTCCAGCAATCTACCAGAGCCTCATTGCTTCCATGACATGTTGTGTTGCTGCTGTTATTCATGCTAAATGTGGAATAGTGGTCATAATGTTCTGACAGATCATTGTATAATGTTTCTCTGCCTCGTGATGATTGGGTGTTGTGTGATGTCCTTAGGTTAGTTAGGTTTAAGCAGTTATAAGTTCTAGGGGACTGAGGATCATAGATGTTAAGTCCCATAGTGCTCAGAGCCATTTGAACCATTTTTGAGTGTATAAGTGCATATCTCTTGGTCCATCTTCTCCTGCCCCTCTCTGCCCTTCATCTCCTCACCTCCCCATCTGTCTATCTCCTCTTCCATCCCCTCCTTCTGTCAGTTTCTTTCTCTCCCTCCCCCCCCCCTCCCGTTTGTCCATCTCTCACCACAGCAATCTCAGGTAACTGGGGTGGACTGAAGTGACACTGATGCTCCCCTGATGATCGTACATTGAATTGTGTAGCTAATTTGTACTCACCACTCAGTACATGTTCTAAGGCAGTTTAAACTGTGCAATTAGACTGCTGTACCTATTCAGCATTTTATGTAATGTGATCATGACCTCCTGATATATGCCAGGGTTGCATTCACATCTCTGTCTGCCTCAAGGACTTCGTTACTTAGAAAAAAAAACTGTTGATATTTGGATGCATTGTCTTCAGGTGACAACATGGACCTATCCAGTAATATATCTGCATCTGCATCTAGGATGTGGTGGCTACTGTGGTGAGCAGATTTGGCACTGTTGTGCTGAATGACATCATGTGGAATACTGCAATATATTTTCATTTGAGCTGTGAGAAATGTCTCGACTGTGGCACGTCCCCATAAATTAGTGTATATAATTTGGCTGGTGGTGGGCTGGAGTGTGATAGTTTGCCCTGACCATTCCTTCAACGCATGCCAGGTGGTTTGGAAGGAAACTGGTTTGCACCACAGTGTAAACATAATGATAACATTTTACCCACACAAACAACTGTTATCTCTGCATGGGTCTCATGACATAATGATACGCTCGCATTGAGAGCTGTGCACGTGCACACAATGTCTCACATTTTCAAAGTGTGTCTCACACTGTAGTGGAGTATCATGTTTTTGTGAGTGGGAGGCATACTGTCTTAGCCACTGACGTCTCATGGGATGATCATCGGCAGATTTGAATGCTCTGAATGTTTCTGCAATTGACATCGTTTCATATCGGCAGAATGTTCCTGTGTATGTAACATTTTGTTATGTATGGCACAGGGGCACATTTGACCTATTGGAATGTGTTTCTATCTCTGCGTTTTACACCTATGTACATCACATGTCTTGCAATAGAGGAGTTTCGAAGGATGTTCAAATCCAGTGTTGGTATGCCATTCAGCTATTTTGCACAGCATACTACATCATTCTCACCAGATATGTACTGCATGAAGCATTTGTAATTAAGTATCATGAGGATGAAAGCAAGCAAGTATTTCACATTGGATGAGTACAGTGGTAGATACCCGCACTAAGAGCCTAATGTATACCTGGCGACCTCACAACATGATGCACACTCCAGGTGTGTAATCACAATTTGTAAAGTGCTTGCTGTGATGTACTGATCGTCACCACCTTGTAAACGACACATTGTGGAACAATGGGAAAGGATGGGCATCTTCCAGGTAGAGGCGATATATTGGCGTATGGTGGTTTCCTATCCAACTGACCATAAGAAACTTGACTTTTAGGCTGCACTGCAGAGTAGGTCGATAATACAGGTCAATACTATTCCCTCACAATACACATGTTGTGCAGAGCAGACCACATGGCACGGCTTAGAAAACGTCTCATGTGTGTATCACTGTATAGAGCTAGAGTGTAATAAACTCTGTTGGTCCTCTTGACGCAAGGAGTTTGAGTGCCATATTTGAGCAACTTCAGTCCAGGAGCCTGGGAAGAGTTCCCTAACACACACACGTATTATCAGCTTCATGTGTATAAATTAAGATATACAGGGTGGTCCATTGATCGTGACCGAGCCAAATATCTCAGGAAATAAGAGTCAAACGAAGAAACTACAAACAACGGAACTTGTCTAGCTTGAAGGGGGAAACAAGATGGAGCTATGGTTGGCCCGCTAGGTGGCGCTGCCAAAGGTCACACAGATATCAACTGCGTTTTTTTTTAAAATAGGAACCCCTATTTTTTATTACATATTCGTGTAGTACGTAAGGAAATATGAACGTTTTAGTTGGACCACTTTGTTCGCTTTGTGATAGATGGCTCTGAAATAGTTACAAACATATGGCACACAATTTTAGACGAACAGTTGGTAACAGGTAGATTTTTTAAATTAAAATAAAGAACGTAGGTTCGTTTGAACATTTTATTTCGGTTGTTCCAATGTGATACATGTACCTTTGTGAACTTATCATTTCTGAGAACGCATGCTGTTACAGCGTGATTACCTGTAAATACCACATTAACGCAATAAATGCTCAAAATAATGTCCGTCAACATTTGGCAATACGTGTAACAACATTCCTCTCAACAGCGAGTGGTTCGCCTTCCCTTATGCTCGCACATGCATTGACAATGCGCTGACGCATGATGTCAGGCGTTGTCGGCGAATCACGATGGCAAATATCCTTCAACTTTCTCCACAGAAAGAAATCCGGGGACGTTAGGTCCGGTGAACGTGTGGGCCATGGTATGGTGCTTCAACGACCAATTCACCTGTCATGAAATATGCTATTCAATAGCGCTTCAACCGCAAGCGAGCTATGTGCCGGACATCACTCATGTTGGAAGTACATCGTCTTTCTGTCAGGCAGTGAAACATCTTGTAGTAACATCGATAGAACATTACGTAGGAAATCAGCATACAGTGCACCATTTAGATTGCCATCGATAAAATGGGGGCCAATTATCCTTCCTCCCATAATGCCGGATTTTCGTTGCCCAATAGCGCATATTATGCCGGTTTACGTTACCGCAGTTGAATGACGCTTCGTCGCTAAATACAACGCGTCCAAAAACTCTGTTATCGTCCCGTAATTTCTTTTGTGCCCAGTGGCAGAACTGTACACGACGTTCAAAGTCGTCGCCATGCAATTCCTGGTGCACAGAAATATGGTACGGGTGCAATCGATGTTGTAGCATTCTCAACACCAACGTTTTCGAGATTCCAGATTCTCGCTCAATTTTTCTGCTACTGATGTGCGGATTAGCCGCGACAGCAGCTAAAACACCTACTTGAGCATCATCATTTGCTGCAGGTCTTGTTTGACGTTTCACATGTGGCTGAACAGTTCCTGTTTCCTTAAATAACGTAACTATCAGGCGAACGGTCAGGACACTTGGATGATGTCGTCCAGGATACCGAGCAGCATACATAGCACACGCCCTTTGGGCATTTTGGTCACAATAGCCGTACATCAACACGATATCGACCTTTTCCGCAATTGGTAAAAGGTCGATTTTTACACGGGTAATGTATCACGAAGCAAATAGCTTCCGCAGTGCCCGAATGTTACGTGATACCACATACTTATATATTTGTGACTATTGCAGCGCCATCTATCACAAAGCAAAAAAAAGTGGTAAAACTAAAACATTCATATTTCTTTACTACACGAATATGTAATAAAAAATGGTGGTTCCTATTTAAAAATGCAGCTGATATCCGTTTGACGTATGGCAGCGCCATCTAGCGGGCCAACGATAGCGCCATGTGGTTTCCCCCTTCTAGCTAGACGAGTATCGTTCTTTGTAGTTTTTTCGTTTGATGCTTATTTCGTTAGATATTTGGCCAAATCACTATCAATGGACCACGCTCTATACATCTGTATAGGTAGATACAGATTCCATTTAAATTTCAGCATTTTCTTATAACAATTAATGTTCTTCTTGTATTCTTGTTGCTTGTTCACCGTGTGTTATTTACACCGCAATTTTGATAGCCCTCAGAAGAAACGAAAGGAAGATTAGTGTTTAACTTCCACACCATTGAGTACGAAGTTATTGAAGACAGACCATAAAGTCAGATTAAAGAGTGGTAGGGAACGAAATCAGCCATATACTTTCAAAGGAACCATCGTGGCGTTTGCTTCAAAATTTAGGCATATCACAGAAAGGCCATATATGGACCTGAACTATCGCCCTTTTGAATGTGAGTCCAGTGTGATAACCATTGTGCTAACTCGCTTGGTGGTTCTTGTAGGACAGAAAGCCACATACATAAATAGGTATATATTGTTTCTGCGCGTATGTTTAAGGAATTTTTTCAAATTGTGACAAGTACTATCTATCCTATCTATTGCTAGACTATTACACACTCTTTCTTAAACACCTTGGATATGTGAGTCAACAAGACGACTGCGTGTAAACTACTACTGGACACACAGAAAATACACACACTTCAGGCGATAGAGCATATCTCCAAGTACGTTGCCTGTGTTGTTCAGAAGTACGATGCAATGTCCTTTCAGACGTACATGCATACTCTCGTGCTGCGTTCTGCAAGTACATTCCAGCGCATGATGTGGATTGAAACCCGGAAAAATGTTCAGTCCTATGACAAGTGTCATTTTTCTGTATGTCTTCTAGTTTTGGCGCAGTAATCTTTTGGAACCGCGGAGTCACTTAACAATAACCCAGTGTATGCAAGCGATTGTGGCAGCAATAAGAAAATTGTTGATGATGAGTCGTTAAGGACGTCGACGTAAAACAGGTTCCTTCCTTTACATTCTGTTATCCAGAAGAAGTAAATCCTTGTAAGTCTTTGTTCTGTAGAATTGTTGAGGGGAAGACAGTCATCTAACCATCACGCAGAGTCCCAATATTGGCCCCGTGTCAGGGCTGGGAGGTTTTTCGGCTCTCGTCGGTTGCAGGGACCCTATTTCCTCGTAGAGGCCGGATTCCCTGGGAGCCGGCGGCGCTCTATTGAAAATAAAGCACCCCAGCCAGCGGGTATTGCCATCCCGAGTCCGGCGGCCAGCTCCCGTGCGCCCGTTCAGATCAGGGACGCGGCGCGGGGAGCAGGCTGCATAATGCACTGCCAGTAGTGTGTGTGTGTGTGTGAGTGCGCGCGCTCGCTAGCCTTTCATTTAGCAAGTATTTCTTTACAGTATTGGTATGAAATAGTATAACGTAACAACTGGACCACTTCCCAAACTAAACACAGTGGGAATATTTGGTGGGGGAGGGGGGAGGAGTATAGAGCAGCACTCTAGCGCCTTTTAGAGGCAGTTCCAAGTCTCTTCGCAGTGGAGAAGTTCACCAACAGTCCAAGCGTGTGCTGTGCTGTTTTCTGGTTATTACACATGTAGTTTCTCGTATCTACATCTAAGCCTGCGAAGGGGGTATTCTTTAATTTGAATAAATCGTATTATACACTTTGCAAATAGCATTTAATAATGAAAACAATTTCTTTACCTGTGTTCTTTGCAATCCGTGCGACCTTGCAGGAAATGAAAATGGCGCAAATTCCTATACTGGCTGTGTTCTTTGTAATCCGTCCGACTTTGTTGGAAATAAATGAAAAATTCAGACCAATGTTGGCAAGTTTCAAAACAATATTTGAATTTCCCGAATGAGATTTTTCACTCTGCAGCGGAGTGCGAGCTTGTATGAAACTTCCTAGTAGATTGAAAGCTGTGTGCTGGACGAAGACTCGAACTCGGTACCTTTGCCTTTCATGCGCAAGTGCTCTACCGACTGAGCTATTCAAGCGACTCGAGAGTCCTCTTCACACCTTCATTCTGCCAGTTCCTTGTCTCGTACCTTCCAGACTCCACCAAAGCTCTTTGAATTTATTCTTACTGCAGGCACTGAAATTATAGATTACATCCCATACACAACGAAGGCTAACTAGTTTATAACGTTTGAAAAAACTCCTGGCTAAATCATCTAAAACAGTAGTTTATGTTACAGAGGTGTCACATTTTTCGAAAGTGTGCCAAAGCCGTCTGTAATTTTGAGACAATTTATTTCAATATTTTTGTCGTCTCTCCCCCCCCCCCCCTTTTTGGTGAACTTCTGTATTTACTGAGTTTTTCATTCCTAATTATCAGTGTTTTTTCTAGCACACAATTAAAAAAACTACGGATAGCCGATCACTTTGCCATACACCTTTGTTTATTTCGAAGGACTGGGATATTCCTTCCACAAAATTGCACTTAAGATACTCTATGCGTAAGTGGTTTGCCAATTAGATTTGCTGATTTAGACTTTACACCAAATTCTCGTATTATTTTTTCTATGCTTTATCTCCAAACGGATCTAAGGCGCTTTTGGAATCAAAAAATATTACTTCATTATCTTTTGAACTCAAAAAATCTGTAGCGAATGGCCGACTTCAGATTAAATATTTATTCAAAACATGATCTGCGCTTCTCAAAACCAACTTTATACTCACGTAACTGATCCTGTATTGTTTCTACTGTGTTTGTTCCGGGGCACGTAACAGATTGGATTACTAGAAGAGACAGAGAAGATGTAACGAGGAGCCTCGCGTTTCGCGCTTGCTAATTTAGGCTAGACACTAAATTCTAGCATTATTCTCGCAAGCCCGAGTACATTACAGAGGTAGTCAACATGGCAGGTTTGCTGAAGAAATTCCGAGAGCGTACGTTCGAAGAATTCCTACCTGAAGGTCCCGCTCATTTTGTTTGTAGTACTGACAGTCTGCGCGTAGCGAGCGAGAGAAAACGAAAATCTCACGTGTGTTTATGAAGGCCAGCTATATCACTGCGCGTTGCATAAGACGACAACAGTAGTTGCAGCTAAGTCACCCTGTAAGTAGTGAGTATTCTTGTGACGAGAGGCAATCGTGCACTTATAACAGCAACGTCAATGGGCTATATATTTTTTATTTATTTATTTATTTATTTAACCTGATCAGATTAGGGCCATCAGGCCCTCTCTTACATCGGACCAGTGTTCCACACATGCAGCATTTCACACATCAGAGTTACATCATGACAATAGTTTAAATGAGAATATTAGCTTACTCTAGTGACAATATGAATAAAGAGTAGTGACTAAGACCTAATTAAGTAAATGCGGCAGTATTTTTACAACAGGTGCTATACATACAGATTATGATAAAAGCAATAATAAAATGTAATGATAAACATGACTAAGACTTAATAAATTAAATGCTGGCAGTATTTTTACAGCAGGTGCTATACATACAGATTATGATAAAAGCAATAATAAGCAATAATAATAACAGTAAAGAAAATCAAATAATAATGAGAAACATGAGAAGGATTGGCAATAGTAATGAAGATTTGTGCAGATGTATATAATATCTTGGTGTGTAAAGTACATTTTTACTAGTTTAGCGTGTTTTGGGGAATGGGGATTTAAGGAGGGGGAAAGAGGGAAGTAATGAGGTGAAGTGCATTCATGTACAGAGGAAGGCATTACTGTTGCTTAAGTAGATACGTCATTAACTGTTTTTTTTTTTAAGCTGGACATGTTTTTAAGTTCTCTAACATAACGAGGGAGGTTATTCCAGAGTCGGGTTCCCGCTACTGTAAAGGACTTGGAGAAGGTGACTGAGCGATGCAGTGGAACTGAGAGGATTTTATTATAATGGGAACGTGTGTTTCTGTCATGTTGTTCCGACATGAGCGTTAGGGACGAGGAGAGATATGAGGGACAGTTTACATTTATAAGGCAGTAGATGAGACAGAGTGTATGGAAATCTCTGCGTTTGTCTGCACGCAGCCAGGACAATTTTGCATATGCTGGTGAAATGTGATCAAAAAGTCGAACATCACAGATATATCGGACGCATGCATTCATGAGCAGTTCTAGACGTCGTGAATTTTCCTGAGAGAGGCCTTGTAGGATAATATCGCTGTAGTCAATGATTGGAAGTATAAGCGTTTGTACTAATTTCTTTTTCAGATCGAAAGGGAAGAGTTTTTTATATTTTTGTAGGACATGAAGGGATGCTGATGCTTTTTTGCACACTGTAGTTACGTGCTCTGTCCAATTTAGATTTTCATCTATTATTACTCCCAAACTCTTTGCTGAGGGAGAGAAGTTAATATTTGTTCCATTTAGGATAAGAGGTGGTAAGGATTCCTGATGTTTTGGGCTAATGAGCTTAGAGTGACCAACAAGTACCGCTTGTGTTTTAGATGGGTTTAGTTTTAGACCTATGTCCTGTGCCCATTTTGACAGTGCATCGAGGTCAGTATTGAAATTTTCAATAGCTTTCTTGAGATTGCTTGGTTTCGCACTTAAATACAACTGAACGTCATGAGCATACATATGGTATTTGCAATAGGTCAGAACCGATGACACATCGTTGACACACAGAGAGAAGAGTATAGGACCTAATACTGAGCCTTGGGGAACGCCTGACACTACCTGCCGCCATTGTGATTTTATATTCCCAGATAGGACGCGTTGCTGACGAGACGTCATGTATGAGCGAAACCATTGCACTGCACTTCGTGAGAAATTTAGACCGCTAAGTTTGGCCAGTAAGATGTCGAAGTCGACAGTATCAAATGCTTTGCTGAAATCTAAGAAGCAAATGATAGTTGCTTCTTGTCTGTCCATGGCAAGTTTCAGGTCATCTGTCACCTTTATCAGAGCAGATGTTGTGCTTCGATGTTTACGGAAACCTGATTGGTATTCGTCTAGTAGGTTGATAAGTAGTGAGGTAGATGGTGAGCTGGTCATGAACTATATATTCTAAGGCCTTTGATAGTGCAGGAAGATGGCAGATGGGGTGGTAGTCAGAGGGTGCTGTGGCTATGTCCTTTTTAGGCAGTGGCTTAATTTGTCCCAGTTTCCAGGCCTCAGGGAAAACACTTGTGATTAATGAATCGTTGAAAATGTCTGTTATAGAGGGCAGTAGTTGGTCAATAATAAGTTTTACCATCTGGATAGTGATACCATCATGTCCAGTAGATGCTGATCTAATCCGCATTGTGGCTTTCTTGACAGTACTGCAAGTGACGTGCTGTAGATAGAATTTTTCTTTGCTACAGTCGTTAAACCCCATGAAGTAATCAATGATTCTCTGTTGTTTTTTTTCGGTACAATTTGGGTTGTGGGTAACGTGAAGAATCCGTTTAGTTCTTCAGCTGGGACCATGTGATTTTCTGCAACTTTTATTTTGCCTAAACCGAGATTACGAAGATTTTTCCACAGGATAGCTGGTCCACATCTATTGTCAGCTAATGTACGGGCATGTCTGAGCTTAGCGTTTCTCACCGCTTGACTGACTTTGTTTCGTTTTTGCTTGTATACAGCATAATTTTCAGGTGTAGGGAGTATCTTGTATGCTCGATGTGCAGCATCTCTGAGATTTATGAGCTGTTTTAGTTCATCAGTCAGCCAGGGTGCAGGTTGCCTTTTTACTTTTCTGGTCTTTATTGGAGCATACTTCTCATACAGTCGAGTAATTTTGTTAGTGAAATCCTGGAGTTTGTCGTTTATGTCCATGAGAGGAGTAGAGGTCATCCCCCAAACTATTTCTTGTGCCTCAGTTTCGAGTCTAGGCAAATTTATGCGTTTGAGGTCTCGGTATGTAGACAGTTTTTGTTTCTTTCTAGGACATTCTAGTGAATACGTCATGGAAATGATGTCATGGGCAGAGATGCCAGGCGCAGATATTTGAGAGGTGCGGATTATTCTGTTCGGAGATTTTGTTGCGAATATATCAATGAAAGTGTGACTGGTAGTCGTGTAATGAGTAGGTGCCAGCTGAAGTAGCGTCATATTTGAGGAAGAAAGCATCCTCTTAAATTTCCCAGTGGAAGGACTATTGCACAGAAAATTAATATTAGTGTCACCTGCTACAATTACATGTTCATATGACGATTCGAGACTAGAGAGGGCAGTTTCGAAGCAGGCGAACCCACGTACTTTAGGAGGTTTGTAAAGGACACATATTAAGCACTTTCTGTTAAGCGATTTGATCTCTATGAACATATATTCCACTTGTTTATCTACATTGTTGTCGGATGTGTGTAGTACTGTAGGTGACAAATCAGAGCGTATGTACGCCCCTACTCCGCCCCCTCGTCTGTTGCATCTGTTGTGCCTGAGAAAGATATAGCCATCTAGGTTTACGCAAGTTGTAGGAATACTTGGTTTGAGCCAAGTCTCTGACAAAAGTATTACCTGTATATCAGCAGTTTGAAATATATATTTGAACTCGTCGAAGTGAGCTGGCAGAGACTGGACAATTGCATGTGCAATATGCAACTTGGTGCGTTCGGGTGTTGTTTGCCCGAGGAGGCTGCCGACCGATGTTTGCGGGTCGTGGTTGGCGGTGACAAGAGGGTCCGGCATGAGGAATGCGGAAGGCGTGTGAAGGAGGGGCGTGAGGGAGTGTCCTCCCAGTTCTGTGCAGTGAAGGCGGTCGGGAGGGGGAGGGGGTAGATCCCCGGGGAGGCAACGGGATCTGCGGCCAAGGTCAGCAAGGTCTGCAACGGTTCTGGAAGCAGCCGTGGGCTGGCAGGGGAAGGAATTTCGCTAAACACAACGGGAGTAATCTGCACGTTACGACAGAGTGTGATATTAATTTCACTTATGAGGATTACAACTAAAGTATGATGGTGGGTTGCTAATTAAGCATGGAAGTCAGACTACCTTATGTAATAATTAACAAAATTACATGAGAAAAACAATTAAAGATGAAAATAGTTATGTGGAGAAACGAAAGGTTGATAATACAAATAATAACAAAAATTACACGAGAAAAAATAATTAGAGGTAAAAAAATAGTTATGTAGAGAAACGAATAATTTGATAATACATTAGTTAAGATATAGTTGACAGTGTAAACAGTATAAACATACAGGTTAGTGGCAGCAAGATTAGACATGATTTAGCTTCTAACGCACAGGCTTTCAAGTTCATTAACACTGCAAATTGTTTTCTTTCCGTTTTCGGTCTTAACCATTATCCTGCCGTCATTTGTCCATACGTTCTGTAGCCCAAGTTTCGAAATCGCGCTCTTCAAAATTTTTAGTCTTTCAGAGGTCAGATCCTCGCGCACTGTCAGACCCGACTTCGCGAGATTCTTCTTTGCTCTGAAGATTTCAGATCTTTTCCTATACGACATAAACTTCACCATTATAGGTCTTGGTTTTGTAGATCCTGGCCACTTACGACCCACTCTATGACTTCTGTCAATGTCACTCAGAGTCACCTGCACGCCCAGCTTTTCTTGGACAAGGTTTATCACAAGTTCATCTGTGTTCTCTCTGCTGCTCTCTGGAATGCCGAACAGTCTGAGATTATCGCGTCTCTAATATTGTTCGAGCTCGTCCGTCTTCTCGATCAATTTCTGTTCGAGCAGTCGTGCTTTCTCCTCACTTTCTTTTAACGATGTGTCCAGTGCACGGATCTCGCTCGCATTCGCCTCCAGAGTTTTCTGTATTTTGTCCGTCACTGCTGCAGTGACAGCATCAGTGATGGTTTGAACAACGAGCCCGAGCGTCTTCTTATCCTGCAGCGCGGCACTCACCTCAGCCTTCACGAGTGCGGCGATGTCTGCGATGCCGGGCGAAGCGGCCGCAACTCCCGGTGTAGACTCCATGGCTGCGCTGTCTCCGGCCTGGCCGTTGGCTGCACTGCGCGTTGTTCGACGATTTTCCATTTTAAGTGCGATTCCGTGTAATTGGTGCTCAGTATGTGATGTGAAATACGACACTCGGCTGTAGATATACGGCTTTAGTATATGTAGACTAGCCTAACTGCTTAAAACACCTCCAGATTTCACGTAAACTTGCGAGCCTAGCTAACGCACGTCACTCACTCGCCGCCATCTTTGTCACCACGATATCCTTTTTGTGAATCTGCAGAGGAGAAATGTCAGTAGCAAGATGCCTGTCGATGGCACTCAAAACATGCTGCGTGGTAGACGTTCTCGAGCTGCCATGGTGCTTCTTTTAGAACACTGCGTTCCACTACACTTACTACATGCTAGTTTGTCTACAACTCTTAATTCTACCTGCTAATAGTTTAAAATTGCGTTGTGTTTCCACCTGGTGCACCTTTCAGTAAAATAACTTTTCTTAGTAATTTTCATTCCCTACCCCTAAAGGCAGAGCTGGCTGTTCGCGTAATGATGCAGTGCAGAGTCAGATTTTTTGTAGCCCGCTACCAAGTGAGCTGGCAGGGGGGCACAGGGAACCCCAGTCGAAAATATCTGGAGGGAGGGGGGGATTTCCAGTTCCAGAATTTGCCTTACAACAGAGGGAAACCTCCCAGAATTCTTTAATTATGATTTTGCAATAATATACCCCTACAAAAAATATGTAACCTAGTGTATGTAAAGTTGTGCGTGTTTATTGTGTACATGGAGTAAAGTAGTTAATTGACTCGACGTGTGCAGTACAGATATGCAGCTGGTGTTGTAGTGGAATAATCTACGTCCACATCTGCATTCCGTGAATCATATAAACGGCATGATGAAGAACCGAAAGTGTAGCTGACTGTTGGTAGTTACGAGGTTAGGTGTTTGCCCGCAGTGCGACGGTTCGGAGACGGCTTGCCTGCCCTCTACCGCTGCTACCGTGACAGTATCCGAATTTGCCAGTCAAATGGCTGGTCGTTACAGAAAAGACGGCGACGCCAAATCGGTCGCTGCAGTATCGCTAGGACGACTCCGTGGGGCCGAAATAGCCTGCCACAGACTTTCCTCCTCTTTTGCCCATTTGAATAAGCTATATCCTACTTCTTCCGCCTGCTGTAAGAGAACGGTTTGGAGTTCCCTATTACTCAGCGTAACAACCCAGTGTATTTTTCGACAAAGCAGTTCATTCAAATTTACGTTCCTCCATAACTGCTATGAGTTTCGGCCAATAATAGTGCTATATGTAACTATTTAATGTCACAAGTACTAGATCCAAACCTCTT
This sequence comes from Schistocerca gregaria, assembly GCF_023897955.1. Taxonomy (NCBI): domain Eukaryota; kingdom Metazoa; phylum Arthropoda; class Insecta; order Orthoptera; family Acrididae; genus Schistocerca; species Schistocerca gregaria. The sequence goes on from NC_064920.1 coordinate 657,577,036, forward strand.
AAGTTGCTAGTCACTGTGTGGTGTATGTATCTTTCGCTACTTGAACGATGGCTATACGCTACTACGTGATTTTTTTATTAGAACGATAGTCTTCATTTAGCAGAATTGGTTCGCATGTGTCGCAGCAAGATTTTCGCTAACTTTTTACACACCTCTGTGTGTCTCTATGTCCAAATTATCGTCCCCCGAATCGGACAGATTTGTGTCAGCCAGGGATCGCGTAGGTGTACGATGTTCTCCTCTACTACATGACTGTGTATGTTCTGCATACTCACGAATTTTTTCGATAAAAATCCTTCAAAAACATTATAAATACCGTCTCTTTGCTGGACAAATTTCTGCCTAGAAATGAAATTATGTTTACTTCAATTTGTTGCCTGCACTTTGAATCAAATGAACTGATGAATTTAAATGTGCCAAGAACTACGAAGTCAACATATCGGGTTACAAATATTTCTTTCAATGTTGAATTCAGGAGGATTAGTATTTAATGTTCCGCCGGCGACGAAAAACATTTACGCGAAGCACGGCCGTTCTGAAAGGCATCATACAAATTTTTGCCTTAAGAGAATTGCGAAAGCCACGAAAAATCTAATCTCGCTGTTCGAGCGGTAATTTGAACCAAGGGCGTCTGAAACGCGAATCAAAAGCTGTAACAACTACCTCAAGTCGCTCGGGAAAAGGAGTTTGGCATATTAGACGTAATGGCAGCTGGTAGTTTTTATAAAGTCGCAGTCACTTTTATAGGCTTGTTAGTTGTCGCACGTAGTCAATAATAGAATAATAGTAGAAGTTCATCATCAGAGTGGACAAACAATGAACCCGTAATAACGACGCTAACCGTATTACATCAACATTAAGGAGTAGTCATTCGCACAGCGGTATATGAAGGAGTTCTATCGCAGTAAAACGTGTACAAACTACCGTTAACGGAATTGCATCACAAAAACACGATTTATATCTGACTGATTATTGAGACACATACCACCTAGGATCTTGCAGCACTCCGTTCACTCAGACGAGGACAAAACAAGAACTCCAAAAGGCATCTAAAGTGCTGGACATCCATCCACACCCACTATACACCGTGACTGGTCAAAGCTGGATCCAGGCAAGTACGTAAGGATACATTTTACTTTGACTCTATCCAACTGAACACATATGGGCCGCCACTGAGATTCTTGCTCAAAGGCGAACCAGATATTCTCAGCTGAGGTCAGATAACACGCATCCTTAAGCCATGGAGTGTTCCTCAAATGACTGTAAACAAATCCAGAAATGATAAGGTGGAACAATGTCTTTATAAAAATACAGGTCACCTACATGATGTAGGCAAAGACATGAATAGATATGACTGGCGTTTTTTGCCGTTCACCGGAGGGAGACAATGTCAGGTTACGAACGGCCCCATTTCATCCGACATAAAATTTCTCCATAGCAAACTCTCTCCATTATCTCCCTAAACGGTATCTTGTCGACAAACTAATGCATCTCTTCATGTAGTTTTAGACACCTAGATCCTGCAATTGGCCATCGTGCACCGCGACTCACATTCCAAGTTTCGACTGTTGATAGAGGGTTCTTGGTCCCATCCAACACTTTTTACATTGTCTTACGGCGAAGAGAAGTACGCGCATATAGCCGTGGTTTCTGTTAACACGTAGCGATATAATAAATCTGGATTATATCGGTGCTGACCAGTTGCTGCAGTCGAGAATAAAAATCACCTTGTCTTCACTGTAGTCCGTTTATTCCATCTTTCAAACAAAGATAGTCGACGGTTACCCCTCCCATTACCAACAAGTTGTTACCATCGTGAGTGACTTAGACGATGGGGGATTTTCACCGAATAGCAGTGCTCACACATTGCTATTGGCACAATGGAACGTGAAAAGCACAGGCCTTTACGATGCGTTCGATGCGTTTGGGTTTTGATGAAATGTGCTGATGTGTGAGTCTTGCCTTCCTGCGATCGTGCAAGATCTGAAGACATCTCACTCGCATGACGATGAAATACCTCATTCACTGTAGCGGTAGAATCGCGCTCTCTTTCCCCCACAGTATCCGTATGTTACTAATTCAGTTTGTCATATGCGTACTTACGAAAGCTGTTGTGTTTTGATATATCATATTCGTAACAATCGTTCTTCCCTGCGGATAACCTAAGTGAGAAAAGCTCAAATTGTCTGGCTGCTGGGTGAAAGTAAGTTACATAAAATACATCATACACAAAAACGCCAGGTATAATTTCTGGAGTTTTTTCTCCTCACAATTTTTCCCGTCACATTGAAAACCTAGTGATTCACCTCCATGTGGGATGGCGTCAGAATACAATAATTCTAGTAGTTATTGCTTAACGAGGATCGAAAATGAATTACAACAGATGAGTTACAAAGAAATGTTGAGAACTTGCAAGTATTTCAACTATCCGTTCTCGGATAGCTAAACACTTTACACACTCACACAAACGCACACACACACACAAACACACACACACACACACACAATTTCCCTGTGTTCGTCATACACATTACCATCCAGCCTCGTCCGTAGTGAACACTATTAGACCTTTAAACTTGTTTAATGATCAAGGCTGACCGGGAAAGGTGTTCGACTATAAAAAATCACGCAAGATGCTCAAACTCTTAAGAAAGTAAGTGTAAGCTGCAGGGAAAGACGGATAATATGTAATATATACCAGAGCCAAGAGGAAACAAGATGAAGGGCAAACCAAGAACGAAGTTCTCGGGTTAGAAAGGATATAAGGCAGGGATGCAGTCTTTCGGCCCTGCTGTTCAATCTGCACATCCGTAAAGCAAATGCAGAATTGAAATGTTCAGGAGTAGGTAGGTATCAATGATAAGATTCGATGATAACGTTACAACGCTCAGTTAAAGTGAGCAAGAATTGCAGAGCTTACTGAATGAAATGAACAGTCTAATGAGCACACAGTATGGATTGAGAGCAAACCGAAGGAAGAGGAATGTGATCGAGCGTATCAGAAATGAGATTAGCGATCGATTTCACATCAAAACTGGCCCCACGAAGGGGAAGAAATGGAGGAATTTTCTGGTCTTGAAATTAAAGTAACCCATGTAAGTCTGCAGACTTTCGTCGCCGTAGATGTTTAAGATTAAATCATCCCGGATGTTAGGCCGCATCATATTTATTTCAAACGATCGACGACGGGCGGAGTATATAGGGCTAAGAAGCAGATTGTCGTAGGCAAAGAGGGCATCCCTGGCCACGAGATGTGTAGTATTATCAACAACTAAACTTCGAGTATATATATTTTGAGCACAGTATCGTATGGAAGTGAATCGTAGACCGTAGAAAATTGGAAAAGAAGAGATCCAAGCGTTTGAGATATGAAGTTACAGAGAGGTAAGCGAACTGATAAGAAATGTGGAGGTTAATCACAGAATCGGCGGAGGCGAGGAGCTTGTGGACAACGTTGGCAGAAGAAAGGGAGATGATGATAGGGCATGTGTTAATAACTGTCAGGATACTTGATGGAGCTATAGAGTGGAAGACAGAGTTTGGAATATGTCCAAGCAATAACTGAGCACATTTGATGAAAATGTTATTACGAGATTAAGAGGCTGGCAAAACTCAATGGCCCGATTTATTTCGAGGGCTTTCTCTTTTTAGCTCCTCCGCATGGTGACAGTGTGTTACCGATTTATCACGAATTATACTGATGACGGCGTTGCTTTAGCGTCTCGGGCGTAACCATCGTTAGGCTAATAGGGTGGAGTAGCTTCTGTGAGGCAAACAGGCCACCTCTTACATAGTGTTTCGGCCCTTCATTACACACCTGTGCGCCCGTACAAAATCCTTGTGGGTGGCATTGCAAGGGCGCAATCAGAAGTTCCTATTGCTCGATTCCAACCAAGAATAGTAGTTTTTGACTTACAAGTCTTCATCATCAACAATAGCAGTAGTATGCACTATATCACCCCCAAGACAAATATTTAAGCTTGTGGCGTCTTTTGACTGTCTGATGCCTGACTCAGGTTTCTCCAAAATCCATTTGCGATGAGAATGTAACCGGTCAAAGAAAAAACGCGTACTTCTGCCAAGAACGAAGACAATGTAATTTTTTCCTGGTCGCTGCTTTTTTTGTTCTACGAAAGCCAGTCATCCTGTGCCTACATTTTATTCGCTGGTAACCCGTAGAGCTACGAAAAAGTAAATCTAAAAATCCTATCTACATTTTAACCTACGAGTTACGGGACTGTGAAACTGTGCTCTGACGGTTTGCATTGCTCTAATATCCATATCCCCTCACGTGTCGTCTACGCCTCGTAGCTGACGGCGCCATGACACTATCCACATAAGTCTCAGAACAGAATTACTGTTCTTTCTGAAGACCTGAGCCACATTACCTAGTTGGGTGTAGACTTCCGTTCTTGCTGTTCTCTGTTCTTTTCAATTCGGTCGTCGGTTGTTTTACTAACCAAATAGAGAAATCATCTACTATCTTGTCTCATTTCTTCACCGGCACCAGACTTAAATCTTCTACACTCCATTCTCCATATTTTGTCGGTTTACATTTTATAACGTCTTTTCGAGACCTATCCATTCCGCCCATCTGATATTCAAAGCACTTTGACGTCTCTGGCAGCATTACAAGCTATCAGTAAGAGTGATATACGGTGTTCAGCCACGGACGTCTTGCAGGTACCTCTTCGAGGGACTAAGCATTTTACTGCACCGTCAAAATACATGTTTTCGCTAGTGAAATTCGTCATAAATAACCCAACACAAATTGAGAAGAACACTGAGTACACACCTACAACACTAGAGGGAAAAATTATCTTTATTAGCCACTTTTAAAACTGTCTGTGGCTCAGAGAGAAGTTCAGTACGCAGAAATAAATTTTTTGATAATTTGCAGAATACCGTAAAATACTTGACAGGTAGCGAAGCAAGTTTAAAATCTAATTTAAAATCATTTCTCCTGGAGAGCTCCTTCTATTCCACTGACGAATTTCTCCTTAAAAACTAGTAGCCAGAAAAAATTAAAGGAACCTGTTTTTAAGAGTAATTGCATGAGTAAGAATAAAATGATAATGTCTTCATTAATGTTAACAGTAATCATGTGTACATACCTTGCAAACTGAGTCATTGCACATCATACAGAGAAAAAAACCGTTCAAATCATCTATGGAACATGTGACTAACTTACAATGTAATAGACAAATTCTGAAGTTTTATTTTATTTCCCAGCTATTTCTTCTCTTTGTACCTCATTAGTTTTCCAAATGTCTCCTTTGTATCCGATGCAGCTAGCGCTATGTGCAGATTAATGAGCATGAGAAAGAGGCTGCAACCGTATCGTACTCCCTTCTCATCTGAGGCTTCTCTTTCATGCACTTCGATCCTTAGAACTGTGATCTGGTTTCTATACAAATTCCATATAACATTTCGCTCCCTGTATTTTTTACCGTTATAACTTCATATTTTCTGTATAATTTAAGAAAAAAAGCAACAAACGGTCTCCAAAGAAATGACACCCAACATCCAAGAGAAATTTATACATTGCCTGACAAAAATGGTGAAACACACAGAAAACAGGTTTGGACGTGATTGTAACTTCTTACAGGTAGGACCATTGGCATACGTGTAGATGATTAGAGCTCCAGCTCTCTGTGACAGGTAGAACGGCGAGTACAGTGCGTTAGGGTTCTTCGTGTTCAGTGTTGTTACAGGTCTGTTAGGGTAAATAAGGGGCGTGAACAGAGTCAGATGTTGAGTGATATGACGATGTCGGCTGCTGATGTGAGATGGCGTTATCAGCACCTGACAGATTTTGAAAGCGACCTCATATTAGGCGAACCTTTCGCTGGCTGGTCAAATCGTGCAATATCAACATTTTTGGGGCGTTTAGATGCAACAGTGGCCCAGTGCCGGTTTGCTTGGGAAGGCGAGGGCAAGAACACTCGTCGTCAAAGTTCCCGGCGAACATGGCCGTCCACCACAAGGAGGGTCACCGTATTATGCACCAAGTAGATCGTAGCGCCTCCACAACTGCGCATGCCGTACGAGTACAAGTAATGCCTTCCCTGCAACATTCTGTGTCGTCCCACGCCCTTGTTCGGAGACTAGAGGCAGCCAACCTAGGGAACTGCCGTCCCATTAGTAGGCATCACGACCAAAAAGGCCGTATTTGAAATTTGAAGAAAATAAATACCGACAGTCGTTATTTTATTAATTATTTTGGAGTGGTGTCGTGACCGGAAGGCATGGACTGCTGGTAAATGGTGTTGCACTGAGTTCAACGCTGACTCGTGGTTCCGCACTACCCCATCTACATCTACATCTACATGACTACTCTGCAATTCACATTTAAGTGCTTGGCAGAGGGTTCATCGAACCACAATCATACTATCTCTCTACCATTCCACTCCCTAACAGCGCGCAGGAAAAACGAACACCTACACCTTTCTGTTCGAGCTCTGATTTCTCGTATTTTATTTTGATGATCATTCCTACCTATGTAGGTTGGGCTCAACAAAATATTTTCGCATTCGGAAGAGAAACTTGGTGACTGAAATTTCGTAAAAAGATCTCGCCGCGACGAAAAATGTCTTTGCTGTAATGACTTCCATCCCAATTCGCGTGTCATATCTGCCACACTCTCTCCCCCATTACGTGATAATACAAAACGAGCTGACATTTTTTGCACCCTTTCGATGTACTCCGTCAATCCCACCTGGTAGGGATCCCACACCGCGCAGCAATATTCTAACAGAGGACGAACGAGTGTAGTGTAAGCTGTCTCTTTAGTGGACTTGTTACATCTTCTAAGTGTCCTGCTAATGAAACGCAACCTTTGGCTAGCCTTCCCCACAATATTATCTATGTGTCTTCCCAACTGAAGTTGTTCGTAATTTTAACACCCAGGTTCTTAGTTGAATTGAGAGCCTTGAGAATTGTACTATTTATCGAGTAATCGAATTCCAACGGATTTCTTTTGGAACTCATGTGGATCACCTCACATTTTTCGTTATTTAGCGTCAACTGCCACCTGCCACACCATACAGTAATATTTTCTAAATCGCTTTGCAACTGATACTGGTATTCGGATGACCTTACTAGACGGTAAATTACAGCATCATCTGCGAACAACCTAAGAGAACTGCTCAGATTGTCACCCAGGTCATTTAAATAGATCAGGAACAGTAGAGGTCCCAGGACGCTTCCCTGGGGAACACCTGATATCACTTAAGTTTTACTCGATGATTTGCCGTCTATTACTACGAACTGCGACCTTCCTGACAGGAAATCACGAATCCAGTCGCACAACCGAGACGATACCCCATAGCTCCGCAGCTTGATTAGAAGTCGCTTGTGAGGAACGGTGTCAAAAGCTTTCCGGAAATCTAGAAATACGGAATCAACTTGAGATCTCCTGTCGATAGCGGCCATTACTTCATGCGAATAAAGAGCTAGCTGCGTTGCACAAGAGCGATGTTTTCTGAAACCATGCTGATGATATATCAATAGATCTTTTCCTTCGAGGTGATTCATAATGTTTGAATACAGTATATGCTCCAAAACCATACTGCAAACCGACGTCAATGATATAGGTCTGTAGTTAGATGGATTACTCCTACCACCCTTCTTAAACACTGGTGCGACCTGCGCAGTCTTCCAATCTGTAGGTACAGATCTATCGGTGAGCGAGCGGTTGTATATGAGTGCTAAGTAGGGAGCTATTGTATCCGCGTAATCTGAAAGGAACCTAATCGGTATACAATCTGGACCTGAAGACTTGCCCTTATCAAGCGATGACTACAGTCACCATCTATGGGGACAGCCTGGTGAATGGCCCCACTCTTCCAATGTTTTGGAAAGACAAAGCGGCGTTACTCCTGGTAGTATTGTGTGGTGAGTCATCGGGTATGGCTTCAGGTCACGGCTGGTAGTGACTCGTGAGATTCTGAAGGCACAACGGTACGTCACGGACATCCTGAGTCCTTGTGCGTTATCGTTCATGTGATAGTATCGTGGGTCCGTTTTTCAACAGGACAATGCCCGTCCACACGTAGCATGTGTCTCTATGAACTGCCTCCGTTGTGTTGAGGTATTCCCGTGGCCAGCAATATTCCCAGATCTGTCCCTGACAGAACATGTGCGGTACCACCTCAGACGTCAGCTCCGTCCCAGTGCCAAGATGCAGGATATCAACGACCAGTTAACAACAGTTGTGGACCGGTTTCTCTCAGAAGTTGACACAACGCGCTTATGAAACTCTTCCCAACCGAACCCATGCATGTACCCAGACCAGACGAGGTGCAACGTCATTCTCACAATTGAGGTCGTATTTCCAACTTTTCTGTAAATTTTAATCGGTTTTCTAATCACTGTATTAGCATCGCATACCCTCCCAAACCCGAGAGTTTCATATCGTTTCCACACTTTTTTAGCGCTTCGCCTTTTTTGTCAGGCAGAGTTTTGAAAAGCATACTCATACCAGCTTGTCTTGAATACCATAGCTGCAGTGATGTGTACTTGGACACTATTTGCAGAAATTTGAAAACAAGTGAATTTATTTCAAATGGTTCAAATGGCTCTGAGCACTGTGGGACTTTACATCTATGGTCATCAGTCCCCTAGAACTTAGAACTACTTAAATCTAACTAAGCTAGGGACATCACACAACACCCAGCCATCACGAGGCAGAGAAAATCTCTGACCCCGCCGGGAATCGAAGCCGGGAACCCGGGCGTGGGAAGCGAGAACGCTACCGCACGACCACGAGATGCGGGCGTGAATTTATTTATTTCACATCTGACAAACATTTAAAACAACTTAGTTGTCACTCGGTAAATATAGAGAAAGACACGAATACCATCAGGACAAATATTACAGTTTACATCTCACCCCAATGAAAAATAGCTACCAAATCCAAAAAGCCAAACCAGACAGCAAAGACCAACCATCTATCAAGAACCACTCACTGATAAACTGGAGATGACTATAAAACACAAACACAAATAAAACTATTGAACATTAATATCTCACAAATGAATTCAAAAGCTTGCAAAACAAACACACAAATACTTCGACATGGTAAAAAAAGTGCGTATACAGTTTGTGAACTGTTGAGACAGCTAGTATGGTGCTACATGTGGAAGTAAAATGCTAACAAAAATGTATTGTTACTTCAGACACTCTACATTGTGAAACACTTACTCATCCAGAAGACGCCAGAACTATGTGTAACCGACAGATATGCGTTGCTGAAGCCTTCAGGCCGAATACTGCGTCGATGCACCTCTCCGTCGTAGTTTTTTCTGTGTACGTACATTCTGCATCTCGCAAAACAATGTCTGCGTCGCACACTTCCTTCTATTTTCAAATAAACTACTCTTTGATGTCACAGGTATGTCCTACAAGCCTATCTCTTCCTACATTTAAATTGTGCTCTAAACCTCTTATCTAAAATAGGTAAATTAAATTTGCTGCATGTAAGTGCAAATGTGTGTGTATTTCAGCTAACTGAAGATACTTTTAGCAAACTAAGGTGAAATGCTTACTGAAAACTATAAACTTAATCCATTCACACAGACGTGATGACTAATATGGTACTGTACTACTAGCTACAGGTTCTGGAGCTCAGCAACATTAAAGACGATGTGTTAATTTCTGTCAGTGTAGCAATGAATCCACCGTGTTTTTAACACCTCGGGTGATAATAGAAAAATGTCTCCTCTGAACTTTTCCGCTACATTTTTACTTCAATGATATTGTTTGTTTAATGAACCCAGAACTTAACAAGCGTCATTTGCTTCGTAGTTGAGGTCCTGATCAATGTCAGAGTGATTAGCCTTTTGCTTGCATGGTTATTGACTAAAAGAGGTAAAGAGATGTGTGAAAGTTCTGAGTTTAATATTGATATATTGGATGGGTCTATTGCCAGCAGTGTTAATGTAAACATAATCCAATGTCAGAATTGCCTGAACTTAATACTCTCGCTAGGTTTAAATACACAGAACAACTGTAGAGTAAAACTAAATCTAATAAAGGACCAGTATCACTATAGTGGTTGGAATTTTTTTAACTAATTAAAAATAAATCATGTTTTTTCTCTTTGTGTAGCTTTTATAAGTTGAATGCAAATGAAGGTTTAATTTGTGGTGAAAGAAGGATGGTCGCTTGATTTTCAGTGTCATAACCCCTGATATTCTGTTTTACAATTTTATACACTTTCCGTACAGCTGTAAGTTATGTCTATACTGTTGTGGATTTGTTTCCGTTTTCATTCCGGGTTGCCTGCAAACAGTTACAGCGTCTCCTAATATATGATAATAATGAAAACCGTAACTATAAGATGTTGCAGTAGAGCCAAAACTAACTATTTAATGACGGATTTTGAATTACATCATCCTGATGTCACAAATAATCCGAAGTAATTTTGTGCAGAAAAAATTGTTGTTTTACATCTATACAAAAACCAAATGTGCCATCTACGTCTCCGTTAGCAAGCTGTACGCTGTGTGTGGAAATGTGCCGCAGCCTTTATTGGTAGTAATTATTTGGAACCTAGCCATTATGTACAGACAGTCGAATCATATCGTGATGTCACGTAGAGCACCGATAATTTGTACAGATGCACTTGAAAATGAAATTTGATGTTTCTAACTGCTTACGCTGTAAGAAAAGACCAGAATGCTTAGTTTTTATTTGTGTAAATATATGATACAAGTTTTGATTTATTTTCTGCGTTAAACTAAGACTGTAGGTTGCACTTCTATTCACTGGTAACTTTTCACCTCAAAATAAATCATTAAAACCTTTAGTTTTAAAGCATGGCCTGTTATTATGCATGTTAGAACGTGTCTGCTTATCGTCTGTAAACCAGGCGGAAACAGTATTTTCTTTACTCAGTAGTAACTGTATTTGCAAAAAATTTTCCGAGAGTAGCAGTAGTGGATGCTCGGACCTTGCGGTTTTTTGTCATATTGTGCATCCTTGATGTATTTTTGTTGAAGGTAGTACTATGTGTTGTTTACCCACACATTTGGCCACCTGGCATTAGATTGTTTATTATCAGCATGCACCGTTCTACAGTTGTGGGACCGTGAGATGTAACTCAGTGGTAAATCACTGGACTTTTATTCGGGAAGACTGTGATTCAAATCCGCGTTCGGTCATATAGAGTTAGGCTGTGATTCCTCTAATCCCGTCAGGGCGGCTTCTGTGATTCTTCCTTGGAAAAAGGCGTAGACACCTTCTTCCCTCCATTTGTGGGAAGCCCGTCCGACGAAACGTCGTAAAATCCCGTGAAGTGCCATCAGCATCTGTTTGAGTCACTTTCAGCTCGTCTACTGATGCACCTGTTGTACCTAAACGCGTCTTTCCCTTTATACTTGTTGACACAGAACATTAGCAACAAGCCAATATTCTAGCCTAAGAAAGGTATAAGCTATTACAATAGCAAAAAGATAACAAAGGAAAGATTGCAGAAGGTAACCTTCAATAGCAAAGTTGTACCTTCATTCCTGAGGGTCGTAACTTGCGACAAGACGGATTAACATTCGTTTTCATGCTGCTACAGTCTTGCGTAGGAGACAACTCAATAATTCGTTTTAGGTTCTGAGTGAATTTAGTTGGTACCTACGTGTGCATTCCCAGGGAAGCCAGTGAACCGTGCAGTTTGTAGGTGATTATGGGACCATAAATTGAACAATGGGATACAGGAGCCCGACAGCTGCAAATTTGCATGTGCCAATTCAGCGGGAACACGTGACGCTCATGCCGTGTGGACAATGGACTCCCCTCTAATTAACGCACCATATCGCTGCGCACATATGTCGGCTGCAGCGGAACACGATTTCCGCGTGGGAAATCGAGATTCATGCTAACCGTAACACTCAGTGTATGTTTCCTAGGTTGCGTTTGAAACTAACAAAAATTATATTCTACGAATTATTGATTAGTTTTCTGTCGAGTGAATACATCGAATTTTGGCGATCCGGGTAACTGGTAGTGAGTCGTCACTCAAAACTAGATGCCTTTGGCAGACTGAAGCAGGACTCAAGCGTCTTTACTCAGCGACGGTCTGTCAAAACACCAGAAATTGCACATCTCCTCCTACTTTTGCCAAACCACGAAGACACTCGCTTGCAAACGCTGCTGGAGGAGCGCAGGGAGACAGTGATCCGGGGATCAGCGCATATGTGGCGCACGATTGTGTTCTCAGCAAGATTCACTTCCGAATACTCTCCTTTGCACTGCGACCGTTAACGTGACCTTCTTTACCGTACTTAGCACTGTGGATTCATTGAACTCGAAGGATATGAAAATCCTGTCTTACTATAATAAAGAGTTGATGCTAACGTAGAAGAAATTGGATGGCGTTTATTAAAACGAAGGAGAAGAAAGAAAGCCTCGTGTGGCACATTTGGCTGTGAGACACCTAGAGCAAGTTTGGCCGCCTGATTGGAAAGGTTTTCTTCCTTCGAGCAGAACGATATCTTTGCTTCGCGATGTTCTCAGCCTGTGTCAGACCGAGATGACAGTTGATAAATTGACTTTAGAACTTCATTGCACACCCTTAAGATTTTTTTAAAAAAAGTAAGAAACTTGTGTCCAGAGGATTCTACATGACATCGCCGAAAGGCCTTCACGGAATGGTTCAAATGGCTCTGAGCACTATGGGACTTAACATCTGAGGTCATCAGTCCCCTAGAACTTAGAACTAATTAAACCTAACTAACCTAAGGACATCACACACATCCACGCCCGAAGCAGGATTCGAACCTGCGACCGTAGCGTTCGCGTGGTTCCGGACTGAAGCGCCTAGAACCGCTCGGCCACACCGGCCGACCTTCACGGAATGCAACGGCGGTTGGTGGGAGGTATAAACCCCACAATTATCAACAAAGAACTGCTTTGAAGGTGCTGATACTGTCTAACGTAGTAAGAGTGGACATTAAAAAAAAATGGTTTCACACAAAATGGCGGCACTCTGAAAGCCGACTCATAAGTTACAAAAAAGATATACTGTAATTGCATGTGTATTTCGTTAGTTATAGCTCCTGCCAAGCTGAAAAAAGTTGTTTTGAAAAAAAAAACAAGCTATTAAAGTTACAACTTGCGTTTTTTAATACTGAAAGTGAACAGAACTTTAATTGGCAATGCCAGCACCGAACAATCGCCGGTATCGGAACACTCTCATTTTAACGAAATTATAGCGAGCAACTGGCTTTCGGTTGCCAATAGAAGCGTTTTTCCGTGATTTAAATTACTTTTAGAACCTCTTCTACCCGTATAAATACGTTTGTTTGTCAGTTTCAAGCACTTACGTTTTGCTGCGTATAAGAAACAAGAGAAATGACAAAGTAAGCAGACGTGAAACAAACACGTTCTTTCAGACAGTTTACTATAAACGAATCAAGTAACGAAGAGAGATCTTTTTGAGAATAGACCTTTACTTGATTCTAATGCCGTCCGTAATATTATCCCAAACTGACATGACTCCTATTCCGTCGGTAAGTGCTGTAGTATTATTCGTACATCGGTTGCATTCAAACGTTTGGATGTTTCGGACCCCCATGTAATAAATCACGTTTTTAATATGTTTTAACGCGTATTGTAAATTATATGTGAATTAATCTTAGAAATAGACTCTCTAAGGAACATCTTAAGCCAATAAAAAATTAGACAAAAAATTCTTTTTTAGTCTGGTCTGCAACTTAATTGTAACTAATGAGTGTAGGTAACTGTAATGGTTGTGTATATAGTGTGGCGTTGTGCTTGTCTACCTAATGATGAGAGAAGAAAAGGTTGGGGTGAAATATGGTGCCAATACGGTGAACGTCATTACAATAGTACAGATTTAAGTTTTCTGCGGTTTCCCTAAATCGCTTAAGCGAACTACTGAAAAGGGTTCTTTGAAAAAGTACATAATCTATTTCCTTTGTCGTCCTTTCCGAATCTGACCTTTTGTCTCGTCGCCAATGACCTTTCCGTTGACGGAACGATAAATTCTAATTTGCCTTCCTTTCTTCTAACAGCACCAAAGGGAGCGCTGACCCCAAACAGTGCCACAGGCCTTTACTCCAAGTGCCACTATTTACTGATACTACGCTGTAGCCTGTTGCCTATGTTGGCCCGCTCGTGTAGTTTAACACGCAGCGTTAGCTTCCGAGAAGGGAGGTGAGCCAGATCCGAATCGAATTGGTGCAGCGGATTAACGACCATTGGTCTAGTACAACCGGGAGCGTGGGTACGGTTTTTAGGCTGTTTTTCATGCTCGTTTAAAAAAAACGTCGAACTGATCCACAATCTCTGCCCCCAAAAATACCATCTGCGAACGGTTATATACAATGCTCAAAATAAATGTTACATATAGCTTTATTGTCAACACTGGACGTAATATGAAACAAAATTGCTTTTTTTTCTGTCAGATACAGTCATGAGGATACACACAAATAAGAAAACAAAAAAAACCCTAAAAATATTTCAATACAAACACTATAGTTTCTTCTCAGTGTCATCATCTATAACACATTGTTTATAAACCTAGTAGCGCACCTCGTAATTGCAGAAACTTTTGAATGCAATTAGTCATACTCCTTACCAAATTGTCCAGATATTGTCAGACTTCTCCACAGCAGTCTCTATGATGCCTTGTAAGGACGACTGCAAACCACTCGTTTTAGCTTGCCTCACGCATTCTCAATGCAGCTGAGATATGGAGAACATGGAGGCAACTCCATCCGACTGATTCTGTGCTCCACTAGGAAGGAGGTTTGCGCTGTCGTCCATCCCTCTCCAATATAGTCACCAAATGGAGCCACAATACGTGCAATGATGTCGTCCCGATACTTCACTCCAGTCACCCTTCCTTGTATTGGCATAATGTCGCACCGGCCGGTGTGGCCGAGCGGTTCTGTCTGGAACCGCGCGATCGCTACGGTCGCAGGTTCGAATCCTGCCTCGGGCACGGATGTGTGTGATGTCATTAGGTTAGTTAGGTTGAAGTAGTTCTAAGTGCTAGGGGACTGATGACCTCAGATGTTAAGTCCCATAGTGCTCAGAGCCATTTTTGAACCATAATGTCCTGCAATAATACCATAATGTCGTACATGATTCCACCACAAAACGTAACAGCCACCTTGATGATGGCAGTGTATGATACAGTTAGGGTGTAAGCGTTATCCTCATTGCCTCCACACACTAATATCAGTGCTGTCAACGTGGAGACTGATACAGGTCTCATCAGAAAACAGTGTTGTCTCTCGCTGCCGCCCTGTTCACAAAGAGTGATTTCGTGTCCATTCGACAAGAGCCCCTCTCCGAACCCCATTTTGAAGAGGAGCCTTGTTGGGTCTTCCGGCAGGTAACCCCTGTTCGTGGAGCCTATTTCGCATCTTTTGTGTTGACATCACCTGTAGCTGTTCGGAAATGCCACTTACACGTGTGGAATTGTGCTGAGGATATCTGGTTGCTGTTATACTGAAATATCGGTTCTGCACCTCTGCTGTTTTTCTTCCGTGCCCACTACTGCGAAGTTCATCAACCGATCTTGTCGCTAGAAACTTATTCCAGTTTCTGAAGCTAGCGACATTCGCTGCGACGTCAACCTGTCTCATTCCCTGCTCCATTAGCGACCAAGCGGAGCCTTCTCAAAGCAACGCAAATCTCATAATGGCACTGAACGCAAGTACTGCAATGTTTATAGGTGACATGGTTGCCATAGTCTGCACAAACTGTCCCCTCACGATAGACAAATGGACTATTTCCGCTAGAATTAAATTACAAATCCACCAATTTATTGATCTGATAACGTGTTTCTGGATCACAGTGTTCAGTATTAAAATATTGGCAATATCCAGCATTTATTTTGAACACTGCGTAATAACATACAGAAAAATAGTTAACACGTTTTACAGACAGAGCCCACGATTTACCCGATTTCGAGTTAACTGACGAGTGTGGCAGACGGGAAAGGCACAACCCACGCTGTTAAAAATAACATAAATTTGCCAAAACATGAAAACAGCGGACCTCGTGCGGTCGGAGAGACGACAGGAAAGGGATCGTATACTACCTACGTTCTACCCAAGAATGTAGTTTCTGTGTACAATTATTTTTTGACGTCCCCTTTAATAGTACTGCTTTAGTTACAAATAATGCAAAATATTACTCTTTCTATTCCTACTGCTGCTGGTAATACTACCATCGTCACCACAGCTGTTAATACTCCTGCGTCTGTCTTCGTCTACCCCGACCACAATTATTTCTACTACTGTTATGATGGACAATTGCAGAAAACTATCTACCGCTACCGTGAAACATGACCACTACTACCAACTGTTCAATAAATATTGGTCACGGTCACTCTGTGGCACCAGGATCGTTGACTGCCGGTCGCCTTGGCACTCCGAACACGTTGTGAAAGAACCTGAATTCTTCGTCTGTTTCTATGTGGAGAGATCTGCACATATTTCTCCTGTGCTCCCTGACTGCAGGAAGTTCCTCTGGTTCTAGATCGTGTTGCCGTATCCAGTGGGATTCGTCAGAGCATGACGACGTGCGACCCCGATGTCTTGGGTACTCTGGATGCGTAGACCAGCACTGCTGTTCCACCCGTACTGTGAAAGCAGGCTGATTCAAAAGATGTTCTCCCAAGCACCGAGTTGTCGGTTCGACTTCCGTTTTAGCGTCATCCCAATGTTCCTGCTGGGGAACGAGGATCCATTTTCTTACTTTCTAGTATAGATTTGAACTTGGCAATAGTTATTCCTTTCCAGCTTCCCTATGTACTTTAAGGTAAAGCGGACATATTCCCAGCATCACTGGACAGTTAAGGTGCCAGAAGCACGTGAGAAACTGAGAAGCACTGAACATTGTACTACGCTTATAGCTCAAGCTGATAATCGCCAGTAGTAGCCAACGAGTGCAGGCTGTCACAGAACAATCCGCAATAGCAGTTAAAACAGCCTCGTAGCACGATCATACTGTTCGTGTGAGCTTATAATGACACCTGGCCAAACTTCTAATTTTTTTTACGTTTTTCTGTCTACATCATTTTAAGCTTTTAACTTTACCAGATGATGACATAAATTATCGAAACTACTTGCAGCATTAAAAGCCTTCAGTAGCTTTTGTAATGTACGTAACAATGCAAGTGGTTTTAACAAAGCTGTGGAGAACCACCTACAGAAGATATTACTGTTTCTACTTGATATCACTATTTCTACTGGATTTCTCTCTCTTACCCAGTCATTACATACGAGCGATGCAATTGGACCAATAGTCCTCAGTAACGCCTAAATATCAGAGTACATTTTTTTCTGGCTGCGTTGTTAAACTGAATAAGTGCGTCTCTTTAAAGGTGGCTTTCAAGAAGAATATGTAGTTCTGTGTGGTCTAAGAACTTTACTCCTTGTCACCAATCGTGCAGCACTGATAACTGAGTTATAACCGGTTTACAATATGGATTAATCGGCACTTTTTTTGGGTAATCAGTCTTCTGATTAGTTCTATGTGGCCCGCCATGACTTCCTCTCCTGTGAAAACCTGTTCACCCTAAGTAGTACTTACACATGGTATCCTCGACTATTTGTGGATATATTCCAGTATTTGTTTGCCCTCCATTTTTGTCCCCTCCGGCTCCCTCTAACGCCGTGGAAGGTATTCCCTGATGCCTCAACACGCATCCTATCAACTCCATCCTTCTTCTAGACAGTGTTCTTCAAATATTCCTTTCCTCGCCGATTCTGCGGAAAGCCCCTCATATCTTATTACTCCAACTAATTTTCAGCGTATTTCTGTAACACTGCATCTCAAGCTCTTCGATTCCGTAGTTCTTTTTTTTTTCAAATTTCACATAGTTCCATTCAACTCAATCAGGCTAACAAAATACCGCTTGCCTCCAGATGTTGCAACGTTGTTCTCTAGTTTGAAGTATCCTCTATTCACTTTCCTTTTCTAAACTCAAAATACTGAAAACCGCTTTGATACTGTAGAGTTAGCACTTGCAGTCCGTTACATAAAAAAAAATTCCAGCAACTTAGCTTAGTTGCCTGTAGGACTTAGAGAAGGCTCTTTGTCTTCGCCATTTTTTTGAAATAATAAAATTTGCATCTCATGTTGTTGATTGTATGTTTTGTTGTAAGCTTTTCATGGAAAGAAGGAACGGCCTTCAGTATTAAAATTCCGTCGACGAGGCTTGGTGAATTACATTTTTCAGCTGGAATAAGTAACTGCTAATTTGCCCACTGAAGTATGAACTAGTCTGTACACCAGACGCCTGCGTAACTACGGTACTGCTGAAGTTCCGTCCACTCCTACTGACTGGTTTCATTTTAGTTGCGTTATATCTTTATTTATTTCCCCGTCCGTCGAGGGACGCTCTAATCGACCAAAGTGCATTTTCCAGCTTTTATCACGAAGTTCCCTATGTTCGGCGTTATCAACCTATTGATATCCTCTAAAACAACGTGCTGATTCATGAATGATCTGGCTACTACCAATTCTTAATTTCTTAATCATACCTTCACCCTCCTTTGTAAAGCACGCAGCGTTGACCGAGAAATTTGCTTTTGAACTGACAGTTTAAAGGAAATGCACGAAGCATCAAGACATACGTACTGTACCGAAAAGCATATTTCAGCGATCATCTGTAGCAAGCTCTCGTGAAACTGTTGCTACAGGTTTTCTTAACTTCTCAGTCTCTTTCTTCACAGTGCAGATTTTCTAATAAAATCTTATTGTACCTTCGATCTCCATTTTTAATCCTTCGAGGCTCACATGAGTCTGCCCAGCTGGCAGTATTGTTTAATGCCTTACTGCTTGTGCTGTGCTTAGATCTCTTGCTTTTTTGCCTGTATCATCATTGGTGTCCACAGGTTAAGAACAGACAAAAGCATTTCTCTGTTGTTTCTATGAAATACTGGGGAGTGGTTTGGAATTTAATTTAGGTAAAGTCTGGTGATAAGGAACTTTACGTCATCACCTCTCCCTTCCTTCGACATTTTCTTTTCTTATTTTTCTTCAGTCTTTGTAATGGTATGATACGGCCTCCTGCTACTTCTGTGTCACTCTGTTTGTCTCAGTTACTTGTTTTA
Source organism: Schistocerca gregaria (assembly GCF_023897955.1). Lineage (NCBI taxonomy): Eukaryota > Metazoa > Arthropoda > Insecta > Orthoptera > Acrididae > Schistocerca > Schistocerca gregaria. The sequence goes on from NC_064920.1 coordinate 657,596,127, forward strand.
TATGCTCCTTCTCTACAATCTGTGCCCCCTACGACTTCAAGTACCATGGAAATTATACTCTGATGTTGTAAGAAATTTCTTATAATCCTCTGCCTTCTTCTAGCCAATGTTTCCCATATATTTCTCTGCTCGGTGGTTCTGCGGCAGACGCCCTTATTTCTTTTCAAGTCGGTTCACCTAATTTTCAGGGCCAGATCTCAAGCATTTCGATTCTCTCCTCTGTCTGTCGGCCAAATACAGCGGTGAAAATTTCTTCCACTACAATGCTTCCAATTGGATACCGCAGACCACATTATCAACCACTGCTGAGAAGGTGGGTTTTAAATCATAGACATGACCTATGATTTATTTTAATTTGTAAGTTTGGAAACTGAAGAAACGAAATCAATGCAGCGGTTTAGTTGTTAATCTCAATTTATAAATTGCGACACTAAAAGGATTTCATGACGAAATTACTCAGTTAATGATTCAAAGCGAAATGGGTGCATGTTATAACTCTACTGCGGTAGATGCAAGCAGGAGGGAATTTAATTTGTAAGAAAAGCATTGGTGCCTTACCACTCAGTCTTTACCTAATTTTTGCTTTCTGTTGTTTCAGGTAAGCCACCATGGGTGTTCAACAGCATGTCCTACTACGGCCGACAAACACCATAATTAATCGGAGTAGTCTTTCAGGAACTTCAGCCATGCTCAGGTAAACCATCCGCCGCCATATCCGCTGGATATACACGTCACTGATAAATTCATCACGACTGGCTGATCCATTAGCACGAGACAGATTATGCAGCATATATTTACGATGAAATCATCTCTGTAAAGTCTCACTAAACAACTGGAAGACAGAAAAAAAATTGTGCGTCATGTTCTACACTTGAAAAATTCAATTAGATAAGGTAGAACATGGTTGATTTCCTTCTGCAAAGATACTTAGACGATTTCCGTAGTTCTTTCATGGAGTCGTCACGTGTTACGAATCAGAGAGCAGAAGACAGTCCATTGAACTGAGGCGTTCATGATCTGCATTTAGAAAGAAGCCGTGATTTACTTGGTCAAGCAAGATTCTGGCGATATTCCTTTTGTACTACAGGTGGATTACGTTCGTAGGCTTTCTCGAACGTCGAGCGAAAACTGCCAAAGACGATGTAGTTCACCCTGAAAAGTATTTTATAAGGATCCTAGAGCTACGTGCAAGTGATTTGCAGTAACTTCGCAATAACACGAGACCACACGCTTCGTATACAATAAATCAGAAGGCTATCCACATACTACCTTCGTTTCGACGACTGAAGTTAAATCTGCATAGGGTCCACTTTCGATATAACAAACAGTTCATGGCGTGTGTGAAATAATGATAAGAGTTTCACAAATGTCCCATCGGATCGCAGAAAAAATATTGCTATAATGTAGTTACACGTACGGATCAAGTACTGAGTGTTATTTCTAAATGCATCTAACAGTTTGCACAACGAAACTTTGTCTTGAAACCTTACAGAAAATCCTTCTCTGTGCGATAGCAATGGAGATACTATCGAAGACAGGGCTGCCACAGCACAGTCCCTCCGAAATGCCTTCACAAGAGAAGACGAAGTAAATATTCCAGACCGTGGGGCTGGTCCCAGCGGAGGTTCGAGTCCTCCCTCGGGCATCGGTGTGTGTGTGTATGTACTTAGGATGATTTAGATTAAGTAGTGTGTATGCTTAGGGACTGATGACCTTAGCAGTTAAGTGCCATAAGATCTCACACACTTTTTTTAAAAATATTCCAGAATTAGAATCGAGAACAGCCGCCAACATGAGTAACGTAGAAGTAAATATCCTCGGAGTAGTGAAGAAACATAAATCACTTAATAAAAGCAAGTCTTCTGGTCCAGACTGTATACCAATTACGTTCCTTTCGGAGTATTCTGATGCATTAGCTCCATACTTAACAATCGTTTACAACAGTTCGCTCGACGAAAGATCCGTACCCAAAGACTGGAAAGTTCCACAGGCCACACCAATATTCAGGAAAGGTAGTAGGAATAATCCACTAAATTACAGGCCCATATCGTTAACGTCGATATGCAGCAGGTTTTTGGAACACATATTGTGTCCGAATATTATGAATTACCTCGAAGAAAACGGTCTATTGCACATAATCAACATGGGTTTAGAAAACATCGTTCCTGTGAAACACAACTAGCTCTTTATTCACATGAAGTGTTGAGTGCTACTGACAAAGGATTTCAGATCGATTCCGTATTTTTGGATTTATGAAAGGCTGTTGACACTGTACCACACAAGAGGCTCGTAGCGAAATTGCGTGCTTATTGAATACGGTCTCAGTTATGTGAGTGGATTTGTGACTTCCTGTCAGACAGGTCACAGTTCGTAGTAATTGACGGAAAGTCATCGAGTAAAACAGAAGTGATTTCTGTCGTTCCCCAAGGTAGTGTTAGAGACCCTTTGCTGTTCCTTATCTATATAAACGATCTGGGAGACAATCTGAGCAACCGTCTTCGGTTGTTTGCATGTGACACTGTCATTTATCGACTACTAAAGTCATCAGAAGATCAAAACAAACTGAATTCGATTTAAAAAAGATATCTGAATGGTGCGCAAATTGGCAGTGAAATAATCCACATGATTGCTAATCTAAAAGCTGTAAATTCAACTAAATACCTAGGTATTACAGTGACGAAGAACTTAAATTGGAAAGAACAGTCTGGAACCGAGCGACCGGTACGGTCGCAGGTTCGGATCCTGCCTCGGGCATGGATGTGCGTGATGTCCTTAGGTTAGTTAGGTTTAAGTAGTTCTAAGTTCTAGGGGACTGATGACCTCAGATGTTAAGTGCCATAGTGCTCACAGCCATTTGAACCATTTGGAACAAGACATAGAAAATGTTGAATGGAAGGCTAACCAAAGACTGCGTTTTATTGGCAGGACACTTAGAAAATATAACAGATCTACTAAGGAGACTGCCTACACTACGCTTATTCGACCTCTTTTAGAATACTGCTAGGCGTTGTGGGATCCTTACCAGAGAAGACTGACGGAGTACATCGTAAAAGTTCAAAGAAAGGCAGCACGTTTTGTATTATCGCGAAATATGGTAGAGAGTGTCACAGAAATGATACAGGATTTGGGCTGGACAACATAAAAGATAGGCGTTTTTCGTTGCGACGGAATCTTCTCAGGAAAATCCAATCACCAACTTTCTCCTCCGAAAGCGAAAATATTTTGCTGACACCGAACTACGTAGGGAGGAACGGTCACCACGATAAAATAAGGGAAATCAGAGCTCCTACGAATAGATACAGGAGTTCATTCTTTCTGCGCGCTATACGAGATTGGAATAATAATGTGAAGGTGATTCGATGAACCCCCTGCGAGGCACTTAAATGCGATTTGCAGAGTATTCATGTAGATGTAGATGTAAAGTATTAGGGGGACAAGTCCTTCCACCTGCAAAATTTCCTATGTTTAGTGTAAGCCAGTAACGGGTAACAATATGTTAGTTTTTGACCGATGTTTTATGCAGGGTGAACGCGAACAGCAGCGACAAAATTTCTGAAATTTACTGTGATATTTTCTGTGTATTTTGGTGTCAGGGTTTAGCAGTCTTTCTGTGGATAGATACAGAGTAATAATGTAATTAAGAATCTTTTCAGTTTGCTACCCCAGTCACTTTCGTTTCTGTGAAAATACCTTCCCTACAGTGAAAATGCCTGTAATATGCAATCATTTTAACACTGAGAGTTCTGGTGTCCCGTAGGCGCCTTTGTAGAGAAGCTGAACTACTGTGATGTGGTTGTCGCCGCTGTGGAAACTGGTCAGTACAGCGTCGTTGTTCTGCTCCTTCATGGCATTCAGCCAAGCCATACACGAGTTGCACATCGTCCTTACTCTTGTGTAGCACCAATAGCGTACGACTAACACTATCAGAAAAACAAGTCGGAGACAGAACCTAGCAGCACTGATTGCAAACTAGAGGATGAAGCGTAAAGTAAGCGTTACTGTCGTCTACAGAAAGTACCATGAGTGAAGGAAACAAACTAAACACACAGCGGATACCATCGGATTTAAATTTTCGAATATTTTCAGTGCAACAAGGATAAAAAGACAAATGGAGAGAAATAAAATCAAACGGAATGCAATTACTGTGTAATGAGTCACGTGACATTACAAGTCCCTTATATCAAAATACGCAAGAAACATTCCTCGTCAACTTCCGGAATTTTAGTGGTGGTGTTCAGGTTGACGCTACATACACCTCTGTACTGTAAACTTTCTCTAATTGACATTCAGAAGGCATTTTTCCTCGTACAACGTAAGCGAGCGTAGAGCACGTTCCTAGCCGACGAATAAATGAATATTCCTTTTGTCTCACTTTTTTCCATGAATAGTCAACTTTTTCAGTTGTGTCCTAATGATCAGCATCTCATAGCAACATCTAAACGAAGTCAGTCAAAATAGACTGCAGCTGAACTGAAGTGAAACAGGCAGACAGCAGCGAAACACTTGGAGTGCAGTCGTCACACCGCCTACGTTGTTCGACGCTATGGCCTCCATAAACAACACGACTCTGCACCACAACGGCTATACGAAGAGTGTGGATGAAAAAAATCTAATAGAGCTGTATTCTGTTGTACACCACTAAAAAAACGCGGCGTTTCTCAGGTGCCTATTTATAGCTGTGAGTCCGCTCAGCGTCTGTCTTGTGCTTAACGTTTGTGATATCACATCTCCCTAAACTATGCGTCGTACAGTGATATAATTTTGTTAGTACATTCAGCGGAATATGTCGATACTACTTATTGCTAATATAGTCAATAACAACGAAGTAATGAATTCAAATATCGTGCACGATTCGGCAGTTCTGTTGCGCATCTCAATTTTTATAACATTATATCTGCTGAAATATGCCTCGTCCAGTGAAATAATATTGTAAGTACATTCACTTGCATATGTCGATACTATCTGCGACATTTATTGCGAATAGAGTTAGTAACAAAGAAGTAATAAATTTGAACGTCATACATGATGTGGCAGTTTCTCACGCATCGGATTGCTTATGCCGTAATATCTTCTGAACAATGTGTTGCTGAAAGATATAATTCAGTTGTACATGTGAAGTCTGTCTGAAAAACGTGTCACTAATGCAGCTGATAATAAAGAAGTAACAAATTATAACGTCATGCCTCAACTTGTACTTTTACTGCGTTAACAGCGGAAAAGTAGTACCTGACAAAAGTTTTTTTCCTTTCATCATTTTGTAGGGACTGTGAACAAGAAACATTTTGTAAAGGTTTGAAATTATGTGTAAAATCTGTTGTAAGTCGCTAAGTGCAGTTATTCTCAAAAAAGTGAATATCTGAGGTCTGGGAACGCACGCGTCGCTAGCTAAGCTCATCTTTCTCTTCCCTCCCCCTCCCCCCCCCCCCCCTCCCACCTTCATTGATAGGTAAGTGGCTGTTACTCCGACACAGATTGTCGCCTGATGGTAAGGTATATGTGTACCAAGTTTGGTTGACGTCTTTCTAGCGGTTTAGAAGGAGATGTGAAACGTGCGCACACACACATACACTCACACACACGCAATTACATACATATAATTTTATGTATGAGTTATAAAAAGCGGCGTTTCAAATCTGGAGAGAGCGTGGCGTGAAAGCAAATCCACGTTTGTACGCCAACGCTTCCAAGGCTTTTTGGATGACGTCATCAGCTGCCGCGGACGTACGGAAATCCCCGTTACTCGAAATAGCAATCTGACGGCTCGAGTGTGTCTTGATGAGGAAGGTGAGAAGCAGTACTGATTGAGTCTCGATAGTGTCCACACACTGTTAAAAAATGGAGGCCACTTCACCTGTTTCAGAGTTCATATAATGGTGCAGAAACTGTCCATTCATTCGGGTCAAACATTCTCCCTCGTTGAAAATATTTGAAATTCCTATACTTGCCGAAAACTTGGCACAAACCACACAATTGCTTCGTCCTTGATTACCAACTTTCGTTCTCTGATGAGTTTATAAAAAAGCACATTCCCCCAACTTTACACATTTGGTAACTGTATCAAATAATACCTGGAAGGCGGCAGCACTTATTGAACCTTCTGCTAGTAACCATCCGACAGCGCCAGTAATAAATTTTAGTTATGATTGGTATATCTCAATTTTATGTTGTTGCTATTAAGTGCTAGCTTCGGAAGTGTGACTTCTTCACATGTCTGCAGTAACGTGCAAGTAGTCTGCTATGTATTATACAGTCCTGTAAAGCTCGTTTACTCGTCTTAAAACTGAATAATTAAATTTTCAAAATTAAAGTGGTATCGAAGTAGTCAATACCTGAACGAGGGAAAGTAAGAGATCTATAACAACAACCAGGTGGGTCTGTCCTGTGCCTGCCTGAGAGCAATGACATCAGCTAATTGAAAGGAACAGGAGTTTTTCCTCTGAATCCTCAAGCGATTCGCAAATCCGCATTTGCACTTTTTTTAACGAATCAACCTATTGAAGAAAATTTCACCCTTAATGCATATGACCTATGCTGGCGCTGCTCATGATGTTATTGATCTAACGTCAATGAATCCTTCGATAAGTAACATTCAGGAAACATCGTCAAAGAATAACGACGGAGAAACATCCACACTATCTAGTGCATCCATTAAAAGTTTTCGAAATGTTTTATCTACAGCAAAACTATATTAAAAAATAGTAGCATGTAGCAAGGCTGTAAAAACCAGTAAGGAGAGGAGTACCGCGTGAGGCCCCAGACAATAACGCCACTTACTGCATTGCCCGTAACGTACCCTGCAGGGTGCGCGTAGAACTTTATGCGCTGACCACGTGAGTCTAGGTACGGTGAGAGTACTCAGGATCTGTAGTGTTCGCTATGAATGTCAGAAAGCAAACACTGCAAGTGTTACTTTAAACAGGGACAGCAATATTTTTCCAGGTTACAAATATGTGTTGAGAGAGTCAGAAACAGAAACGGTGGCCCGATCTGACAATTACTCAAGGCAATGGCTGGAGCTGAGTAGTGCGACGCACACAGACAGCATATTGCAACGCCCCAAAGTTTTCTCCATCCTTCTCAGCGTATAATAAATCGCGCGACCGCTTTCTTAGTTGCATATCACTATAATAAATCTCGTTTTCATTTCTACTTCATGACAATCCCAAATCGTGGACTATCAGCGTCAACAGCAATATAAAACTCTGGACGAAGAGATCAGCAAGGCTGTCATAAAAATAAGCATGTCAGCTTTTCATAGAATACAAAATCGTTTCATTAATATTTTAACAAAAAATACGCCTAAAGACAAAGATGCACTCAAAGGAATTATCCAAATTGGACGGGAATCTAGATGTGATGTACAAGTTCAGACAAACAAATTGCACAAGTCACACCAATTTTCAAGAAATGCACTAAATTACAGGCCCATATCGTTAACGTCGATATGCAGCAGGATTTTAGAATATATATTGTGTTCGAACATAATGGTTCAAATGGCTCTGAGCACTATGGGACTTAACATCTGTGGTCATCAGTCCCCTAGAACTTAGAACTACTTAAACCTAACTAATCTGAGGACATCACACACATCCATGCCCGAGGCAGGATTCGAGCCTGCGAACGTAGCACTCGCGCGGTTCCGGTCTGAGCGCCTAGAACCGCTAGACCACCGCGGCCGGCTCGAGCATAATGGATTAACTCGAAGAAAACTATTGACACACAGTCAACATGGGTTTAGAAAGCATCGTTCTTGTGAAGCACAATTAGCTCTTTATTTACATGAAGTGCTAAGTATTATTGACAAAGGATTTCAGATCGATTCCGTATTTCTGACTTTCCGGTAGGCTTTTGACACTATACCACACAAGCGGCTCTTAATGAAATTGCGTGCTTGTGGAATATCGTCTCAGTTATGTGACTGGATCTATGAGTTTGTGTCAGACAAGTCACAGTTCGTAGTAATTGACGAAAAGTCATCGAGTAAAACAGAAGTGATTTCATGTATTCTCCAAGGTAGTGTTATAGGTCCTTTGCTGTTCCTTATCCACATAAACGATTTGGGAGACAATCTGAGCAGCCGTCTTCGGTTGGTTGCAGTTGACTCTATCGTTTATCGACTAATAAAGTTATCAGAAGATCAAAACAAACTGCAGAACGATTTAGAAAAGATATCTGAATGGTGGGCAAATTGGCAGTTGACTCTAAATAACGAAAAGTGTGAAGTAATCCACATGAGTGCTAAAAGGAACTCGTTAGACTTCGGTTACACGATAAATCAGCCCAATCTAAAATGCGTAAATTCAACTAAGTACCTATGTATTACAGTTACGAAGAACTTAAATTGGAAAGAACACATAGAAAATGTTGTGGGGAAGGCTAACCAAAGACTGCGTTTTATGGGCAGGACATATAGAAAATGTAACAGACATACTAAAGAGACTGCCTACACTACGCTTCTCCGTCCTCTTTTAGAATGCTGCTGCGCAGTGTGGGATCCTTACCAAATAGGACTGACAGAGTACATCGAAAAAATTCAAAGAAAGGCAGTACGTTTTGTTTTATCTCGAAATATGGGAGAGAGTATCATAGAAATGATACAGGATTTGGGCTGGACAACATTAAAAGAAAGGCGTTTTTCGTTGCGACGGAATCTTCTCACGAAATTCCAATCATCAAATTTCTCCTCTGGATGCGAAAATATTTTGTTGACACCTACAGGGAGGAACGATCACCACGATAAAATAAGAAAAATCAGAGCTCGTATCGAAAGATATAGGTGTTCATTCTTTCCGCGTGCTATACGAGATTGGAATAATAGAGAATTGTGGAGGTGGTTCGATGAACCCTCAGCGAGGCACTTGAATGTGATTTGCAGAGTACCCACGTTGATGTAGATTACAATTTCAGAAAAATTGGATGTTTATTCAAAAGAAAGAACTTCACAATTTGAGCCAAGTCAGTAACGTAGTGGTCCACCTGTGTCTCTTACGCAAGGATTTATCTGGCTTGAGTCTGATTAATAAAGTTATTGGATGTTCTCCCGGGGGATATCTTGCCAAATTCTTTCCAATTGGCGCTTTATTTCGTCAAAGACCAGATCTGGTTGGAGGGTCCTTCCCACAATGCTCCAAACTTTCTCAGCTGGGGAGAGATTCGGATGTGTCAACCACGAAGACAAGCAGTAGAAACTCTTGTCACGTCTGGGATGGCATTATCTTGCTGAAATGTAAGCCGAGGATGGCTTGCCGTGAGGGACAACAAAACGGGGCGTAGAATATCGTCGATGTACCGCTGTGCTGTAAGGGTGCCGTCGATGAAAACCGAAGGGATGCTACTAACAAATGAAACGGCACCCTAGACCGTCCCTTATGGCTATTGGGCCGTACGGCGGGCGACAGTCGGGTTGGTCTTGAGGGTATTTTGTTCCGTCGTTACAACTACAAAAATGGTGATTTTTTAACACACACACACACACACAAAATACCCTCCATCGCTATTCCTTCCCTACTTACTCAGTACGTAAATATACAGAAACATTATTAAATAGAATTACATGCTTACATTTTTTTAAAAAAAAGGTTGTCGGTCAAAGACAAGGTAATGGAAAGGTTACGTTGGCAACACCATAAAACACAAACCAAAACACATACTTAGAAGTTCAAAAACAAATAGAATACAGTAGTGTTCATAAAAGTGTGTTGTGAAAAACATAAGAATTGCATAGCGCTGCAGAACAACTAAAATTTATACCAGAATTATCAGTGTTTAACACAGAAAAACGACGGTGTGCTGGCAGACGGCATTTCCCGGTGTAAGCGAGAAATGAACCGAAAATCACCTAAAATACAAATCAACTTACTCTTAACGAAGTGTTTTTCCATCTAAAAGTAAATCAAAATGTAAGTAACTTAATTACAGATCACTGACGATGCTTTGCTTCAGTAAAGCGAAACGTATGTGGTGAAAAAAAATCACGCATTTCTGTATTTGCAACGATAGAACAAAATACCCTCAAGAATTATAAAGCAACTACGGACACTATGGCCACACAGATGGAGTCAGGTTGGTATCTGCTGTCCGGGGCATCTCCAGACACTTCTTCGGCCTGGTATCTCAGTGGCTGGAGTAGAGTTGTATTCAGTGATGAGTCCTGCTTCGAACCCAGCCCCGACGACTGTTCGTCTCATTGTACATTTCTTTGAGTTACGTTCTGTACTATGCTGGTAGTTGTTTCTCTGTATGGTCCATGTTTTATTTAGCTGTGTTGCTTTACAACGACATATCATGGGGAAGTTACTTTAGTCCTTAAGTTTTGTACACCACGTATTTCATGAGGACACCGCAGAATGTTTTCTCAATGAGCCTGGGGGATACGAAATACTATATGTTGGAACATCTACTCTACTAACCCCATTTGGCACCCTTTGATTTCTTCCTATTCCCATGCATGTGGCTGCAATGATTTTTTGTGTGTTTTACAGACCTTTCAGAATGACAGTTTTGGAATCGAATTTATTTAACAGAAAATATGGGGAAAGGACGCATTGACCTAGAAGGGGCCCAAGTCAAAAGAACTTTGAGCAGCCCTTCCGAGAAATTTTAACCAACTCTGCGTAGAGCTACTGTCCACAAAGAAAGGACTGTTGCTTCGTAACTCGAAGAATCGCAGGTGGTCATACTGGACTGGCCTACGCAAATCCCTCCTTGATCTCACCCAATATCTTCACAAGAAATACAACACGGGTCATGTTCGACATCAGTTCTCCCAAAAATCCATCACCAACTATTTGTTACGCTTGATGAAGACTGTAAAAGAAGTCCGTCAAAGTTCTTTTCGTACTTGCTAGAAACCTTTCCCCCATGATTAAACTCCGTGATCGTAACGAAAGGTACACGCTGTTGGAATTGCGGTGATGTTTTTAGAATAAACAGTAGTGGGCGTCTGGGTACCATAGGGCACGAAGTGTAAATTCGTTATTTTAAGAACAACAGGGAAAAAATAACCCCATTAGTAATGGGCGATAATGACAATGGAGTTGCTGGAGAGGCAATGTCTGAGACGTACAGTTGCGCTCTACCAAACCACGGTTCAGTAGTTTTGGTACAGTATATAAATGACGTAGTGAATGGTAGAGTTACCGGTAGTACAGGTAGCTTTTAAAGCACTTGTATGTGAGAGACAGAAACTGGGAGCCGGCGAATTTTTTTTATAATTTGTTTTCTTGGTTTGCATATTATCAGTCCGCAAATCGCAAGCATTAGTCTATTGTGTATTTTATATCCTTACAAGGAATAAATTACATTTTATAAAAAATAAACATTAACTGACCTCGTAACTTTTGCACTTTTATGTAACTAAAGCAACTACTTTTGATGCAAGTACAGTTTAGTAGCACAAACATGAAAAAAATCTATGTAATTATCGTGCTTATTTTACACCCAACATAATGTTCTTAATCTTGATCAAAGCAAGAGCTTCCTGTTGTTATTATTGATAACAGCGGAAGTTGTTTATGAATAACAGAAACATGTTTTATGTACTTGTAATCCTTGCAATACAACATCTGTCTCACGTTCCAAATCAGCAATTTCCGAATAATACCTGAATTAAACAATGATAATTTCAATTTTTTTCTAAGTACTGATTATTTGTAGGTAACAGACGGGAAGATAACTATGCAGAACAAAAATGTTCCGTAGTTACATGGCCCTTTATACAGTTTATCAACACTTATTTTCTAGATGGTTTACCGCTTCCGATATAGGCGAATCTTGTAAGACACTGATCGCATTCAGTAACAAAGCTATCGAATGAGATAACCCCCGATTGTTACGATCTTAACTGATCAAAGCTACTAGGAAAAAGTACCGTAATCTACACTTACTTACAGTAGCCCGCGGTAGTTTTACAATTCAAGTGAGACCCCATAATGTAACAACAGAGATTAACAAGTACACTGGACTCGCTTTGGAAGGTCAGCGGTTCCCCGTGATTCAGGTTTTCCATGGTTTCCCTAAATCACGTAAGGCAAATGTAGGGCTGGTTCCCTTGTAAAGGACATATCCTACTTATTTCCCTATCCTCTCCCAATTCCGAGCTCTTGCTCCATCTCTAATGCCCTAATCATCAACGGTATATTAAACACCAGTCTTTCTTTCTTCCTTCTTCTTCGGAATGTAACTTTTGGTGGGCGTAAAGGAAAGTGGTGATTGCGTATTGAAAGTTGCTATGGTCTAGTAGGTCGACTATAGTAAACCGGACAGGGTGGGACGATGCGCCGGCGCCGGTGGGGTGATGGATGCGTCTGGGCGGGGGTGCGCCAGCGGCCGTTAGGGGCGCTGGCGGCGCGGCGCGGCCGCTATTGATTGGCGGAGCGGGCGCCCGCATTGCGGGAGAGGGCCGCGCAGGCGCACAGCTCGCCCCTCCCAGCGGCCACCCCGAGTACAGCAGCGGTGCTCTCCCCTACGTGCTCCACCTGCTCCCAGACGCTCCCCCGGCGCCATTAATTATGGCGGCTGCGCCTAATTAGAGTCAGGTGTCTGGTCTGCTGCGGTTGCTACTTGCTAGTTGTCGGGAGAGGCAAGGAGGACGGGGGCCGTGAGGTAGTCTGTGGGCAACGCCCCCTCTCTGCCAGCTGCCCTGTTCTTGACAAGGTCAGGCACGGCGTGTGACGCTGTCACGCACACTGCGTGCATGCTATCCGATCTTCAAACAACTCGTTTACTCACAGTTTGCACGATCTTGTTGTCACATCGACATCACACTTCTGACATTCGTTTCGAGCTCATTTCTCGGTTTGCCTGACAGATAACGCTATCTGTAAACGATACCCATGCTCAGTTCAGAGGGGACCTACAAAAGAAGTGGACCGTAGCTTCACTGACCAAGAGAGGTGTCACATCATTTGATGCAGCTCTGTATTCCGGAAGAGCAGACCCGTTGGTCCACCCATATATACACACTCTGTGGATTTCTAAAACTATTTCTGACACATACTGCGACACCTCGTGCATCATCTTAATGCCTCCCGTTTCCTGAACCATATTGTTCTCAGTTTGTCGTTCCTACTGAACTTAACATTGAAAAACATTAAAACTCTAGCTTCCCTTAGAGCTGTGCGGCTGGTCCCGGCGGAGGTTCGAATCCTCCCTCGGGCATGGGTGTGTGTGTTTATCCTTAGGTTAATTAGTGTGCAAGCTTAGGGACTCATGACCTTAGCAGGTAAGTCCCATAGGATTTCATCGAACTGCTGCGCTGTTTCCATGAAAGCAACCAATGTTACGTTAAAGACTCAGTCAAACATTGAGATTATCAATTACTTGTCTTACGGATGTGTTGAACCTTCTCAACAACAACGATTTCCTACCGTGAAACAACGATAAGAGGTATAAGCTCACGCACAATATGTCTTCCAAGCGAATCTCACACAAAGTGTGAAGGCATAGATGCTTCCCCTATCGAAATTGTGCTACGTCTCTAATAACATCATCGTTGATGGTGTGCTGAGGCCTAAGATTCCTTTCTTTTCCTTCCCACACATGTTCAATAAGGCTCCAAGCAGGAGAGGTTATTGTCCATCCTACTAGTAGGTCATCCACCGACTCGACTAAGTGAACATAATGGGTACGGGAATTGCTTCTAAAGTATGAGCATAAGGGGTAAAGAGATATTAGAGGTGTGGGCGGGAACGACCACACTACCGCCAAACTTGATTCCGGCCCATAACATCAACCAGTATTTCAACAGTCGAGTCTTTCACACACAAACGTGAGATGGTTGTGAGTGACGAGCTAAAACTGTGTGTTAGACCGGTATTCGAAGCCGGATCCCCGTTTTCAAAAGGCAGAGTGCTACCAAATACATCGTCGAGGCACTCGTCTTGAGGAAACTCAAAAGAACCTATCTTGGTTATCGAAGCTCCTGACAAGTTCACTCTTGAGTCTATCAAGAAACGTGCATGGTAGCACACTGCCCACGAGAGACAGGGATCTGAGTTCGAATACAGATCTGGTACACAGTCCTCACTTGTCACATGCTATCATCGCAACAAATAAAATAATGATCAGAAAATTTAAGAGTACCTACTTCAATCTTCACTATTAAACTCCAAAACTCTGTCCGAACAGGTCTCTGAAGTACTAAGGAATCACGAGATACACATGAGGTTCTCTAAGGCTATAGATACAGCAATAAGGAATAGCTCAGTAGGCAGTACAGTTGAAGAGGAATGGACACCTCTAAAAAGGGCAATCACAGAAGTTGGATAGAAAGATATAGATAGAAAGAAGGAAATTGCGAAGAACAGATGAGTAACATAAAAAATCCTTCAACTGATCGATGAAAGAAGGAAGTACAAAAATGTCGAGGGAAATTAAGGAATATAGAAATACAAGTCGCTGAGTAATGAAATAAACAAGAACAGATGAGTAACATAAAAAATCCTTCAACTGATCGATGAAAGAAGGAAGTACAAAAATGTCGAGGGAAATTAAGGAATATAACAATACAAGTCGCTGAGTAATGAAATAAACAAGAAGTGCAGGGAAGCTAAGATGAAATGGCTGCACTAAAAATGTGAAGAAATCGAAAAAGGAATGATTGTCGGAAGGACTGACTCAGCATACACGAAAGTCAAAATAACCTTCGGTGAAATTAAAAGAAAGGGCGGTAGCATTAACATCACAATTGGAATTCCGCTATTAAATGCATAAGGCAGGAGGGATATATAGCATTCCATTAGAATTTCTGAAATAATTGGTGTAAGTGACAACAAAACAACTATTATCGTTGGTGCGAAGAATGTGTGAGTCTGGTATTCCACCTGACTTTCGGAAAGATATCGTTCACAAACAATTCCGAAGACTGCAAGAGCTGACAAGTGCGAGAATTGTCGCAAAATCAGTTTAACAGCTCATGCATCCAAGTTGCTGACGAGAAAAAATATACAGAAGGATGGAAAAGAAAATTGAGGATCTGCTGGATGACGATCAGTTTGGCTTCAGGAAATATAAAGCACCAGAGAAGCAGTTCTGATGTTGCTGTTAATAACGGAAGCAAGACTAATGAAAAATTAAGACACGTTCATAGGATCTGCCGACCTGGAAAATGCGTTCGACAATGATAGATAGTACTCGGTGTTCGAAACTCTGAGAAAAATAGGGGTAAGCTCTAGGGAGGGACGAAGTGCTCGGAGTGAAAAAGCTGTAAGAGAGGCATGTAGTCTTTCGCCCCTTCTGTTCAATCTGTACATCGAAGAAGCAATAATAAAAATCAAGGAAAGGTATAGGAGTGAAATTGAAATTCAATGTCAAAGGATATCAATGATACGACTCGCTGATTACATTGGCACCCTGACCGGAGATGAAGAAGAAACATATGATCTGCTGACTGGATGAACAGTCTGATGAGTACAGAATACGGATTGAGAGTAAATCGAAGAAGGACGAAAGTAATGAGAAGTAGCAGAAATGTGAATAGTGAGAAACTTAACATCAGGACTGATGGTCACGAAGTATATGAAGTGAAGGAATTCTACTACCTAGGCAGCAAACTAACCAATGACGAACGGAGCGAGGAGGACATCAAAAGCAGACTAGCACTGGCAAAAAGATCATTCATGGACAAGAGAAGTCTACTAGTATCAAACATAGGCCTTAATTTGAAGAAGAAATTTCTGAGAATATAGGTTTGGAGCACAGCAATTTATGTGATACATGGACTGTTGGAAACGGAACAGAAGAGAATCTAAGCACTTTAGATATGGTGCTACAGACGAAAATTACGTGTTCTGATAACTCAAGGAATGAGGAGGTTCTGCGCAGAATGGGAGAGGAAAGGAATATGTGGGAAACACTGACATGGAGAAGGGACAGGATGACAGGACAATTGTTAAGACACTAAGGAATGACTTCCACGGTAATAGAGGGAGCTGCAGAGGGCAAAAGCTGTAGAGGAAGACAGAGGTTTAGTTTCCTCATTCAAGGTTTTGTTGCTCTTGATGATATTTTTGAGGGCCTTGCTTTTGTCAGTGTCGGTGTCCTGGAGCAGACAGCACGCGGGATCCGTGTCCATCAAGGAGGACGCCGTGGCTTACCGCCAGCCGCCGTCGGCACAGCACGGCGTGGTGCTGCGGCCCACAGGATAGGAGCTCCAATGTTCTAACCCCACAGCTAGAATTTTTCTCTCTCTCGCTCTTCTCCACCTTATAGGGGCTTTATTGATTACATATTTGTAAAGTTTATTTTAGTTGGTGGTTTATAACGTGCGAACTTAATACTGAAAACCAGTGCACCCTTACCTCCTGATTTCATGTACTGTTGCCTAGTTATTCTCGATTGCAGAATATATTGCAACTAAAGTGTCGAATTTGGGCTCTTCCCTTTTGCTATGACTGAGAAATTTGCCGTCCTGTTCGCCTATATCGCCGTGGTCGGCTTCAATTAATCAGTGTTGGAAGTGACTGCTCGATTCACACCTGCGCTCGGGTTAGAGTCGGATGCTTCCAAGTCCACAGAGTGTGGCACGACTTTCATTGGGTTCCATTTGCTAGCGAAAGTTGTCTATAAATGACATAAAATCATTGTAAAATTCCTTGGACACTATCACTAGTGAATGAAGTTGCCAGTCTTGATCGCTATTTATATTTTTATTATTCGTACTTTTATTTCTAAAAATGTACACATTTCGATCACAGCCACGTCGCAACCACATAAAGATATCGATACACTGTACATCGTCAGTACACACGTACTCATATGCCATGACGGGACATGGTACAAGTTTACGTGTGAACTGACGAAATACGGTACATCGAAATTTAAATGTGATTCTTATGATAGTTATGGCCAAAATGAAATAAGGTGTATATTTTTAAAAATAAAAAAATAAACAGCGATCATGACGGCCAATTTTATTGGCTTGTGGAGTGTAACAGCATACTTGTCGGCGGCTTTTAGTAGTATGTGGATGTGGCAACGGAATGAGTAGGTAGTGTAATTTGTTGAAAGATATGGCGTTTCTCAAAGCAGTAGATATTTTGGAGAACAGTGGTCATTAATAGGATGTATTTTCGGTCACGTGACGTGACTTGGGAGTAGAGGCTGCGGAAGTCGTTCGGTCACTTAAGTTCACCATCACACGAGCTCCAGTTCTGTGTCTCGGCTTTGTAGGGCAGGCTGCGGCAAGATGGAGAAGGGGTAGGTCAGCGGGCGGCGCACGTCCGCGGCACGTGCACACCGGTCGGCCGCCGCCCCCGCCAGCGCCGCCAAAATCGTTACGGCGCCTCTGGCTCTGGCCTTGTGCCAGCTGGGCCGCAGCAGTACGGCACGGATCGTTACGGCCGGAAGCCGCCGCCGCCCGCCGCGCCGCAAACGCTTTTGGAACAACTTGTCGCTCCTGTCATAAATGGCGTTGCGCATCAGTTCCGAGTCTCTCACTTCTCTGCTCACCCGACAGCTTCAGCAGGGATCACTTAGGGGCGTTTAAATAATTGCGAGTGAAAGGTGTGGAGCGAAGAATTCGGAACGAAAGTTGGCAGGTCAAAAAAAAGCATCATTCCCAAAAACATAAAACAAAAATAAAAAAAAGATTATTTATTTTGACCGGTACTGCACTGATGAAATAAGAAGCACTAACAGTTGTCGTAAGGCTTACAATAAGGAACAAGTCGTCCCACAGAGACACCCAATACGTTTACAGAAGAATGGATGATCCATACAACCAGGAGCCGGCCCCAGCCACCCGTGCTAGATATGTGCCACGTACGACTCTCTGGTTAAGCCCTGCAGTAACTGGTAGTATTATACCATTCATAAAAAACGTCATTAAAACATAAGTATAGCACTTCTACAAAATAGACAGAGCGAACACCATAATTAACTGTTAAGGCCAAGATGTATCCAAAAATTAATAAAACATTGATAAATATTAATAAAACTGCCTCATCTTAACTAATACAATCAATAGGGTGGTTAACCTAGGGTCACTAATTCGCGGGAAACAACAGTGGCGGGCGCGGTGGACGAGCGGTTCTAGGTGCTTCAGTCCGGAACCGCGCGACTGCTACGGTCGGAGGTTCGAATCCTACCTCGGGCATGGGTGTGTGTGATGTCCTTAGGTTAGTTAGCTTTAAGTAGTTCTAAGTTCTAGGGGACTGATGACCTAAGACGTTAAGTCCCATAGAGCTCAGAGCCATTTTCTTCAGACGTATCTGAATTCTGCAAAACCATGTCTGTTGGCACTTATCCTGGCCAGACTTGTTTGGGCTGTCAAGCTTCACCAGTTGTAAAGACTGATTCCGATAGTGTTTTAGGTACCTGGTCTTGCCATTGCTTCTGGTATATAGTAGAGGCCTATGAGCTTGGATAAACCAACAACGGATTTTTTCACTATCACATCACCTTCAGTCAATTACAACCACACCAGCGACTCGCCTCCGGCTTCGGCCAAGCATCGGCTAAGTATCTACTGTCTGGCCTAGTGGTAAATTTTTTAAGGGTCACAGTATAGATTTAGGCATAAAATGGTGAGAGCAATGTCAAATAATCGGATATCACCAGTTCTGTATAACTGAAATGGCGTAAGCAGCGCACTCCCGGAAACTGCTTATGATGCTTGAACATCATCTGTTCTATAAATAACTGGTGTCTGGAGTAACGTTTCGTGCCAATCACATCATGACTTAATTAGTACGTTTACAATGTTACTGTCCGCAGCTCGTGGTCGTGCGGTAGCGTTCTCGCTTCCCACGCCCAGGTTCGATTCCCGGCGGAGTCAGGGATTTTCTCTGCCTCGTGATGACGGGGTGTTGTGTGCTGTCCTTAGGTTAGTTAGGTTTAAGTAGTTCTAAGTTCTAGGGGACTGATGACCATAGATGTTAAGTCCCATAGTGCTCAGAGCCATTTTGAACAATTTTACTATCGTGGTCTTCAGTGCGAAGAACGGTTTGATGCAGATCTCCCTGCTACTCTATCCTGAGCAAGCTCTTCATCTCCGAATAAGAACTGCAACCTACATCTTTCTGAATTTGTTTACTGTATTCATCACTTGGGTCTCCTCCTACAATTTGTATCCCCCATACACCCCTCCAGTACCAATCTGGTCATCCCTTGATGTCTCAAAATGTTTCCTATCAGCCTATCCCTTCATCTAGTCAGATTGTTTTCTCCCCAGTTCTATTCAGTGCCTCCTCATTAGTTACATGATGTACCCATCTAATCTTCAGCATTCTTCTGTAGCACCACATTTCGAAAACTTCTATTCCCTTCTTGTCCCAACTGTTTATCGTCCACGTTCCACTTCCATACATGGCTACACTCTACACAAATACTTTCGGGAAAGACTTACTAAGACTTAAATTATGTTCGATGTTAACAAATTTCTCTTCTTCAGAAACGCTTCCCTTACCATTGCTAGTCTACATTCTATATCCTCCCTACTTCGGCCATCATCACTTATTTTGCTGTCCAAACAGCAAAAATCATCTACTAATTTAAGTGTCTCATTTCCTAATTTAATTCCCTCAGCATCACCCGGTTTAATTCAGCTACATAACATTATCCTCGTTTCGCTTTCATTGATGTTCATTTCATATCCTCCTTTCAAGACACTATCCATTCAGTTCAACTGCTCTTCCAAGTCCTTTGCTCTCTCACAGAATTACAATGTCAATGGGAACCCTCGAAGCTTTTTTTCTTCTCCCTGAACTTTAATCCCTACTCCAGATTTTTATTTGATCTCCTTCATTGCTTGCTTAATACGCATATCGAATAACATCGGAGAAACGCTAGTATCCTGTCTCGCTCCCTTTTCAACCACTTCTTTCCTTTCACGCCCCACGAATCTTATAATTGCCGTCTGGTTTCTGTACTAGTCGTAAATACCCTTTCGCCCGCTGCACTTTACCACTGTATTCTGCCACTGATACCTTCAGAGTTTCAAAGAGAGTATTTCATTCAACGTTGTCAAAAACCTTCTCTAAATCTACAAATGTTACATACGTAGTTATGCTTTTCATTAACCTGTCTTCTAAGAGCCACGCGACTTCCTACATTTCTCTGGAATTCAAACCAATCTTCTCCGAAGTTGGCTTCGGGTTAGCATTTTTCAACCATGACATATTAAACCGATAGTTCAGTAATATTCACACCTGTCAGCAACCGCTTTTTTGGAACTGGACTTATTACATTATTTGAGGGTATTAAGTCCATCTCATACATCTTGCACACCAGGTGGAACAGTTTTGTCATGACTGGTTCTCCCAAGGATAGATGTAGTTCTGACGGAATATCGCCTATTCCCAGAGCCTTGTTTCGACTCAGGTATTTCAGTGATCTGTCAAATTCTTCTCCAGTACCATATCTCCCATGTCATCTTCATCTATGTCGTCTTCATCTCTATAATATTGCCTTCAAGTTAACCTCCCTTTCAGCTTTCCCTTCTTTGCTTAGGACTGATTTTCCATCTAAGCTCTTCATATTCACACATCTGCTGTCTTTTCTTCGAAGGCCTCTTTAATCTTCCTGCAGGCGATATCTAGCTTTCCCCTGGTGAAATACGCTTCTAAAATCTGCATTTGTTCGCTAGCCATTCCTGCTTATGCATTTTGCACTTCTTATCGATCTCATGTTTTAGCAGTTTGTATTCCCTTCACCTAAATTCCTTAATCAGTTAAATTCAATATCTCCTGTGTTATTCAAGGATCCCTATCAACCAGTGTCTTTTTACCTATCTAATCCTCTGCTGTCTTCACTATTACATCTCTCAAAACTACCCATACGTCTTCTATTGAATTCCTTTCCCCTGATCTAGTCAATTGTTGTCTAATGATCCCCCTGAATTCTCAACTACCTCGGGTTCTTTCAACTTACCCAGGTCCCATCTCCTTAAATGCCCACCTTGTTGGAGTTTATTCAGTTTTAATCTACAGTTCATAACCAATAAATTGTGGTCAGAGTCCACATCTGCCCCTGGAGATGTCTTTCAATTTAAAATCTGGTTCCATTGTTTCTGTCTTACCGTTACACAATCAGTCTGAAACGTTCTGGTACCTTTATGTCTCTTCCATGTATACAACCTTCTCTCATGATTCTTAAGCTAAGTGTTGGTATGATTAAATTATGATCTGTGCAAAATTCTACCAAGCGGATTCCTCTTCCATTCCTTTCACCCAGTCGATATTCACTTACAATTTTCCTCCTCTTCCTTCCCCTACTATCGTGTTCCAGTCTCCCTTCACAATTAAATTTTCGTCCCTCTAATTATCTGAATAATTCCTTTTATCTCATCATACATTTCTTGAATCTCTTTATCACCTGCAGAGCTAGTTGGCAGTGCTGGGTGTCGGCGTTGTGTCTATCTTGGCTACAATATTGCATTCGCTATGCTGTTCATAGTATCATACCCGTATTTCTATTTTCTTATTTATTATTAACCTTACTCCTGCATTATTCTTATTTGACTTTGTATTTATAACCCTGTATTCATCTGACCATAAGCCCTGTTCCTACTGCCACCGAACTTCACTAATTCCCACTATATCTAACTTCGACATGTCCAGTTCCCCTTTTAAATTTTCTAACCTACCCGCGCGATTAAGGATCTAACATTCCATGCTGCCATTCTTAAAACGCTAGTTTTGCTTCTTCTGGTGACGTCCTCCTGAGTAGTCCCCTTCTGGAGATCTAAACGGGGGACAATTTAACCTCAGGAATATTTTACCCAACACGATTATTTAACCGTGTAGAAGAGCTGAATGCCCTCCGCAAAATTACAGCAATACTTTCCACATGCTTTCAGCCGTTTTCAGTAACAGCAAGGACGTTTTGGTTGATTTTACGAGGCCAGATCAATCCATCATCCTGACTGTTGGCCCTGCAACTATTGCAAACGCTGCTGCACCTTTTCATTTGTCTGGCGTCTCAACAGATACCCCTCCGTTGTGGTTGCACCTGTTGTATGTCTATCTGTATCGCTGCGGCACACAAGCCACTCCACCAATCTTGGTCCATGGTTCATGGAGGGTTTATTTGCAGCTTCCGGATTGTATTCACTTGGGCAGCCTCCAGTACGTAATATGCTACAAATTTAAAGACATATACAGTCACATATAGGCACATATACACCCACTATTCGCGTATAATATATCTACAACAAACGTAAATATTTCATGCGAATCATTGCTGTACGTACTTGTATGTGTGATTGGATATGTGTTTGGATTTGTAGCATATCATGTATCGGGGGCTGGCTGAGTGGGTATACTCCAAAGGCCACAAGTTAAAGAAAATCAGCCGGGCCCTGTAGCCGAGCGGTTCTAGGCGCTTCAGTCCGGAACCGCGAGACTGGTACGGTCGCAGATTCGAATCCTGCCTCGGGCACGGATGTGTATGATGTTCTTATGTTAGTTAGGTTTAAGTAGTTCTAAGTTATTTGGGACTGATGACCTCAGATTTTAAGTCCCATAGTGCTCAGAGCCATTTGAACCATTTTTGAAAGAAAACGAAACAGAGGAAAACAAACGCCTGATATAGATGTGTAGCCCGTGACAGCACTCTTTTGTAGAACTTAGTACACACTAATTCATTGTTCAGGCTCATTGCTTCAATTCCTTCTCGCAGACTCTTTATGGAGGTTGTGGTGTCACCGCCAGACACCACACTTGCTAGGTGGTAGCCTCTAAATCGGCCGCGGTCCGGTAGTATACGTCGGACCCGCTTGTCGCCACTGTCAGTGATTGTAAACCTAGCGCCGCCACACGGCAGGTCTAGAGAGACTTCCTAGCACTCGCCCCAGTTGTACAGCCGACTTTGCTAGCGATGGTTCACTGACTTCTACGCTCTCATTTGCCGAGACGATAGTTAGCATAGCCGTTAGCTACTTTATTTGCTACGACCTAGCAAGGAGCCAGTATCCGTACTATTGATATTGTGAATCATGTACCATAAAGAGCGACGTTCTCCATAAATGGATTAAAGTTAAGTATTCCACCAGCTACGTCCGTTTTTCTCACTTCTAATTCCCTTGTCATGTTCCAGACCTCACACCAGCCTGCGTGAGCTAAAACGCGTGCATATCGGCCTCCTTTAACCATACGGTTGGCTCTCCTGCCAACCACAACAGAGCTCCGCCCTGCTACGCCAAGAATCGTGTTTGCAGCTAGGTTTTATTTAAGGGAAATAGAATGCTGAAATATGAGTTCAGGTGGTTCAAATGGCTCTGAGCACTATGGGACTTAACTTCTGAGGTCATCAGTTCCCTAGAACTTAGAACTACTTAAACCTAACTAACCTAAGAACATCACACGCATCCATGCCCGAGGCAAGATTCGAACCTGCTATAGTAGCGGTCGCGCGGTTCCAGTCTGTAGCGCCTATAACCGCTCGACGAAATATGAGTCATCTCGTTCGCTGCTGTAAGAATTTACTTTATGTTTATTAATGGCAGGTGCATCCCTTGCTGAAGTATTTTTTCGTAAAATGTTTCACTTTTTGCCTTAAAAACGTAAGAAGCCATAGATTTCGCATGTTTTTGCGTTATGCAGTAGTTCTGAAATGGTGGTATACAAAACTTCAAAGTTAAGTAACTCACTGCCCGTTGTTTGGAGAATGTGCAATGAATTTTAAGTGCAAATTGCTGTTGCAAATGTGAGGGAAGCAGAAACTCTGAGATTATCATAATTTTTCGAAATGCATTCTTCAACACTCTGTAGGAGTCTTTCGAAATTTTCTGTAGTCATCGTCTTGGAGTTTCTGTATGCCACCTTATCCTCTATTATTAAGGTCTCAAGGAAATCGCGACACTTCTGATTCTTTCTTTAGGAAGGTTGCGAAACTGTCAACGTTTATGGGCAATTGTGCTACTTTTCGGTTTACGCAGTCAAGGTTACACAATGTACGCACGAAATTTAGATTTATTTCAAAGTATTCACGCAAATAATATCTTAACACATTTAATCGCGTCCACAGAGAGGGCACCGCGCCAAGCGTACCCCTCATGTTGTCGGTACAGCAAATGCAGAGCATTCGTGTGCACTGCCAGGGAGTGAAAACACCAAACAGTTTGCGGTTAAAAATAAATTTCATATTCTTTCCGTGAGTGAAGAGGAGAACTTAAGTCTAACATCGGTAAGGGAACATGAACTTTTGAACAAACCTTGTCAACAAAATGGTGATACATGCTCTAAGTTCAGCATTAAGGCAAATAGTGACGGGGAGAAACTGAGCATGCCATCTTTTGGACGTAGTAATGGGACGAATGAGAAAGACAATATCAACAAAAACATAACAACAGTGCAAACACGAAAGTGGTGTATTATTTTTAACGGACAGTCACAGCAAAAATGTGACGACACTTTTCAAAGAAAACAAAAAAAATACGACGCAACAGGTGTTGTGAAGCCAGGAACAACAACGAAAAACATTATTGG
Source organism: Schistocerca gregaria (assembly GCF_023897955.1). Lineage (NCBI taxonomy): Eukaryota > Metazoa > Arthropoda > Insecta > Orthoptera > Acrididae > Schistocerca > Schistocerca gregaria. The sequence goes on from NC_064920.1 coordinate 657,620,552, forward strand.
TGTCGACTTACACAATAAAATGCCGGGAAACAATGACTGTGTCATGTGTGTAGCGGGTGCAAATGATATTGCAAAAAACGAAGCAAATAACTGCCTAATGGAACTAAAAAAGTTCCTGGATCGCTATAAACAACGAAATACAATAGTTGCAACTTCATCACACAGATATTATCTAACGTATAATTCGTGTGTCAACAAAGAAATTCGACAAACTAACATTAAAATAAAACAAATGTGTTCGTTGTTTGGTAAATGTAGCGTCCTTGATATAATCAAATAGGACAGGTGCCAGCACACCAAACACGGAATGCATTTAAAATAGGAAGGAAAAAACTTTGTGTAAAATGATAAATGAAATCATTGCAAACAGAGAGAGAGAGAGAGCGAATAGCAAAATTCCATGTACGGGTATGGGACCAGTCTCAGCAGCAGGAGAAGCAGCATAGCAGCAGGATCATCAGTGGCAGGACCAACAGCTGAAACATCAACACAAGCAGCAGAAACTGTTGCCAGTCCTACACGCCACAGAAAGCAAACTCAGCCTTTTTCATGGTGATTAACACGAGAGAAAAGGATTCCAAGTTGTGTGAAACATCTCTCTCGTGTTTTCAATATGAGCCTTCCACACCTCGAGCAATACTATTAACTAGTGTACTCGAAAAAGCCACTCCTAGCAAACATCATGCAAATGCAGGGGTGAGCAAAAATCAAACGTTTTCTTTATTCCACCAAAATGTATGTAGTCTCAAGAATAAAACAGACAGGTTTCTAATAAATTTAAAATACGAGTGTGAAAATGAGCCTGATATACTGTGTTTCTCAGAACATCATGTTATGAGTGGAATAAGCATGCTACAAATTGAGAACTTTAGTTTAGCTGCACATTACTGCAGATCTGTTATGAAGAAGTGTGGAGTTGCAATATTTGTAAAAACTAATTTAGTGCGTAAATCTCTAGATTTAAGCAAATACTGTGATGAACAGCATTTTGAGGTATGTGGCATCGAGTTAACAACAGACACTGCAACAGTTATTGTACTGGCTATTTAAAGGGCAGCTGCTGGAACTCTGAATGTGTTTCTGAGACACATAGAATCGCTTCTGTCCCTCCTATGTAAGAAAACTAAATCAACCATTGTTATAGATGACTTTTTAAAAATAGAAACAAAACGGACTTTGAACACCTGACGTACTCTTACAACTTAGTACCAATGGTGGACACTCCAACTAGACTAACAGCCGATTCTTGCACTTTAATAGCTAATGTATTTGTAGATAAGGGTATTTACAATAATTTAACTGTGAAAAGTGCTATAAATGGCCTCTCTGACCGTGAAGGGCAATTCCTCACTCTAAACCAAATAAATGTACAAAGGAAAGAAAATTTCATCTGGAAAAAATTTAGGATTATAAACGAACACACCATTGGAAGCTTTAATAAGCAATTACAGCTAGTGGACTGGTCTCCTGTGTATGTTGCAATTGATGTTAACTCAAAATTTAATATATTTATCAATGAAGTTACAAGTCTTTTTGAAGAAACCTTTCCAAAAAGTCAGTGAGAGAAAACTAGTTAAAATCTGGAACAAGCCTTGGATTACTAAAGGCATCAAAATTTTTGTGAAACAAGGAGAGATGTATATGCAGCAGTCAAGAGATCAAATGATCCTAGTAGGAGAATGCACAATAAAGTCTACAGTAAAGTTCTGAATAAGACCATACAAGCAGCAAAAAACATTTGCTTGAAGGCAGAAATTGATTACTCGGGCAATAAAGCAAAAACTATTTGAAATTTTGTAAATAAGGACACAAGGAAAAATGCAGTTTGTAGTGAAAATATCCTAATAAAAAGTGAGGGTCATTTTGTTAGCAATCCAAAAATAGTTGCAGGCACATTAAACCAACATTTTTAACAGTAACAGAAAAAATAGTTTTACAAGGCTCCATGACCCAAGCCATCAATGTTTTAAAGCCAGAGTAACTAGCTCAGTACAACAGATGAAGGTAACAACAGTCACTGTTCAAGAAATTGAAAGGTTATTAAATCCCTGAAAAGTAAAAACTCTACTGGAACTGACAATATTTCCAACAAATTATTAAAATACTGCTGCAGCCGTGTAAGTAAAGTCCTTTGCCACATTTTGGATGCATCGCTTAAGCAAGGAATAGTTCCTGAGAGGCTTAAGTACGCAGCTGTAATACCACTGTATAAGAAGGGAGATAAGTATCACTACTGACTAGTTTTTTAAAGGTTTTAGAGAAACTAATGCACGCCAGGACAGTTAAGCATCCCAGGAATCAAAATATGTTAATCGAAAGTCAGTTTGGATTTCAATAAGGTTTTATCAACAGAAGGTGCAATATTAGCATTTGCTGGAAAAGTCTTGGAATCTATCAAGAAAAAACTGAAGGTGGTTGGGATTTTTTGTGACCTAACAAAAGCTTTTCACTGTGTCAGTCTCCAGTCTCTTTTACAAAAAGCTGCACATCTCGGTACAAGTGATTCACCAGGCAAATGGCTTGACTCGTACCTGTCAAACAGGAAACAGAAGGTTGTAGTGGATAGTCAAAATGGAGTCCCATTACCTTCAGAAGGGGGTCCATCATATGTGTTCTGGGCCCCCTACTTTTTCTTTATAAATGATCTGCCTCTCTGCACGGAATATTGTAGATTTTTGCTGATGACATTACAATACTTATTGATAATTCAGTAGATAAACTGGAAGAAACAGCAAATAAGGTTTTAAGTGAAACAGTTAACTGGTTTAACATAAATGACCCTCCTTTAAATTAAACTAAAACGAACTACGTTCAGTTCCACACAACATTCAAAGATGAAGAAATAATAGTAAAAATAGGTGAGCAGGTGATAACCAGAATGGATACCTCAACATACCTGGGCTTGCATATTGACAGCAAACTGAACTGGTCAGACCACAGCCTGGATCTATGCAAATGATTGAGTTCAGCAACTTACACATATGCATTGTTTCTTATAGAAGTATGGAAACCATGAAGTCAGCCTATTATGGTTATTTTCAAGCCACTATGGCCTATGGAATTATAAAAAATGTTCAAATGTGTGTGAAATCTAATGGGACATAACTGTTAAGGTCATCAGTCCCTAAGCTTACACACTACGTAACCTAAATTATCCTAAGGACAAACACACACACACACACACACACACACACACACACACACACACACACACACACACATGCCTGACCGAGGACTCGAACCTCCGCCGGGACAAGCCGCACAGTCCAATGGATTTATATTTTGGGGAAATCAGTCACTGGCTAAAAAAGTACCGTGTGCACAAAAAAGAGTCATATAGATAAAGTGTGGAGTCCATCCTAGAGCCACATGCAAGAATCTTTTTAAGAAACTTGGAATCCTTACATCCAGTGTGCAATGTATGTTCTCTCTTATGTGCTTCATAAGAAAATAAAAATCAATTTTTGAACTAAATAGTGAGTACCATAGTCATGAGACGAGAAGAAAGCATGGTATCCACTATGAACAGGCAGATCGAAGTACTGTAGAGAAAGGAGTCCATTTCACTGGCTGTAAGATTTTTAATGCTCTCCCTTCAAGAATTAAGAGTTTGGTAGAAGATAAGATCTTTTTTTTAAAAAAAAAAAAAGAACTTTAAGGCGGTTCCTATTACAAGGGTCATTTTATACGACAGAAGAGTTCGTGAATTACGATGTTTAGCATTGCTTGTATTGTTAACTGCAAATATATGCCCAAATCTATATTTGTAATCTTGACTATTGTTTATTGTAAACAAATATTTTGCAATATTTATTTTCTGTAACATTTATTATTTTGGAATATTTATTTATCTATCAAAATTTATTTTCTGTAATAGAACCTAAGTTACTGTTTACTGTAATATAAAATCATTTAGTTTTGTTCTTATGTGCTACCACAGATTTGTGATATGATTCATGTCCTGTGATATTGTCACAACATGAATCACCGGAACAATAAATAAATAAATAAATAAAATAATAAAATAAATAAGATACTGCATTTGGGCCGTGGCTACATCGCACTGAGCTGAGTCCAGGGAATTATGCCGTTCGCCGCCAGATGGCCATGGCATCATTTTCACAGCGACGGTTGACAAATTTATCGTAATTCACCCAAATCATCGAAATATTAGCTGAGTACTCGGCGTTGCCGAGGTACGTAGTTATTCCCATCTTCTATTAGTCCATCTCCTCCTTCACCCGTTCTCTTCCCATTCAAGTTTTATGTGCTGTTTAGCAAACGACATTTCACACCCCTTGAGTAAAAGGAAAGAATAATATTAAGTAGGGACTAAGCCGCGGAACATTTACAGTGCGCTGGTGTTTGTTTTCGTATGTGTAGACATTAAACGGAAGGTGTGGAATGCGAGAAAACAGCTTCACCTGCTGGGAGCGGGGTCTTTTACGTTTTGGCGTAGCAGCTTGGCGGTTTCTTGATCGTCAAGGAGCAACCATACTCTCCAATGAATGAAAACAAAAGAGATGATGGTTTTGTGACAAATAAAATCTATTTTAATCTGGAATGTCATGTTGAGCCTTCGAGGTGTATATCAAGGGGAGGAATACGAGGAAACGGCTTCACATGCAGGGAGAAGGGTGTTCTACTCTAATTCATGAGTCACTGTAATGATCTGTACAAACATTTAAGGAAATATATGTTTGTACAGGGAAAGAAATGGCCGTACTTTTTTGTGATATGAATAGAAGATATCTTTGTTTGCTCCAATAGCAGGTGCAGAACGTGAAGAAGCCAAGCCTTTTCTCTTGGATGCCCGTCATTACTAGAAAAATGGCGCAAAGGCTGCAGAATGGTTTAAAGGTTTATTACAAGAAATATCGGACGAAATGAGATCTAATATTAAGGAACTATGTGACAAAGCAGAGTCTAACAATTACGAACTATCTGTCAAGGTAGAAAATACGAAAGAAGAAATAAAATTTGAGATAAAAGAAGATTTTAAATAGGAAACAGAAGCTAAATTAACTAACATTGCAAATACTTTGACCTAGATGGCTCAGGGGTTGAAGGATGAGATCAATAACCAATGTGATTTAGTTAGCGAGGAAGAAAAAGAGCCATTCAAAGAATTAGATGGTAAAATTAACAAAATAAGTCATTTTGCCATTAGTCAGTAGAACCAAGTTAAAAGCAAACCTCAGAGGCGAAGGAGCATACAATTGATTAAGAACAATGCGAAGAATTTAGATAAATAGTTAACACACCTGAAACGCTTTCTAACTTTGAGGAACGCTAGCACGTATTTGTAAATTCTAACGCACGAGAGAAAGTAACATCGCGTAACACTAACACTCTTTCCAAGGGAGGTGCTGAAGAACACAAAAGAGAATTAACGAGACCATGGGAGGCTACTGACATAACTAAGCAGGTAATCCATAAAGGCAGTCGTAAGTAACAATGAATTATCTTATTTCAAGAATGGGAGTCGGAAGACAGTTACTTTGTTGAGATCGAGTACGACCTACCAACTCGTTAAAGAGGGTATAGTCATGTGCACTATAAACTGTATTCGGTAGTTCCAAAAGGTTTGCATAATTAACGGCAGCGGACCTCTTTGGCCAATAATTACCCACAGGTAGAGGAGGAGTAAATTATGTACTGGTGTTGGTCGAATGTTGGACAAAGTACGTTAAACTTTATCCCATTAAAGAAGCAAATAAAAATACAGTAATACATTGTTTGCAAGAACATTTTCAAAATGTGGGTAAATCACAATGTCTATTAACTGACAATGGCCCATAATTTACTAGCCATAATTTCAAGAAATTCTTGTTTCTGGAAGGGGTAAGACACGTAACTAGTATATCCAAGCATAGTCCACAAAATAATCCTTGTGGACATGTTATGAAGGAATTAGGACGATTGAGGAAAACGTACTGTTCTACGAGGCACATTACCCGGGCACAACTAGTGCAGGAATTCCAAGTAATCCCTTATGAATTACCTCACATGTCACCAGGATTATCTCCTGTAGAAATTATGAATAAACCTTTATAGGAGAGCCCCTACTAAAATTGTTTACATGGCCGAATTCACCGGTGACTGACTTGGAAAAGTTGAAAGAGAAGGTACAAGAGAAACAGGCACAAAAAAGATAGAACTTTCAATGATAAGACTGATTTGCTATTAGTACGCGATTTAAAGAAGGAAACGAGCAATTTTTTTCAGTCCTATAGTGAACCTTTTTAAGTTCAAAATATATCACATTCAACAGTAGTGTATCTAATAAACTCAAATACAGGACAAGATAAAGGATTAAACAATGTAGATATGATTAAAGGATTTAAGACTCCAGGAGGGTTTGCCCCCTTGGATTGACGACCACCGGCCGTCCGAATTAACTTGTTTCAGTATTTCTGTCTTAGTTTTCTTAGGGATAATATCTATCTTCTTTGACTGTTCTATTATTTCCTATTAATATTGTGCCTTCTGCTGCCACTTCTTCCAGGAACAGAACTGTAAAAAAATATACAACGCCAACACCAATGTGCGGTGCGTCTAGTGTTCGTTCAGTAACAATTGCATGAATACGCTTACGAAGTTAACCATGAGCTTATTTAATAAACCTAACTATAAATCAATATATCAGGGATAATTCTGAAGATGTGTGACGTACATATAGTACATAAAAAACAAAGAACAAGAACGATTTTAGTATTACCATAGAGTGGTAATGGAAACCGGACGAAGTTATAACAGTATGACACTTGCAGAGAAATGCTTTAACTCAAAAGGTCTTTGCATAAGTTATGAATATAGTAAGGTAAATATTCTGGTAGTTAGAATACGAAGGTTTTGTTTTTGTATATTTTTTAAACAAAGAAAGGGTTTGTGTTTGAATATTTAGGAGAGCTTAATCATGGTTAGTGATATCACCTCTATCGAGTACTGACTAACGAAAAGAGTGACCACAGAAATTATACTGACCGTTGACGACGACTTACCTGAATATGCTGACCTGTTCCACTGCATTTGTTGGGATCAATTTTCGTGATGTCTGCGATGGTGAAGCCGTGGCAAATCCGTTCTGTAGGGAATGCCGAACAACTTCTCCCTCCGGCGCCAAGGTGAAGTAACTTAGCAGGTGGCGTCCCTGGGGTGGAGGGTGGTAGGGGAATCAATCTATGGGGTACTACCTTCTTTTCTTCTTCAATCCTAACATACCTGTCTCTCTATTTCCTTTCCTTACTTCTTCGTTAGGAGTACCAAATCTATCTTCACTCTGTCCATTTGCAAAGTTCCTATCGCAGGATCTCTTCTTTTTACGGTCTGTATAGTAGAATTTACAACCTACACAGTAGGGTTGCTGGCGGGTATTTCACGTATGACGACAATAATAAAATTACAGTAATTTTTTTGAGTTAAGTAAGTGAAACACGTTAGTAACGCCACACGTTGTTGGGGAGAAGAGTCCAGGTAGGAAACGGAAGGCTAGGCAAACTGATGGCGTGCTAACATGCGTAGCCGAATAAGAAGCAATGTCCATGAGAAATAAAATTTAATAACAGGAGACGAAGTTATACTACTGTATTCCACAAGAAATACCTAGAATAAAATCTTTTTCACTGTCTAAATCTAGTAATTATAAGACAGTAAACGATAACCTGTATGTATTAGTAAGCAGAAGGAAGATACATAAGCGTGAGAAGTATGAGTACAAATTGATGGTATATGTGTTATAAACAAGAATAAAAAAAAGAAAAAGGAAAGGAGTTAGAACCGAGGACCTAAGATATTGAGATAGATAACAACCAGGTAATACCAGCAGATAGCAATTATGGAATGAACTTACCATTTATAGTGAGAAAACATAGTAAATGAAGTTAGTAACTGTGTTTACTGATGAAGTTAAGATGGGGCGTGCGAATGGTCATCTAAATATTCCGTGGATATCTGCCCCACCAATGTTCTGCAAGTCCCTCCAAAACCACAACCGCCATGCACTCCGTCTCTCTTTCGGCTTACATCTACCTTCCCACAGATGAATTCTTTGCCAACTCATCAAATTCCCACCTCTCCTCACCCACATCGAACACCTCCGCATCTCGTATACTGTTCATAAATTAGATTCTAATAACCTTGTTGTTTCCTCTCTGATAACCAACCCTGGTATGATGGCCCACTTTTATAAACACATGCCACTATTAGTCCCCCTATACACACTCCATTTCCTATCTCGACGTAGCTTCAAGAGACTCTCTCTCCCAGACTATGAAACCTGCTACGATAATTATCCATCTACATCTACATTTACATACACTATGTGATCAAAAGTTCCGGACACCCCCAAAAACATACATTTTTCATATTAAGTGGATTGTGCTGCCACCTACTTCCAGCTACTCCATATCAGCGACCTCAGTAGACATCATGAGAGAGCAGAATGGGGCGCAACGCGGAACACACGAACTTCGAACGCGGGGGTGTCACTTGTGCCCCAAGTCTGTACGCGAGATTTCCACTCTCCTAAACATTCTTAGGTCCTCTGTTTCCGATGTGATAGTTAACTGGAGAATGAAGAGACACGTACAGCAAAAAGCGTACAGGCCGACCTCGTCTGCTGACTGACAGAGACCGCCGACAGTTGAAGAGGGTCGTAATGTGTAATAGGCAGACATCTATCAAAACCATCATACAGGAATTAAAAACTGCATCAGGACCCACTGCAAGTATTATGACAATAAGTTCGGGAGGTGAGAAAACTTGGATTTCATGGTCGAGCTGCTACTCATAAGCCACACATCACGCTAGTAAATGCCAAACGACGCCTCGCTTGATCGAAGGAGTGTAAATATTGTACGATTGAAGAGTGGAAAAACGTTGTGTGGGGTGACTAATCACAGTACACAATGTGGTCATCCGCTGGCAGGGTTTGGGTATCGCGAACGTCCGGTGAACATCTTCTGCCAGCGTATGTAGTGCCAACAATAAAATTCGGAGGCGGTAGTGTTATGTTTTTATGGAGGGGACCTGCACCCCTTGTTGTTTTGCGTGGCACTATCGCAGCACAGACCTACATTAATGTTTTAAGCGCCTTTTTGATTCCCACTGTTGAAGATCAATTCGCGGATGGCGATTAGATCTTTCAAAACGATCGAGCATCTGTTCTTAATGTACGGCCTATGGTCGAGTGGTTACCCTATAATAAAATCTCTGTCATGGACTAGCCTACACAGAGTCCTGCATGAAGCCTATAGTACACCTTTGGGATGTTTTGGAACGCCGACTTCGTGCCAGGCCTCACCGACCGACATCGGTACCTCTCCTCAGAGCAGCACTCCGTGAAGAATGGGCTGCCATTCCCCAAGAAACCTTTCAGCACCTGATTGAATGTATGCTTGCGGGAGTGGAAGCTGTCATCGAGGGTAAGGGTGGACCAACACCATATTGAATTCAAGCATTACCGATGGAGGGCGCCACGAACTTGTAAGTCACTTTCAGTCAGGTGTTCGGATACTTAAGATCACATAGTGTACATACTCAGCGGACCATCGTATGGTACGTAGCGGAGGGTACCTTTTACCACTACTAGGCATTTCATTTTCTGCTCCGTTCGCAAATAGAGCGAAGGACGTTGGCGGCATCAGAATTTTTCTGCAGTCATCCTCAAATGCCGGTTCCGTAAAGTTTCTCAGTAGTGCTTCTCGAAAAAAACGTCGTCTTCCAAGAAACTATCTTTCTGCTACTTTTGACGATGTTGTTGCTGCTAAGATTGTAGGGTACGTAGCTTTGAGAGGTAGTAGCTTGTTCCAAAACAAGAAAAACTTCCTGGTAAACATTGGCTCTAAAATGCATACCTCAAGAGTTATGAACACTTGCTAATCTTCGATACCCTGAGACACATCTCATCTACTGTAAGTTCTTTGGTTTCCATATTTCTGAAGAGGTAGTATGGACTAAAGAACAACAAAAAATGTCCAGTAAACATGAGCTCTAGAATGCTTATCCTAAGAACAAAGGGAATTTTATTCAGTAGAAGAGATGTGTTGCTTCCTGACCAGGATCCGCTACCTGAAATTGATACGTTTACTCTTCTCCATCATTCCTGAAAGTTTGTGACATCATCACGCAATCACCTTTAGCATCTACATCTTGTTGGCATCTGTTCTTCTCAGTCACCCAATCCCTAACTTTTATATCACCCCACACGAATCCATCGCACTATCTACAACCACTTATTAAGCTATTTTCTCTCAACTTCATTTCCATGGGCCATAGTTACCTCAACTTCCTGTACACCTCCATCATCAGTACACTCTTCGTCTTATTAACATGACCATTCTTTGGGTAATACATATTTCCATAACATATCCCAGTGATGTGATTAACAAACTTATTGAAAAATATTATCCTGAAAAGACAGAGTTCCGACTGTCAGCCTACATTCAGAAGCCACAAAACCTCACGAGACTGACTACTCTGGAACTATGGAATCCAACCCATCACACCCGCAAACATTAACTTATTCATTTTTCTCTACCTTGACATAAGCAAAAATTCCATGACCTTAAAACCCGATCATCTGAATAAAAAGTATCTCCCAGAACTCAACAACACTCATATTCGACAACGATTTTGCAACACTCAAGTCGACACATAATGCCTTCTACCTATATAATACTTTCACGCCACCTTATTGCGCAAATTTTTTCCACGAATTTTGGTCTCCAAGCATCCTTGTTCTCATATGGTTCTCCATGCCCCAATCAATCTCCAGTGCCAAAGCCGTCTGCTCAGTATTATTTCAACACTGTGTACCCCGAGGACACAAAAGAGTAGCTGGAAATTCCATCCAGAATTTCCGATCGGGGAAAACCATCACACCCACTACAACGCTGGTCCCATATTCCTTGTTCACTTATTTTTAGAAAACCCATCAAGTACTGATTATCTCATTACCCACGGCGCCTTCATTTGCCACCTTAGCATTACGCAGAACTTTTTCATATCAAGCTGAAGCTACAGTTACCAAAATTTCCACATCAACCATGATAATCTATCTCAAGAATGTTAAACTCTAGTGCAAAACCAAGTCCTCCCACCTACTGCTACAAGTTTAAGGCAAACTCTCCTTCCAGAAGACCCGAACTTACTGTCGACGTCTGCCCTATAGGTTCATCACGTCATCCAAACAACCACATCATCCCACGTTGCGTTTCTGGCATAGAAGAGTTTTTATTGTTGTCGTCTCCATTTCAGTATGACACGCGGCACATACTCGGCCCTTGATCTCTCAGTTTGCAGTTCTGGTCTTCTACCATCTATACACTGGCGACCTCACGACGACTTGTGTGGCGATGACCACTTTCCGCTCTTCCTGATCCTACCCCGACCTCACTAGCCGGGACGCTTGCCTGGATGGACTCTTATCAGGGCTGACTGAAACGCATTCATCTCTGCTACCACCGCGGGATCTTAATCGCACGGCAACTTCGAATATTACTACGAACATTGTTTCTACAGCTGAATCGGTAATCCCTTGTTCCTCAGGTTGGCCCCGGAGGAAGACAGTGCCTTGGTGGTCGCCGGAAAACGCTGCCGCCTTTACAGATATTAGGCGGGTCCTACAATGTCATAAGCAGCACCTATCAATGGAGCAACTCATTGCCTTCCAACGGCTCCGTACTCGAGTTCGACAACTAATCAATAGGCGGAAGCAGGAGGGTGAGATCAATACGTCTCCACCACGGGAACACGAACCTCTCCTTCCCAGGTTTGGACTACGATCAGACTCCTTCACGGATATCAGATCCCTACAAGTATTATTACTAGCATTTCCACAAATGGAGCTGTATATACCGACCCAAACGCAATCGCAGAGCGTTTTGTTGAGCATTTTGCTAGCACCTGTGCTTCTGAGAATTTCCATCCCGCCTTTCGTACCCTAAAACAGCGGGTGTAGTGACAACACCTGTCTTTTACTACTCGCCACCCTGAGCCATATAATGCTCCATTCAATGAGTGTGCCCTTGCACATTGCCCCGACACAACCCCTGGGCCTGACCGCATCCATCGCCAAATGATTAAACATATATCAGCGGATTACCAGCGCACATTTTACAGTCTTCAACCGCATCTGGAGCAATGGAGAATTCTAGACGCAATGGCGAGGAAGTATCATCGTTCAAGTGCTAATACCTGGTAAGACCTCGCTGTTATATGGGTAGTTATCGTCCTATTAGCTTCACCAGTGTTCTGTGCAAGCTGCTCGAACGCATGATGAATTGGCGGTTGTGTTGAGTCCGAGAGTGCGTTTAAGCCCACAAACAACGTGGACTATCAGTGGTCTTCGTTGGATCCAGGGACACATCGAAATCCCGGTAAATGAACTTGCTGACAGGCTAGCCAAAGAGGTTTCTTATAAACCGAGTTTGGAGATCGGCGTATCGGACTCTGATCGGCATTACACCGCGAAGTTTATAGGTTATGGAATACAGAATGGTGCTCCATGACTTTGCCGAAAAAGTTATGTGTGGTAATGGAGGAGACAATGTGTCTATGTCCTCCATGCGAGCCTCTCGCAGAGACTCTATGATCCTTTGCCGCCTCCGCATCGGCCATCCTTGGCTGCAATAAGGCCACCTCCTATGCTGGGAGGACCCACCTCAATGCCGCTGTGGTTCACGTTTGACGGTGGTTCACACCTTGTTGGACTGTTCAATTTTAGTCACCCTTAGGCGGTCTTTTAATCTCCCTGACGCTCCCTTCGATGTTAGGTGGCGTCAACAGCTAACGCTGTTTTACGTTTTACCCTTGAAGGTTTTTTTTATCAGTCTATTTATGGGTGGGCGCTTTGTTCTCATCTCTCAGGACCTCATCCTACCTGCACTTTAACTCGTCCTCGCTCGCTCTGGTGCCGTCTGTTCGACTTGAAATAAGTCTTTTCACCATCTGTGTTTCACTTGCCTTGTGTTTTTAGGCTGGAGGTATTAGTGTGTTGCAGAGTGGTTAGCTCATCCATTTTGTTCTTGCGATCAGCCAGGCAAGGCCATATGCTATATTGTTTCAACACCTTCTACCGATTTTTTCTTTTACTTAATGTTATCAATTTTGGCTTCATGATTTCGTTTTCTATTTCAGTATGGTTATACTCATAGTTTTACGCATATTGTTCCTTTCCCGGAATTCAGGCGACAGGATTCTTTTGGTGCATGTTTTTAAGCCGAGACCTGTGTGTCCAAGGAAAAAGGGACTGATAATCTTGAAGTGTAGTCCCTTTAATTTACAAACGAATTAACCACTCATCTATCTCGTGCGAGCCCCTTCATCTCTGCATAACTACTGCAACCGACAGCAACTTGAACCGTCTTGCTATAGTCAAGCACTTCTTACTCTATAATTTCTACCCCATACATATCCTTCAGTTACCACAATGACTACTACTTAGTGAATCTGTATGCATCCTATCAGCCTATTCCTTCTTATACCCAAATTTCTTTTCTTCACGATTCGATTCACAACTGAGTGATTATTTGTTGGATCTACTAATCTAATCTTGGATATCCTCCTAAGCGTTCACGTTTCACTTCCGTCAAAGTGCAACCCAGACAAATAGTTTCGAAAAAGGCTTCTTAACATTTGAATTTAATTTGATGTTAACAAAGTTATCTTCTTTTTTAGTAATTCTTTTCTTGACAATGTCAGTCTGTATTATATTCAAAATCTACTTCAAATGTCGTTGGTTACTTTGCTTCCCAAATAGCAAAGCTCGTCTAGTATTTCTAGTGTCTTATTTCCTAATCTCTCAGCATCATCTGACTTAATTCTACCACATTCGTTTCCCGTTGTTTTTCTTTTGTTGAAGTTCATCTTAAAACTCCTCTTCAAGACATAATCCATTCTGTTCAACTGAACTTCTAACTTGTTTGTTGTCTCTGACACGATTCCAATGTATTGAGCAAACCTTAGAGTTTTTCTTCCTGTTCACTGAACTTAATTTCCCTTTCCAAATTTGTCTTTAGTTTCATTTACTATTTCCTCAACGTAATAATAACAGTGTCTTACCCCGTTTCCAACTAGAGGCTTCTTTTTTTTCCTTCGACTGTTGTCACTGCAGTCTGGTTTCTGTACAAGTGTTGATAACATTTCGCTTCCTGTATTTTATCTCTGCTGTCTTCAGAATTTCAGAGAGTGTATTCCTTTCAACACTGTCAAAAGCCTTTTCTGAATCTATAAACGCTATAAATGCAGGTTTATTCTCCTATATTCTGAGATAAGTCGTAGGGTCAGTATTGCATCGCATGTTCCAACATT